>NC_136507.1:84965044-84975044 GCF_053919585.1 Euprymna scolopes
GCAACAGCTTCAAACTTTTGAAACTTTTTAATAACGTTTTCAAATTTACTAAGTGGTAGATTATGTTCTCTTGATATTATTCGATACCCTTCTCCTTTTTTGTGCTTATCAATGATTTTTTTGACGAATGTCTATTGACAGCTCTTTAGTTTTCGGTATTTTGATAAATGAACTGGTTGACTTTCAAGCAGTGAGCACAAACTGGAAGAATTTTATATACTTTTTTTAATAGAAAGCTCTCTGATTGGTCAATGGTAACTCGTTTGCATTATTGCAACACGTTAAGCAAAAGTCATTTGAATTTATTTCCGAAAAATAATTTTTTTAAGTGTATCCGATACTTTTGCGTTTGTTAATTCATATTTTTCCTTTAATATAAATTTTCTAAAATTTGATTTTGTAATTACTACCCCAAATATAATTAAGAATAGTAATAGGAATATACCGACCAAATTGTAATTAAAATCCTGTACCCTAATTAAAGTAATGAAGAAAAATGGAATGTACGAAATACTTTTGCGTGGCACTGTATATATATTTTTATACAATTTAATAGTATTTTGTCTCTAGTCTTCTAATTTTGAGCATGTCTAAAAAGCCTAATTTAATCAAAATGTAATTTTTTAAAATGGATCTTTGGAATGTAGCTTTTTGTTTCCATAACCTTTTCGATTGTTTTATTGGTAACCTTAAGTCGAAAGAGTTTAAAATCTATTCTCAAAAAAAGTTGTTTCTTTTTTAAGATTTTCAAGTGGGCTTAAATTTTGGATCAGCAGTGTATTATACACATTATAAAATCTGATCGTATTCCTGTTAGGAAATATATAAGAAAAGGTTATAAAATAGAGTAATGGTGGTCATGATATTGCGCAGAAGGAGGTATCGCCCGGTATGCTCACATTACATTTATTCAGCATTTCAGTACAGAAAACAGGAATGGAATGAAAAAGTCTAGCAGTTCCCGAGAACAAACTATTAAAGGAGAAGGTTTTCCAGAACATAACGCAATCATTAAAAAAACGCTGTAATTTTACTGCTTGTCAGGTGAGTCGTCTGTATGTAAAACGGAGAGAAACAAATGGGGAGAATTCATTAAATCACATTCCGTTTAAATACGATTGCCATTCAAGCTATGGGACAGATGTTAGAGTTTTGCCGATATTAAAGCATTTATTAGATTTTAGGTGGTGCGATTCATTGTTATATATAATTACTCCGTTCATAAAAGGTGTTTTATAAAGACAAGGGAACGGGTAACACATATTCTAGGACGACGGATCGTCAGTCGTACACACTAGTCAGGTTTGTTCTTCTTTTCATACTGATATTTTTAATTTTATCATTATTGTATATATATATATATATATATATATATATATATATATATATATATATATATATATATATACTAGCATTTAATCCCGGCGTTGCTCGGGTGTTTGGATGTGCATGTTGTGCAAGAAAAGGGGTAGCAGGAAGGCAGGCTCGAACCCGTACCGCGAAAGAGGCAAAGAACGCGAAAAAACGTGATGTCGTTACTGTTACGACCACCGCCAAACCGGAAGGCTAGACAATCGAAAAGAGGGGATGACTTTCGAAAATACCGGCGAAAAAAGCGAGCCCTCCCTGTAGAAAAGTGATAGTTGAGTGTGAAAAGTTTGTCAATTTTTCGGTATTTGTCGTAAGAAGGGTCGCGTTCGTAAACGATGACAATCTTGTGAAAATCCTTCCTCTCTTTCAAAAGTTTTAGGCAGACATACAAACATACATACATAGATTTATATATTTATAGTTCAAATTTTCGACACACACCTATTAAAAAGCTTTTCTTATCTCTGAATACATTTTATGAAAAAGTTCAAATGTTTAGACCAGAAATTGTCTGAGTAATTTAGAAGAGACTGCAGGGGTACCAATTTTTTTTAAAAGTTGACACCTTATTTTATTATTATTATAATTTATTATTTTGGATTCAAATCAAGTTATAAAGTTAGATCCATGCCCAAGGAACCAATATCTTAAATTTCAAGTGTTTAAACCGAAATTTAGCGGAGAGTTTGGTAGGGGACTCAAAGGTCGAATCGTTGAACTTTGACCCCTTAACAGCCCCTTAACAGAAAAATTGACAAGTTAACAGCCAAATTTCTATCGGAAAACTGATTACAAAAAATTTCCCAAACCCCAGAACCCTGTATATAAACTATCGAGTCAGTAGACTTATTGTGTAGGGATATATATATATATATATATATATATATATGAACAAATATATATAATATATATATATATATATATATATATATATATATATATATATATGAACAAATATATATATATATATATATATATATATAAACATATGTGTATATAAACATGCATATAAATATATATATAAATATGTACATATACATATATAAATATATATAAAGATATATATGTATATAAAATATATATATAAATATATACACATATATACTCAAAAATATACATAAATATACATATATATAAATATATATATATAAATATCTATATAAATATATATATAAATATATAAATATATATAAATATCTATATAAATATATAACTAAATATATATATATACATATATAACTATAGATATATTAATATACATATATATGAACATATACTTATATAATATATATATATAGATCTATATATATATGTATATATATAAATATACATAAATATACACACACACACACATATATATATATATATATATATATATATATACATTGTTGTAGGGTAAGAAAACTTGGTTGTGCAGACCAAGCTTTACTCATCTTAAACCCAAGGTACAGCCTGCAATAGAAAAGAACACAACATAGAGACATATTGTAAACACAGTGACATATGAACAATGTACATATACAACAATAAATAAATAGTGAGGTAAAGTAAGTAATGAAAGCGAGACACCCATATGTCTGCACCGATGCTGAGCTTGTTTCCGGCCAGTCTCCAAAACATAAACAAATATGAAAACGCTCGCTAACGAAGTATGAAAATGTCAAAGTAACAACAAAGTTAACCTACAAAACCAATACAACATTCTTCCCTCCTAGAAAGAAAATTATAGCACTGTAGGTATACGCTGACACAGCAGACCTTAGACAAACTAGAACAGAATCAATAATATACACAAACACATGTACACATCACCCCTCCTCTCAGCCAAAGACATCTATACACCTGATTTAGTCCCAGCCATAGCGTATAGGAGGTTTCTAGATACGAGTAGATTTCCTTGTTTCACAGGGAGTGTCATTTTCACAGTTCAAGTGTTGTACCTCCTCAGCAGCAGTTTCCTCCTGCACTGAGGCTGTCTGATCCTCTACGTTAGGTACCACAGGTGTTAGATGAGTCTGCCCAGGTTCCTTAAGGTAAGTTCCTTGAATAGTTGAGGTGTCAGGACACCGGGCTAGATCATGGAAAGATACCGTAGACTCTCGTCCGTCAGAGTAACTGATGGTGGCATAGGTGAGATTGCAGTCAAGATGTTCAACCTGATCCACAAGAGGGTCATTCTTACTGCTTCTTACAAACCGTCGCAGTAACACAGTACCAGGTGTCATTAACCAAGAGGGCAGAGAGTTTCCATGAGTCGAACGTCGTTGAAATGTAAAGAACCTTTCATGTGGCGTGCTGTTGGTAGAGGTACATAAGAGTGATCTTAAGGATTGCAGCACATCTGGAAGAACCAGGTCCCAGTGAATATCAGGCAAGTTACGGGACTTGAGAGCTAATTTTACAGATTTCCAAACTATGCCATTATACAGTTCCACTTGAAAGTTGTCTGTGGGGTGGTATGGGGTCGTGCGACTGGTTGTAACTCCCTTTTGCGAAAGGTAGTCTTTTAGGTACTTAGACATGAAGGAAGTCCCTTGATCAGAATGAACGTAGTGGGGCATTCCACAAAGAGTAAAGATCTGCTCCAGACATTTTATCACTGCCGAAGTATTCATATTAGGACAAGGGAATGCGAAGGGGAAGCGTGAATACTCATCAACCACTGTCAGCATATAAGGGTTACGTGAGGCAGTAGGTAAGGGTCCCTTGAAGTCAATGCTGAGATGCTTCATCGGTTGTGTTGCTTTTCTTAGCCTCCCTTCTGCAGGATTGTAAAACCGAGGCTTTAAGTCTGCACAGATCCTGCAAGAAGCACAAGTCATCTTCACTTCCTCTGTGGAAAAGGGGATATTTTTTGTTCTCACAAAATGCAGCAGTCTGGTTACCCCTGGATGACAACGTCCATTATGAAGATCTGTGAGGGTTGATGATGTAAAAGCTGAACAACAAAATGCTCGAGTGAGAGTATCTGGCACACATGTTCCTTCCCTGGTCGATATCTTATAGTATAACTGAAGGCTGCAGGCTCCAGTCTCCATTCTTAGATCTTGCTATTCTTGATCGTGGTCCGTTTTCTACAGTCAAACATGAATGCCACAGAACGTTGATCAATCACAAGGTTGAAGTGACGACGTGCTAAGAAGTGGCTCCATTTCCTTACCGCTTCAATAATAGCAGTAGCCTCCTTTTCAACTACGTGGTAATGCAGCCCATTCCCTTGTAGTGTCCTGGACATAAAAGCAACAGGTCGGCCTCCCTGGTTGAGTACTGCAGAAACAGCAACATCAGATGCATCACACTCAACCTCAAAGGGCAGGTTTTCATCCACAGAGTGAAGAGTGGCCGCCTCTAGGTAACCCTTGAGCTCATTAAATGCTTGTAGTGCTTTTTCATCAAGTGGAAACTTTCTTACTTTCACCAACGGTTGTATTTTCTGCGAGAAGTTTTGAATCCATTTAGCATAGTAGACAAACATTCCTAGTGTCCTTTTTAAAGATCCAGCATTTGATGGTGCTGGAAGCTCCTGTAAAGGACGAAGTCTCTCAGGATCTGGCCTTATGACTCCCTCCCCCACACAGTACCCAAGAACATTGATGGAGTTCACAGATTTTATAGTTTTTGACTCAGTAAGGGTTATATTCCTCTGACTGACAACCTTCAAAAAGCGTTCCACATTTTGGTCGTGCTCCTCTTGCTTGTGACCAGCAATAGTAATATTATCAAGGTATGGGAAGGTATCTTGCAAGTGTTCATCCTTGATAAACATGTCCATAGCCCGCTGAAAAATGGCTACACCATTTGTGACTCCAAACGGCACCTGCAAAACTGGTATTGGAAACTATTGGCTTCAAAGGCAGTGTATTTCCTCTCGACCTCCTTTAATGATATCTGATGGTAAGCAGTTTTCAGGTCGAAAGTAGAGAATACACTGTATTTTGCCAAGTTGTTGACCATCTCATCAATTCTTGGAAGGGGATACGCATCCAGTTCTGTGTACTGATTAATTGTCTGTGAGTAGTCAATACACATTCGTTTCTTGTGTCTGTGTGTGGGACCATTCACCACTACAACTTGAGCAAGTGGACAAACTAGTCTCAATGATGTCTTCTTTGAGTAATATGTTTACTTCTTCCCCAATAAATTCTTGGTCTTCCTTACAGAAGCGTCTTGACCTGGAAGCAATCGGCTTGCAATTAGGTGATAAATTAGGGAACAGAGAGGGCTCATCTAATGATGCTGTAGCAAGAGCACAGTATGCACTGTCTCCCTTCAGAGTCAACTCAGGCCTGGGTCCTCCACCCTCAACCTTTACACTCAAATCATCTGCTGGAAATCCTGACCAAGGATCAAGTCTGAACAAAGATATTTCGTTATTCCTAGTCGTATACCTGAATAGTATTGGTTATTAGGGTTGAGTTGAAGGTCTGCTATTACACATCCTGGAGAACTAGTTGTCAGAGATTTCTGGGCCAAAGAGATACCCCTACTGGTTTTGTGTACTTTCAGCCCTAACTCCCGGGCAACCTGCTCATCAATGTAGCTGTCCGTGCTGCAAGAATCCACAATAGCACTCACCCTCCGACCACCAATTGTTGCCGAGGCTGCAGCCTTCGAGAGATCCTGGAGAACATTAGTGGCCAAAATATGAGAGGTGGAGCCGAAAGTTATGGCCATTAAGCCTAAGGACACCCTTGACTTGAACTCGCCTAACTTACACACCCGGGTAAAATGCTCCTTTTTGTCACATTTGTTACAAGTAGCCTCACGTGCTGGGCAGCAATTCCGTCCATGGTAAGGACCACCACAAAAGAAGCACTTTTTGGTATTACTACAGGTTGCAGCCACTGCTGATTTCTCAGATGCCAGCACTTCCTGAGCTCTATCCTCCTCAGTAGTAATCGCCGAAGAACCTTCCGAGGTCTGTGAAGCAATAACAGCAGCAGTGTGAGCATTACGCTGTGCCAGGTCTAGTGTGTAGGTTCTGTTGTAAGCAGCCTGCAGATCAAGAGTGTCACTTTCAAGGAGGGGTAGACGTATCAGGGGTGAGCCAATGCCATTGATAAAAGCATCGCGAATTGATTCCTCACGGTACTTTTCCGCACTCACAGCCTTAAAGTTACAATCCTTGCTTAACTTATGGAGTTCTCTGAGAAACTCGTCAAGGAATTCACCCGGCTTCTGCTGTCTAGTTGCTAAGGGGTGTCTAGCAAATATTTCATTGGGAGTTTTTACATATAATTTTTGCAGAGTAGAGATAGCAGAATCATATTCTTCACAGTCTTCAATGTACTCAAATACATTATAGGTCACACAGTTGACCAACGTCCGGAACGTATCTGGAGCTTTTTCCCCGCACTCCTCAATGAAGTTCTTAAAGGTTCTGTACCAGTGGCGCCACTCCTTCGCTGCTGACGGAGCGCTGGGGTCGATGTCTAAGCGCGTGGGCTGGAGCACTCTCTCCATGGTCAGGCGTAAGTTGAATAAATTGTTGTAGGGTAAGCAAACTTGGTTGTGCAGACCAAGCTTTACTCATCTTAAACCCAAGGTACAGCCTGCAATACAAAAGAACGCAACGCTCCTGAGACATATTGTAAAGACAGTGAATATGAACAATGTACATATACAACAATAAATAAATAGTGAGGTAAAGTAAGTAATGAAAGCGAGACACCCATATGTCTGCACCGATGCTGAGCTTGTTTCCCGCCAGTCTCCAAAACATAAACAAATATGAAAACGCTCGCTAACGAAGTATGAAAATGTCACAGTAACAACAAAGTTAACCTACAAAACCAATATAACATATATATATATATATATATATATATATATATATATATATATATATATATATATATATATATATATATATTATCTTCCGAGATGTTGTCGTCCAAGGAAATTAAACGAAGAAAAATCAAAGTAAGTAAGTGGGTAAGTATAGGGGTACAAAAACCTTTTCTTACTCGTGGTGAAATTCAAACGGACCTAAGAGAAGCTGGAATGTATGTGAGCAAGGATACACTCAGTAGAGTTCTAAATCGTGTAGGATTTGTATCAAGGTCCCCAGGAAAAGTTCCATTATTGCAACTTAAACATGTCAGATCACGTTTGAATTATATTAAAACATATGGGGAACAATAACAAAAATTTGGCGGTGGTTCGATTATAGTATGTTTTTTTATTCAAAGGTACTGGTGAACTAGAAATCATCAATAGTAGAATGAATGGACTATGTACAATGAGAATTTGGAGTCAAACCTCCAAAAATCTGCTGATTTGTTTGGGCATAATAGCAATTTCGTGTTTCAGCAGGACACTGCCTTCACGCATACTGCCAAACTAACAAAAATGGTTTAGAAATAAGGGAATTGACATTCTTATTTGGCCCAGTCAGTCGCCAGACCTCAACTCAATTGGAAATTTATCTTCTCTTCTCTTCTATCTATCTTCTTCTTCTTCTATCTATCTTCTTCTATCTATCTATCTTCTTCTTCTATCTATCTATCTATCTTCTATCTATCTTCTATCTTCTATCTATTCTTTCTATGTAAATAAAATGAACTCATTTTTTCCCGTCGGATTTTGACCTTGATAGGATAAAATTTCAAGATATTTCATGCAAATATAATATGCACAAACGGCAGAACAATATCTGAGGTGTGTTATAGGCTTATTATTTCTCAAATTCCTCGATAATCTTAGATTTCTATACCTTTTCTGCTGAGAAGTCACGGCCAAAATCGGTTAAGATCAATGGAAGTGGTAAAATATTTTCTCTCTAATAAATTCCTCCTCCCCCTACCACCACTTAACACCGTTTGGGGATCGTTCACAAGGAACAGTTGAGAAGAGAACACCGGTTTGGCTTCGTAGTTCTTTCATGCGAAGTTATTTAAAATAACTAAACTAAGCTGCAGTGCTCTGTGGCGTAGTGGCTAGCGTGCTGGACAATTCACATTATATTTTCACGTTCGCGCCGACCTACCGTAGTCGTTTTTTGTTTTTTTTTCCTAAATAACTGGCATGGACTTTTCTTGGTGACCGAACTGTTAACGTTGCAGATGTTTTTTTTGTTTGTTTTTTTTCACACTTTATTTTCCTACTTTTACTCATGACTCCGGGTTTGATCCTTCCTACTTACCTACCATAACATTTTTTAAAACTCCCCCCCCGTCCCGGAAACAAACACTCGGGCAACGCCGGGTACCCCCGCTAGTGGGAAATATTGAAGATCAATAATACTTTATTAAATAATGTTTAATGAAAGTGGTATACATTATTTGATAATATGCAATGAAAGTGGAATACATTGTTTACATTGTATAATGAAAGTGGAATACGTTATTTAATAATGTGTAATGAAAGTGAAATACATTATTTGATAATTTTTAATTACAGTGGAATACATTATTTGATAATGCATAATGAAAGTTGAATATATTATTCAATAATATATAATACAAGTGAAATACATTATTTGATAATGTTTCATTAAAGTGGAATACATTATTTGATAATGTAAAACAAAAGTGGAATACATTATTCGAAAATATATTATGAAAGTGAACCCCATTGTAAGATCATGTATAATGAATGTGGAATACATTATTTTATAATGCATAATGAAAGTGGAATACATTATTTGATAATGTGTAATGTGCATGACGAGACATCAACAAGTATTGGTTGTTTCTTTGTTATTTTGTTTTACGGCATATCAACTCTTTTTAGATCATTTAATGCTGGAACTAGTGATTATAAAGAGAAAGGGTTTTTTTAAGAACGAGAGCGTGACTTTTCAAATTGTCGAAGATTTTTTGTTCTTATTACATAATGTATAATGTTACACTTAGAGGTCCGTTAAGGCTTTATTTCCCCCTCCCACTCTCTTTCCTTGTTTTTTTTAATGCTTGTATAGCTAAACCTCCATGGCGGGTTGCAGGAGGGCATATAATAACGAATTAACTTGGAGTTTTTTAAGATTTTTTACCAAGTTTCAAGAACAAAAATACTTCGTCTTCCTTTAATTACATTAAATGATGTCTTCTACTAGAATAGTTTTTTTTTATCTAGGACTGCTAGACATTGGAATTTCCTTCCGGGTTCCTGCTTTCTTGACTCTACTAAGACACAGAAGTTTAAATGTAATGTGAACCAAGATCCTGCTTCTCAACTACCGATACAACACCTCTCCAAATTATGTCCGCGATACTATACCACAATTTTATTTTGACAGAACAAGAACAATCTACCATCATGAATTAAAGAAAAGATGAAGTTCAAAATAGGCCTAAGTTTGAAAAATGAAGCTGAAGGTTTGGTTTCAATCATTTTGAGTTTTTTAATGTAGAATCCAGTCATTTTAGTAAAAGTTTTATGTTTTAACTTTTATATCTCCAAATATTTATTCATTGCATTTGGTTTGTTTGTAGAGGACATTGATTTGGCTTTGCAGAATATAATCTTCGAGTATCTGCAGAAGCCAACTGTTACATTATTACGTTCATTTTTTAAGAGTTCACTGAAACTTTCATATTTTTTAAAGAAAAATTATGCTATTATATTTCGAATATTCTCTAAATTTATTATAATTTCTAAGGAAATATTAATTGACTAAAGAAAGAAA
>NC_136507.1:84980044-85040044 GCF_053919585.1 Euprymna scolopes
AATTTTTTTCAATTAAAGGAGTAAGGACCAAGGTTTTATTAAAAAAAAACAAAGTGTTTTTTTTTTTAAAAAAGGTTTTAAACTTCGGACTTTACAGGTAAATTTCTAAAAAAGGCATTTTTTTTTTGTTTTAAATTTGAATATATTATTTATTGACCTTTTCTCTTCAATTTGTGATATATAAAACTCCGACATAAATTAATTATTTACTTTTTAAGAGAAAGTTAAAAATGGGTGACACTTGGGGGGGCGTGAATTTAAAAAAAACGTTTGTCTAAAATATTATATTCGGTTTATTGGAAAGAACATAAAATTTCACATTGACCCTGAAAATATCGTAAAAATAGAATCAATAGAAAAATTTTGATAGACTTTTGTAAGTTTAAAAATTGAAAAATATTGAGTTCGGAAAATTCATTACTGTTTTTAAAAATACTATTAAAAAACCACCGAATATATATCAAGTTATGTCACGGTAACTTATATTGAGCAAATTTCTAAGAGTATTTTGTCTAGTTTATTATTTATTACACCTTTTTCCGAACTTACCGTGTTAAAAAGAGAGTCGGCCGCCATTTTAAATTTTCCAATACATCGGTAAACACTGTATGTTTTTCGAGCTGAATAAATATGTTACATTGAATAAAAACACAAAAAATATATCCAGTTAGGTAGAAAAGTAACTTATCTTGCCTTTGATAACATTTATTTGTTATATATTAGGTTTTTGACAACTTTTTCGAATCTATGTGTACAGTAATACAAACCCGGAAATTTCAAGATGGCGTCTGACTCCCTCTTTAACACGGTAAGTTTGGGAAAAGGTGTTATAAATAAAAAACTGGTTAAAATACTGTAAAAAACTCGCTCAATATATGTTACCGTGACATAGCTTGACATATATTTTTTCTAGTTTTTTTTTATTTATAACACCTTGTTTTTGGAGCTGAATAAACATGTTACATTGAATAAAAACACGAAAAATATATCTAGTTTGGTAGAAAAGTAACTTATCTTGCCTTTGATAACATTTATTTGTAATATATTTGTTTTTTGACAACTTTTTCGAATCTGTGTACAGTAATACAAACCCGAAATGAACGCGCGTTTTTTTTTTTTTTTTTTTTTTTACTTTTAAGTTTGATATATATATATATATATAGAATTTAGGAAAACTCGTCCCGGGAAAACTCGTCTCCGGAAAACTCGTCTCCGGAAAACTGGTCTCGGGAAAACTCGTCCCCTTTCGCTAGGTAGGAAAACTGGTCCCTTATTGATTAAATATCGATTTTATGATCGTTCTTGAAGGAGATATTGCTTTTTAAAATAGACTATAGCCCCTCCCCTAATATTTAAAAAAAAATATTTTTATTTGTTTAATGTTTTTTTTTTTTTTTTTTTTTTTTTATAAAATCGATTGCCCGTTTTCTACCTAACTGGCTAAGTTCTTAGTGGTTTCACTTATTTTAAAGCGTTTATTATGCCCATACAAAGTTAATTACAATTTTGTTGTTTCTTATTTTAACGATGTTTTTTGGAGTCATAAAAACAATAATTAAAAACAAAACAAAAAAATTAAAAACTGGGAGCGATTCGATTTTTCGTTACTTTTTTGTTTTGGTTTTTTAATTATGATAGTTTTTTGTTGTTATGTTTTTGTTTTCTCTCATACCAAATGCATTCATGCGTTATTTAAAATGATAATTTTATCAATTATCAACATTTATTGTCGTCCTGTCAAATTTTGCAAAAATTAACTAATAAATTAAAAGGGAAATATTTTTTTGGCGCCAGAGATGCCATGTGCTAACAATCTTTCGTTAACTAATTTTTAATTTTTTAAATTTTTACTTCAAAATTCTAAAATCAATCATTCAGAGAAAAAGTAATCACTAAGTAAATTTATTAATCAATTTTATTGAAAACTCCGCTATGGTTTATCAAGAATCTTTTTAATTTCATTTTTTGTTGGTTGTTTTTCGGAGGGAGACATAGTTTTACCCCCCCCTCTCTAAATTATATTTTAAAAAATATTAAAATTTGGGTTTGTATTACTGTACACATAGATTCGAAAAAGTAGTTAACAAAACAAATATATAATAAATAAATGTTATCAAAGGCAAGATAAGTTGGGTTACCCGATAAGTTACTTTTCTACCAAACTGGATATAATTCTCATGTTTTTATTCAATTTAACATGTTTATTCAGCTCGAAAAACATGCCGTGTTTACCGATGTATTGGAAAATTCAAAATGGCGACCGACTCTCTCTTAAACACGGTAAGTTCGGGAAAAAGGTGTTATAAATAATAAACTAGACAAAATACTGTTAAAAAACAACCGAATATATGTCAACTTATGTCACAGTAACATATATTGAGCGAGTTTCTAACAGTATTTTGTCTAGTTTATTATTTATAATACCTTTTCAATATATGTTACCGTGACATAACTTGACATATATTCGGTGGTTTTTTAATAGTATTTTGTCTAGTTTATTATTTATAACACCTTTTCCCGAACTTACCGTGTTAAAGAGAGAGTCGACCGCCATTTTGAATTTTCCAATACATCGGTAAACACTGTATGCTTTTTGAGCTGAATAAACATGTTAAATTAAATAAAAACACGAAAATTATATCCAGTTTGGTAGAAAAGTAATTTATCTTGCCTTTGATAACATTTATTTGTTATATATTTGTTTTTTGACAACTTTTTCGAATCTATGTGTACAGTAATACAAACCCGAACGAGAAATAATGTCCGGTATATCACATCTTAGGGGTCTTGATAATCGCTAAAAAATAGAAAATTAAAGAAATTACTGATGTAGATTTGGTTTTAAAAAGAAAATAATACATTTTAATATGTTTTTAAATATAATCTAGAGAGAGAGAGAGAGAGAGAGAGAGAGAGAGAGAGAGGGGGGGTAAAAACTATGTCTCCCTCCGAAAAGCAACCAACAAAAAATGAAATTAAAAAGATTCTTGATAAACGATAGCGGAGTTTTCAATAAAATTGATTAATAAATTTATTCAGTGACTACTTTTTCTCTTAATGATTGATTTTAGAATTTTGAAGTAAAAATTAAAAATGAGTTAACGAGAGATTGTTAGCACATGGCATCTCTCGCGCCAAAAAAATATTTCGTTTTTAATTTATTAGTTAATTTTTGCAAAATTTGACAGGACGACAATAAATGTTGATAATTGATAAAATTATCATTTTAAATAACGCATGAGTGCATTTGGTACGAGAGAAAACAAAAACATAACAACAAAAAACTATCATAATTAAAAACCAAAACAAAAAAGTAACGAAAAATCGAATCGCTCCCTGTTTTTTAATTTTTTGGTTTTGTTTTTAATTATTGTTTTTATGACTCCAAAAAATATCGTTAAAATAAGAACAAAAAAAATTTGTAATTAACTTTGTATGAACATAATAAACGCTTTAAAAGAAGTGAAACCACTAAGAACTTAGCCAGTTAGGTAGAAAACGGACACTTAGAAAATCGATTTTATTTAAAAAAAAAAAGAAAACAAGTAAAAATATTTTAAAGAAATATTAGGGGGAGGCTATAGTCTATTTTAAAAAATAATATCTCCTTCAAGAATGATCATAAAATGTGTTTTCAATCGATATTTATTCAATAAGGGACCAGTTTTCCTACCTAGCGAAAGGGGACCAGTTTTCCGGAGACGAGTTTTCCCGGCACCGTATATATATATATATATATATATATATATATATATATATATATATATATATATATATATATATATATAAGTATTTTTAAATTTTATCTTTCTAGCTTTAAAAAAAAGTTTAAAAATGTTATCAGCCGGCATAATTTATTTTTAAATATTGAAAATTTCAGGAAAATTAATTTTTGCTAAATTTTTAAAACGTGTCAACAGCTTAAAAAAATCGTCTCTTCAAAAGAGTCGATGTTGTCTCGCATTTTCATTAGTTTTGTATGCTGTAAAAAATTTTTTTTAATATTAGCAATTCATTTGACGCTTCTTTTGAATGGTAAAAAACTTAGGATGATAATATTGAATTAAATTATAGTTACATCGTGTTAAATACAGGGGGGAGCACGTTAAAACTTACTTTGTTGAATGGAGATATCCACGAGTTACTACAGGTGTTTACTGGTGTAAAGAAACAACTAATGGACTACCCGTGATGACGTCAGCAGATTAAATTATTTTTGCCCACCGGCCATCTTGTCTTTTAAGACGGTCTTGGTTATACTTACGCCTGAAGACCGCTTGTGAATTAGATATCCCCTCGCTAAAATTCTATCTTCACATGAAGAAGGCCCGAACAGTGTTAAATACTACAATAGGTAGAAGATGCACTTTTTTACGAATTGTGTAGAACATACCACTATTCAAATTGCTGAATACATAACGTTGTGGAGCATGGTTTTGTTCCTAATGGTGTAGATTAGGCGCGTGGAGTTTTTTTTTTTTACATAGGCATCACCACATTATCAAGGCCAAGATGCCACTCAAGGATAAAGGTTAAAGAGTGTACAGTACAAATTGGACAATATAGTAATCATTAGTAATGAACATTTGGAAAATTTGATAACTTATATGGAACGGTTCATCAAGAATTATTTACGTTAGACTTGAAGACAACCATATTGTAGTCAGCCGGAAAGCAGGAAAACGGAAGACAATTCCACAGGCGTGCAGTTCTAAGAAAGAAGCTTTGTTCATGGAATCTACGTTTAGGTTTAGGCACAGATAAAGAGTGGGGGGAATTATTGATAGTGTTTACAGCTAGACGAGTGTTTCTTGTGAAAGTTTTTCGAGAGGGGACCATAGATTGAAGCGCAGTCGAACACTTTCCATTAAAATAACGATAAATCAGAGGCAAACACGCAACATCTCTTCTGTGAGATAGAGGTTGCAAGGAAGAGAAAAGGACATCTCCTACGAGGCTACGAAGTCTATTTTGAACTCTATCAAGGCAGGCCAAGTCCTTTCTAGCAGCTCCTGCCCAGATGTGGCAACAGTATTCCATCCTTGGACGTACCTGGCTCTTATATAGATAGAGAATAGCATTAGCAGTGAGATATCTACCGGATCGATAGAAAGATCTCACCATTTTTCCAGCGGTCTTGGCAACAGATTGGATGTACCTGTTCCATTTAAGATCAGGAGTAATGGTCAAGCCAAGAAGCTTGTCAAAACTCGAGGCCTCCTGAAGACGAGAGCCATTCATTTCAATTGATGCCAGATGTGGATAAGAATGTTGATGATGTAAAGAGAGAAGCTTGGTTTTAGATGCATTAAAAGTAACCAGCCACTCCTTTCCCCATTGTACTACGTGCTCAAGATCAGAGGAGAGAAAATTGGAGAGAACTTGGTCGTTTACTGTCTTAGATGTGCTACCATAAATGGTAGTGTCGTCAGCATAAATGTCTACAAATGATGTAAGGATGTGATTTGGAAGATCATTAATGTAGATCAGGAAAAGAATTGGGCCCAGGATGGACCCCTGAGGGACACCGGCATTAATACTGTGAGCTTCTGATTTTTTCCCCTCAACTACTACTCTTATGAACCTATCAGAAAGAAATCATTTAATAATTGAGAAGACATTTCCAGCAATACCATAGCTAGAGATCTTATGAAGTAAACCTTTATGCCATACCCTATCAAAGGTCTTAGATATGTCAAGAGCAATTGCCCTAGCAAGGTTGCCTCCATCGAGAGATTTGCTAATCCTATGAGATATAACTGTAAGCACATCTGCTGTAGATCTAGCAAAACGGAAACCATATTGAGTGTCACTAAGAAGGTTATTTTTGTTGAGATGGTTGATTACTTCTGTATTTAACACAGATTCCAGCAACTTACTCATGACGCACAGGAGACTTATTGGTCTTTACTGAGAGGGAGATGAGCGATCACCTGAATTCTTAAATACAGGGCATACTGATGAAATTTTCCAGGGAGACGGGAAACTATTCTCCTTAAGACAACGTTTAAACAGTTTTGTAAGTATGGGCGCTAGTTCATGTTGAAGTTTTTTGAGTACTATAATTGGAATACCGTCAGGGCCAGTTGCTTTACTGGAATCAAGGTTTGTGATTAGCTTGGCAACATCACGTACAGATATACGTATATCACATATCGTTTTTTCTGATACAGGAGGAAATATTGGGGGTTGGCGGCCTTGATCGCAAACGGTAGAATTAGCTGCAAAGTTCTTGACAAAGTTGTATATGAAAACCTGATTAAACGGGATTACGCTAGGTAAACTGAGCAGTGAAGTTATTTAATGTGACGATGAGAGATACATCAACAGTAACTACATAGTTGTTGCGATAAATATAATAAAAAATAAGTAATAACGGGATCATTGTAATGTTATTACCCTTTTAGGCTGTGATCATAGCGTAGTATCTGTGTTAACTGTGGCAAGAGGGTTCAAGGGTCAAAACATTATTATTATTGTTATTGTTATTATTATTAATTGATTTGAGCGACGGGTGGTCGCTGGGTCAGTTATTATGATTAGATGAATTAACAAATAACTAGATGTGGGCATTAGATTGGTCTGAGACGCGTAATGAGGTGACGTAAGAGAATGCGTGATGTAGTTTGTTTTGGAGAGATTCAGGGCGTTGAGATTTGACGACCAAAGCGAACAGACGTCTAGACAGGGGTATACAGACAGCTAGGAGCGGGCTGTAAGAATAGAAAATGTAGATGAACTGCAGATCCTGTGAAAATCATTTGAGACAACTGCAATACATTTATATTATAAAAATATAAAGAGTTGTTTCGTAGTTTCACAAGTAGGAACAGATGTCTCAATGGGATGGTGCGTATCGTTTCATGGTTCGTCACTGAGCAGCGGGAAGATAGAAGAACTCTTCAAGAAAAAAGATATGGAGAACATATTATTCCCCTTATATATGAACTGTAAAAATATCCCGTGTGATAAGTCTGATACAACATGACACAGTTTACACGTCAATATCATATCCTCCTGGCTAAACAACACCCATTCGATTTATACGTTTATCAGTCCGTTAAAAGAACAATATCTCACATCCACTATATAACAGATAACGCGTTTTAATATATAATCTCCTCCAATATAAATACAATATAAATAATAAATACAATATACAACATTATCATTCATTGTCTGAATGCTTTCAAGCAAAACACTTTGTATCACTAATTCCTTTTTTACTTACGTGTGAAGAACCTTACGTCATGCATCGTGTGGCTCGTGTTAGGAAAGAAAAAAAAGAGAAAATAAAAATGGCCGCCCCCTGGTATTTATAGACTGAAAATCACGTGATGTGACGAGAGAGTGGAGGAGGTATACAAATGAGATGTCGTTTGATCTCTCTAAAAAAGAGCCGTCTTCTTTATTTTGGGCGTCAGTGTGGAAAGTGCAGAAAGAAGAGAACAGTTGGATTTGAGTTTGAGACTTTTTATCTGAGATTGAGTTCAAATTTAACGTCAAGCTATTTCAGCACAGTGACAAAAATGGGTGACCGATTTAAATTGAGCAGCGATATCCTGAGGCCATTTACTGGAGAATGTGACGTGGTTGCGTGGCTTAACAAGCTGAAGTTGGTGGCAAGGCTGCAGAAGATCGAGGATGTAGCCACGTTAATACCAATGTATTTGGATGGAAGTACTCTAGCGGTCTACTTAGAAATGGGAGAGGCGGATCAGGCCATTGCTGAGAGCATTGAAAACCGGTTAAAGACCCCATTTTCCGAGAGCGCGTTTGAGGCTTACAACAAGCTCAAACGAGTCACCTGGACTGGGGAGTCTGTGGACGTGTACGTGGCAGAGATAAAGCGACTAGCAGGATTGGCTGGATATGGGGGACGCAGCCTTGAGAAAACTGTAAAGCTGGCACTTGTAACTGGTTTCCCTGATCGCATCTCCATGGAACTGCAACGACTTACTGATATTGAAACCATTGAGGTGGAGGAGATTCTAAGGCATGCTAGAGTTTTGGTGAAACAGTCTGGTTAGCTGGGAGCGGTCACGGCTACTGTTGCAAGCAGAAAGGAGCGATCAGTGATGAAGCAAGGCCGTGGATGTATCGGTAAATGCTTTCGATGTCAAGGATTACATCTGATGAGAGACTGTAGGGAGCCACGGGCAGACATTATGTGTTTTCGGTGTGGCCAAGTAGGGCACATTAACAGCAATTGCCCTTCGCTTCCGGGAAACGAGTAAAGGGGTGCTATTGCGCCAGTAGTCACCCCTTTTATACTGAACAGGCGTATGAGAGTTTGTTGCCACAGTTGGTGATCACAATCAATAGAAAGAGGGCTAGACCTCTTGTTGATACTGGATGTACAACAACACTTATTACTACGAGCGTCGCCAACTCTTGGAATGGAACCAGCAACGTTAAAGCGGTGGATGGCAGAGAAGTGGAATGCTGTGGAGAGGCCGATGCGGAGATTGTAGTAAGGAATATGCCATTGCGGCTAAGAGTGATCGTGCTGGATATACAGGTTGCAGGAATTGATGTGGTGCTGGACCTGGACGTGATAGACCGACTGGGAGGAGCTACTATTGCTAAAGGCCAGGTGAAGTTTGGCAATCAGAGTGCACCGAGAATAACAGGAAGTGTAACCAGGGGTGATACTGATTGAGGATGATGACTTTCGAGCCTGCTTCGATGGCGAAAAATGGATGGTAGAATGGCGATTGACCGCGGAGCCACCTGTAATGACGAATCGGGTCAGCTGTTACAATAGCACACTGAAAGGAGCTGCGGAGCCGCAGTTTGAAAAAGTTGAGAGATGGATAGATGAAGGAATATTAATGAAGTGTAGCATTAGGGGTATTATTGGAAATAGGAGAAGTGGCTCTTGAAGATGCTGCTTGGCGACGCAAAAAGGATGATGGCGCCCATATCAATGTTGCGGAACTAGATGCTGTGATGAAAACTAAATGTGAAATAACTCTGATGGCCGAAAGAAATACGCTTACTTCCGGTTGTAAACACAAATGCTGTCAAATATTTATAATTGGAAATAAGTTACATTTAATATAAATTAAAATAAATATAAATAAAATAAATCAATTTTAAATTATATCTCTAACAAGAATTAAAATGAACCTATTAAAACAAAAATTAATAACATCGAGCTAATTATTGAAATATGTTTTATTCAATGTAATATGCAAATGAAGTTACTCATTCCATGTGAGTTCCTTTGTAAATTGTATATATAGACATCGTAGTGGAATGAAAGTGTTTATAAGTTCGTTTCTTGTATGAAAATTAATTTTCGAAACAGTGTACATTTTGTACACATTAATTAAATTTTGAATTAGATAAACGCCAAGAAAATGATATATTTTAATAGATATAAGATAATAAAAACATAGAAACGGTCTGACATATGCAAACAATATAAATAACAATTATATCATATTTAATAATAATCGTCTATTATAATTAAATAATAAATAATAATAAGTGCGAGACAAACGTTTACTCTTAGCAGTAATTATATATATTAATAACATATGTTGGATATTGCCACGTGCTCAGAAATGACGTCAAGTTAAAATTGGTCGGAGCCTGGGTGCAGGTGCCTCCAAGGGGTGATTAAAAAATCAAAATGGAGGACGTAGAATCCTCGGGGATTTGAACAGCGAGACTGGCCGAAAGAACATGAGAGAGAGAGAGAGAGAGAGAGAGAGAGAGAGAGAGCGACCACGATGTTAAAGTTAAGCGAGATGATTTTCTTCCACTGCAAAACACACAAACCCCGCGATACATGCCATCACTAAGGAATAATGAGTTGGAACAATTACATTGAGAGCATTGCCAGGACAACTGCGAGGAAGGTAGGTTCTCTCTACCGTGCTAGAAAGCTATTAACGCCCGAAAGTATCCTGCATCTCTCTAAGGCCACCATTCGCCCATGTATGGAGTATTGTTGTCATTTTGGGGCTGGTGCATTTGTTACTAGTCTCTCGCTCCTAGACAAGGTTCAAAAGAGAGTCTCCAACTTGATAAGTTCTGAACTTCTATCTAAGCTTCAGCCTCTGTCCCGCCGATAAAATGTTGCATCCCTCTTCCTATTTTACAAGTATTTTAATGGTGAATGCTCTGACGAACTGCAAGCACTTGTGCCCTCACGACGTAAATACTCTCGACAAACCCGACAAGCAGCTTTATCCCCTCTTACACAGTAGAGATCCCTAGATGTAAGAGAGCTTTCTACGCCAGTAGTTTCTTCCCCAGAACTGCTAGAATTTGGAATTCCATTCCGGGGTCCTGCTTCCCCAACTGTACTGATATGCAAAAGTTCAAGTGTAACATGAACCGACATCTTGCTGCCCAACTCCCTACAGAGTATCCCAGTAGCTTATGTCCATGATAGTACCCCCTTACATCAAAGTGGCAATGTGCCTTGTTTGGGGTGAAAATGTAATAAAATATAACCGTAATTCTGAGATTAAAAAGGTTATTTTGAATAAACAAAATAGTTTATAATCAGCTGTGTGTGTTTTATTTTTCTGCCAAGTGCATATATCGAGACAATAAAAAAAAGTTGATTTTTAGAAATTATATAGACTGGAAAACACACTTGACGACCGGCTGCGACGAATATATTACACAGACACGAAATTAAACACACGAAAAACAGTACCTTTTGTGAGTTCACTTAATAAAACCATATAAAAACACTTGTAGCATTTAATTATTCGTGATTCGCGCCGCTTTCATAATTGTTGCTATGCTATTTAAGATTCTGAACCAGTATTTTCAATGCGTGCCAAATCGATTCTGTCTACACACAATCGCATATTTCTGCAACGCTTTGTTCTTCCTGCACAATGACTGCATTCACCATACCCTGGCGAGTTCTTGTTTTCTTTTGTGGAATAACGCTTTCCTCCCCCATGACAACGATTCTTACTGACTTCCTATCGACGGTTAAGGAATTGCTTAAATATCGGTAAAGAGAAAAATAAAAATAATAAGAAAAAAAAAATGACGGTTTTGATTGATTGCTTTTTTCTTTTATGCAATGGCAAAGTTTTTAAAGTCAAATGCGACAAAAAGTTTTATATAATTTGGATGACACGAAACAACTTCTACGGAAAAATTGAGGCGACTTAAGAATAAAACAAATAATAATGCTTAAGTTCAGCAGTTTCTTTCAGGTTCCCTTAAACTGAACAGAAATTCCAAGGGAAAATTTTATTTCCTCAAACTATCCGGTTGTGAAACACAGTAACTCGGGATTACTATGCAGCTAGCTACAACACCGACATGTCTTACTCTAACATAAACACATTTTTATTGAGTTTCCATCTTAAATAATACAATTCTACTAAATCTTAAACATTAGCGATCATCATAGTGTTATCTTACATGTAACCTCATATTCATTAGTTCTTCTGCCCAAATGGCGTTTGAGCCTTGATAAATGATGAGTCCCTATTAGCCCCCCGAAAATAATATTATGAAAAAATTGGAAACAATGTGGCCACAGACAAAAAATATTACTTAAGGGGACAGATCCAGAAGTGTTTGTGGCATCGACCCAGAATACAACCAACCGAGAAATAATATGTTCTCCAAATGCGAATGTTTTGCATATAAACTTTGTTCATGAAAATGTTTGTCATGTCTAAGCTGAACAACAAGGTAAAAAGGGAAACTCTAGCTCTGAATATTTAACATGCTAGAGTAGTGAAACACTAGCAACATTTATTGTGTGAGATAGGGATGGTGCAAAAGGGAGATACTATCATCCGCTACTTTGTGAAACCGTTTTTCTAGTCCATCAAGTGAAGTATGAATCCTACAAGCAGCACTGGCTTCTTAAAATATACCTGATTAATTCCAACAAGCGGAACTTATGGAAACTCACCAGCGGACCCTTTCATATGTAATATATTGATGTTTGCATTCTGTGGATATTAAGTGTAAACGGAAACACCCTGATATTATTGTAGGTCTTTTGTTAAAATTACAAAAGTATTTATCTAAGCTAGCACGGATACCCGGTGTAGCCTGATCGTTAAATACGCCTAAATATATTTTAATTGATGCAGATTTCGTATATAATGTTGTAGTCAATGTTCTATCTATTATTATATACTACAAAGATGTGATTTAAAAAATTATATATATATATCGAGATGATTTCGGTGCATCAGCTTGAATCGAAACCGAAATTATATATATATATATATATATATATATGTGTGTGTGTGTGTGTGTGTGTGTGTTTGTGTGTTTGTGTTTGTGTGTGTGTGTTTTTTTTATTTAAATATAAATATACTAGCAAAAGTACCCGTCGTTGACTGGGTTCAAAAACAGCCTACAGAAAATGGACTCTGAATCATGAAAGTATGATAGGTTATGAAAAGGAAGGGTTGTAAAGAGATAGCTTCGAATTTAGGGGTATCAAAACAAAAGCAAAATATGATGAAAGTAAAAATAAAATAGATAAACCCAATAATTTTGTATACCATACCTGTTAACACTGAAACACTTATCACAATATTCTGTGGATGTATATTAAAAAATCTTGTTAAACTTTGGAGGTCAGGTGCGAACGAACACCCCATAATTTTATTATTACCATATTTCTTCGAACTGAAACATAATTATCAAAGGATACTTACGCAGATATGAAAAATCTTTATTAAAGTTTGTGCCTATTTCCATTCTATGGAGGCCAGGCGCGAACGCAGAGCCCACAATTTTACCATACATCCCTATTTAAGTTAAAACATACTTATCAAAGTATTCTTATGTACATCTATATCAAAAACACCTGTAAACGTTTTTTTTTTTTAATTTTTTATTTCATACTTTGTGGACTAGGCGCGAACGCAGACCCCAAAAATTTTATGAACCACCGTTCTGCCAGATCAAACTTACCCATTCCTGTGTCTCGATACATCTTCTATCATTATATGTAATCAGTTTTTTTTTTTAAATGGTCAACAATATAGGAGTTTGAGGAAGATCAAAGGTAATCTCGGCCTAACCGTTATGTAAATAACGGAAAAGAAGAGAGAAAGAAAGAGAGAGAGAGAGAGTCGTTCGAATAATCTTATTAATACCGATTACAAGTACGAACAAAAATATTTTAAATTAGGAGAAATTAATCTCACAATTTAGTTTCTCACAAAGCATGAAATATCATGAAACATTCGTTCTTTATTACGTATTCGATCGCCATTAACCATCTTAGTGAACATTAAACTTGTAGAATTGTAAATAGACTAAACTTTTTTGATTTTTCTCTGTATTTATATATATATATATAAATACACATACATAGATATATATATATATATAGATATATATCTGCATATGCATATATATATATATATTTGTGTATACATACATATACAAATATAATTACATTTTTTTATTTATATATTGATATATATATATATATATATATATATATATATATATATATATATATATATATATATATATGCCCCCTTCTCATGTAGGTAAAATGGCAGACTAAATAAGTTAAATGATAGAAGTTGTAATCCTAGGAATGCAGTCGATTGTTTATTCTTTTAGATATAAGTAAATATTATTTATGCCAGAGATAAAGCGATTGTCTATTCTTTTAGAAATAACTCGATGTTAAATACGTCAGTAAAAAGAATGGACAATGAGTTTATAAATTAAAATTAGGTTAATGATACACATTAATTTGCGGATGTCTTTTGTTTATCAGAGGTGTGTAAATACATGTGTAAAAAGGCACAGGTGAGTTAAAACGTGATGAATCAGGTTGGTTAAGAGCCACAGTCTGACGTCATAAACAAAGGAGTTTCTCAATATATTGAAACAGGGTTCCCACTTAGAACCAGGCAATCATAAACAGTCACAGACTCAGTGGAGCTCATCCCCTTTGAGGAAAAGGGAGAAGAGGAAACCATATTGTCATAAAAGTTTGAATTCCTGACATGATCAATCGGCCAACAGAGGAATAAAGAAATCATTTCATATTCTGTAACCGTTTGTCTTCGTGTCGTCCTTACAACGGAAAAGGTAAATATGTTTGTCATCATCTTTAATGACATAATGTATAACCCCCCTGAAGTAATGTATGTCAACTTATCTATGTTAAGAAGAACTGTATAAATGAATTTATATCTCATATCTATATATCTATAAAAGTGAACGCGTGCGTGTGTCTGTGTGTGTGTCTGTGTGTGTGTCTGTGTACATTTGCGTACGCAATAACTCTGTCAATTTTAAGTCTACAGACTCGAAAATTGATATACAGGGTACTGAAATTTAGAAAATCTTGGAAACCCATTATCGACAAGAAATGTGGCTGTAAATAGGTCAAAGTTAACCGATTTAACCTTTGAGAACTCTACCAAATCCCTCCGCCAAGTTTGGGTATAAACAATTGAATTTTAGATATAAGTTCCTTGGGCATGGCTTTAACTTAATAACTTCATTAGAGTCCAAAACAATAAATCTCTGAGGGTCCTAATACGGGTCAAAGTTTTAAAAAAATTGACGTCTGCGGTCTTTACCAAATTACTCAGACAATTTCTGGTCTAAACATTTGAAATTTTACATAAAAACTATTTACAGATAGGGCAAACTTTTTAATCGGTTTGGATCGAAAATCTTTAGTTACCAACACATAAATGTATGTATGCATGTATGTATGTATGTATGTATGTATGTATGTATGTATGTATGTATGTTTGCATATCTGCCTTAAAATTTCGACAAAGGCGACAGATTTTCACAAGATCAGTATCGTTTTGAAGTGCGACCTTTCAGACGACAAATATCGAAAAATTGGCTAAACACATTTATATCAACACCTTTAACTCGGTAGTTTTCTACAGGGGGGCGCTTTTTTCGCCGATATTTTGGAAAATCATGCTCTCCTTTCGATTTCCTAGCCTTTATTTAAAGCTACGTCAATTCCGGTTTGGTAATTGTAGTAACAGCAAAGACGTCAGTTTTTTTCCCCCGTTCTTTTCCTCTATCGAGGTACGGGTTCGAGCCTGCCTTCCTACTACCACTTTTTTGCTTTCTTTCGTTTTTTTATGTATGTATATCTGTTTGCCTGTCTGCCTTAAACTTTCAATAGAAGGGACGGGTTTTACCAAGATCAGTATCGTTTTAAAGTTCAACCTCTCATATGACAAATGTAAAAAAAAATGGCTAAAAACATTAATATTTCCCCTTTCAACTAGGCACTTTTGTACAGGGGGTCACTTTTTTCGCCGATATTTTTTAAAGTTATCCTATCCTTTAGATTGTCTAGCCTTAATTTTAAAAATGTCGCTTCCGGTTTGGTGGTGGTCGTAACAGCATAAACGTTAGGTTTTACCCCGTTCTTTTCCTCCTTTGCGGTACGGGTTCGAGCCTGCCTTCCTACTACCACTTTTTTTTTTGCTCAACATACACATCCAAACACCTGGGCAACGCCGGGCTGAAATACTAGTATATCTATAAAAGTTAAGCTGTCTGTCTTACTG
Source organism: Euprymna scolopes (assembly GCF_053919585.1). Lineage (NCBI taxonomy): Eukaryota > Metazoa > Mollusca > Cephalopoda > Sepiida > Sepiolidae > Euprymna > Euprymna scolopes. The sequence goes on from NC_136507.1 coordinate 84,995,572, forward strand.
CCCGTCTGTAAACTTTTCCCTACCAAATAAATCTGTCAATTTTTAGTCTAAAGACTCCAAAGTTTGCATACGCAATATTTCGATTAAGGAAAATCTTTTTAATCAGTGTTTGGCCAGAAATGTTGCTGTTACGGGGTCAAAGTTCATCAATTTGACCTTTGAGAACTCTACCAAACTCCTACGTCAATTTTGGGTGTAAACCCTTGAAATTTTAGATATAGTTTCCTTCGACATGAATCTAAGTAAATAATATATACGGCATAATCACGTTGACACACCGGTTCTCGTCAGATCACCGAAGTTAAGCAACGTTGAGCCTGGCTAATACCAGATGGGTGACTATTTAGGAATTCTAGGCGCTGTATGTGCTCTCCGCTTATCTCGGCATTGTTTCCAGTCGTCTTCTACCTCAACTTGCCACTGGTATGCAACAATGTTGACTCAGGAGAGGCGTGGTTGGTTATTGCGCAACGCTTGCCACACAAATTTCACGCGCAGGCACCCTTACAGTGGGTATCCATAGTCTGTCAAGACTGAAGGAATCCTTCAAGTAAATAATCTAATTTCAGCGCAGAACAATCAATGTTAAGGGGTCATAATTGGGATCAAATTTTTAAAAAAGTGATCTCTGCGATCTCTACCAAATTACTCAGACAAGTTTTGGTCTAAACGTTTGAAATTTTACATAAAGTGTATTCAGACATAGGGCAAGCTTTTTAATCGTTTTTTTTTTGTTGCTGAAAATTTGGCTTCCAAGATGTCAAAGTCAAAAGGTTTTACATAAAGGGTATTCAGAAATACAGCAAGCATTTTACTCAGGTTTTGGGCGAAAATTTGGTTGGCTAAATGTCAAAGTTTATAGACCTGACTTTTAAAAACTCTACCAAACTGCTGCGCGAATTTGGGTCTAAACACTTGAAATTTAAGATATGGGTTACTTGGACATGCGTTCAACATTTTAATATAATTTGAGTGCAAAACAATGAATATTAAGGGGTAAACAATTGGTGTCAAAGTTTTAAAAAAATCGACCTCTGCGGTCTCTTCCAATATTTCTCTGTGGTAGTTAAGGAGGCCTATTTTATAGAAAGGCATTACCAGGCATATTCACACATTTAAATATATACATATGCACATAACCTTATGAACAATACATAGGGCCCGAGCAAAGCCGGGCGAAATTGCTAGTATCTATATGAGTGAAAGTATCTGTCTGTGCATGTGTCTGTCTGTATACATTTCCCTACACAATAGCTCTGTCGATTTCCAGTCAATTGAAATTTTAGATATAGGTTGTTTGGACATTGTTGTAACTAAATAACTTGATTTGAGCTAAAAACCATCAATGTATAACGGTCATAATAGGGGTCAAAGTTAAAAAAAAAAATGATTCTGCGGTCTCTACCAAATTACTCAGAAAATTTCTGGTATAAAAATTTGAAATTTTACATAAAGGGTAGAGACAGGGCAAGCTTTTTAATAGGTTTGGTCGAAAATTTTTAGTTAATAATATATAAATGTATGTATGTATAAATGTTTGCATGTATGCCTACAACTTTCGATAGAGGGACCAGATTTTTACAAGATCAGTATCGTTTTGAAGTTCGACCTTTCAGACGACGAATATCGGAAAATTGGCTAAAATCATTAATATCTTCACCTTCAACTGGGTACTTTTCTACGGGGGTCGCTTTTTTCCGCCGATATTTTCGAAAGTCATCCTCTCCTTTCGATTATCTAACCTTAATTTAAACCTACGTCACTTCCGGTTTTGTGGTGGTCGTAACAGCTAAGGCGTCAGTGTTTTGCCCCCGTTCTTTTATCCGTCTTCGCAGTACGAGGTTGAGCCTTCGTTCCTACTACCACTTTCTTCTTTTTTTTTTCTCAACATTCATATCCAAACATCCGGGCAACGCCGGGCTGAAATGCTAGTATATATATATATATATATATATATATATATATATATATATATATATATATATATATATATATATATATATATACGTCGGAGTAGTTTTTATTCAACAATCAGTGGTTATGTAAACGTGAGATTGTAGGTTTACAAAATATTACTGGCAGTAATATTCTATAAGTTATCCCATCTAAACGAGAATTGCTCGATATTCAAGATAGAGCAAATAAATTAAATTGTAATTAAATGAATTTCAAAAAACTCTCATTGAAATGAAATGAAGTGGTTGAGTTTCATATCAAAGAATTTTTATTATTCTAAGCAAGACAAAGAATGTTTTAGAAAGTTTATCTCCTTAACCTATAGGGTTTCGATGTCTACCATCTCATCAGAGGAGTGAAAATATTAGCAAATAGTTATAAAGGTATGCACCCTATTTGCTAAAGTCAGTGAGACATGGAAAGTCAAAGTGAAAATAATATATTTATCAGAGGTTCTGTAGCAGGAGTATTTGTAGAAACCTCTGATAAATATATTATTTTCACTTTGACTTTCCATGTCTCACTGACTTTAGCAAATAGGGTGCATACCTTTATAACTATTTGCTAATATTTTCACTCCTCTGATGAGATGGTAGACATCGAAACCCTATAGGTTAAGGAGATAAACTTTCTAAAACATTCTTTGTCTTGCTTAGAATAATAAAAAAATTCTTTGATATGAAACTCAACCACTTCATTTCATTTCAATGAGAGTTTTTTGAAATTCATTGAATTACAATTTAATTTATATATATATATATCTATATATATATATATAATTATATATATATAGTAGAAAGTTATAAAATATATATGGCGATTAAGCTACACAGAATATTCCGCGTTTCATCCACGCTGGGTTTAATCAAGCGTATGCGAGGATTTGTTGGTTGTCTCGCGTTTTTATATACGCACCTTATATTGAGTTTTTAGTTAGTCAATCAGCTCTCTAGTTTTACCGCACCCTTCCTAATCATCCAATGAACAGGCACTTACAGGACAAATGCCCAGCTTACCTCCGGTTGACCCGTTCCTTTGTATGTGCTATTTTGGTAGGGAGCGTCCTGACCTATTTTAAACCTAGGCCAAATGTGTTTTTTTTTGTTTTTATGTTAGTTTTTATATGCATATATATATACATATATACACATATATATATACATATATATCCACTTATATATATACACACATGATAATTTTTGTATATGTATGTTTATTTATTTGTTTATTTTCTATTGTTATTATTAGTTTTACAATTATTTTGTATCGCTATCCTAGAGTAAAGTTTCTCCTGTGAACACAGTTGTTCGCTATTTCTCTCCTACTGTTTAATAGGTGTTGGGGTGCTTAAAGTATAGGATCGCAATTTTTTCATGACGGAATAATCTACATAGGTAGTCTAGAACTTTACATTGGGTTTGCTTGTCTTACTATTTTCCATTCGACTATGTGTGTGTGTGTGTGTGAGAGACAAATGCAGAGACGGAAGAAGTGTAAATTGTATTCACTCTCTCTCTCTATATATATATATATGTGTGTGTGTGTGTGTGTGTGTGTTTGTGTGTGTGTATGTGCGTGAGTGAGAGAGAGACAAATGCAGAGACAGAATAAGAGAAAAGAGTCTGCGTATGTGTGATTGAATTTGTCCCTAATTCTCACGAGGTAATTCCGTTTTTACAAAAGCAAAAAAAAAAAAAATTAACAATCCGTTCTAGGTTACAACTAGTAATATAACCTGAGAAATACATTAAATGATACACCCTTTAGAAAAACCGAAAAGGCAACAACAGCGTGTTCATTAATCATATTTATTCTGAGAAATGCATCAATGTTTACGCGATTTGAATAATAACGTAAAATATTTGCCAGATATCATATGTGCGAATCGTATCGTTTTCGTACACACCTAAACCAAATAAGAACAAAGCATCCCGAACAACGCCCTCGATTGAAAAAAAAAAAAGCTCACATCCGAAATAATGAATTGAGTGAACGACTTAATGAAGATTACTATGATGTCAAACAATGGAACACACAATAAGGATGAACGACTTAGAAGACACGAGGCGGGAGATTTCGGAGGAAATTGATACACACGTCTGACACCGAGAGGAAAATTTGACAGTTGATAAATGGTTTCAGGATGCTGTCTTTTTCATCCACAGCAGACATCGATGTGAATAGATAGATGATCATTTCATTCACAAATAGAAAACGATGAACTTTTCCTTGTGTCAGAAATTATAATGGGTTCAGAAGAAATAACAAGCCATGATTACAGAGGCAAAAGACTATACGATAAACAGAGGTTAAGTTAGACGACTTTATTAATTACGGGCATAGAAACCCGACGTTTTCCTGGATTGAATAGGGATGAACAAATGTTACACTTGTCTGTAATTTTATTTTCATCGAAAACAATGATATCACCCTTTTTGTAATTACATAAATTGTTTGCTCTAGTAAGGGACCTTATCGCTGTTTACTGGGAGGATGCTTCACAGGCTATCCTACAATTACTTAGTTCACATTGCACTGTAGAGACTCTACTATTGATTTTATCAAACTATCTATTATTAATGACTTTACTTAAAGTGTAAAATGCAAAAATCAAGTAATACGATTCAACTATGCACTTTACAGAAACATTCATTTCGAAAGCTTATCAAAAAAACACTATATTGATTTTAATGAATTATTTTTACATAATAACCTGGATTAAAGTTAAAATATTAAAGTCAAATATTATAGTTCAAGTCTGCTCTGAAAATAAACGTTAATTTCGAACGCGCCCCTGTCGTATTAAAAAATTATATATAGTTAATTTTATACGCTGGGCCTTTCTGATTGTGCATTGATAAAACTCCTCAAATTCACCTGTGATGTTAGGTTGTATAACAGTGTTAAGATTATACAAACTCAGTCTTCATTCTTTAATTTAAATGGTTGAATTATCGATCACATTCCGATACAAAGCCTACGTACATACACGGCAAGTTACTCTGAGTGAAAGTTCGAATATTCGATCCAGCAATTTTTAAGTCCATTGGGAAAAGACTCACAAACAGACACACAGATATGTTTGCTGGAGCTATAAGTAAAGGGGTATGTTGTCTAATATATAGATTATACACACGTGCATACGTGCACTGTTACTTTCACATAATAGTCGATAGATAGAGATAGAGATAGAGATAGAGATATGGATATGGTGTCTACATAACATCAAAGTAAACTGGATGTTCCTTGAGAAAAGTGTTCACATATTTGCATGCTCCTCATAGCAATCGGTGGTTTCTACTATGTGTTAACCTGCGTTACTCTGTTGCAGCTTCCATGTTTTCACTTGCTAACATTATATAATTTATATTTATCTGATACTAGCATGGGAGCCCGGCCTTGCCCGCGTGTTTTGAGGTGTATGTTGACCCCCCCCAACAAAAAACAGTGGTAGTAGGAAGGTAGGCTTCAAACCGGAAGTCACATGGATTTAAATTAAGGCTAGATAATCGAAAAGAGGAATAACTTTCGACAATATCGGCGAAAAAAGCGGTACCTTACAGCCAAGCCAAGTTGAGGGTGAAGTAATGGATGTTTTTAGCCAATATTTCGGTATTTGTCGTTTGAAGGGTCGGGCTTAAAAAACGATACTGATCTTGTGAAAATACGTCGCCTCTGTCGAAAGTTTTAGGTAGAAATTTAAATATACATACATACATGTATATATTGGTAGCTGAAATATTCGACCCAAACAAATTAAAACGCTAGCCCCAACTGTGAATACCATTTATGTAAAAGTTCAAATGTTTAGACCCGAAATTGTCTGCGTTATTTGAGAGAGACCGCAGAGGTCATTTTTTTTAAAATTTGATCCCTATTATGACCTCTTAACATTTATTGTTTTGGGCTCAAATCAAGTTATTAAGTTAGATCCATGTCCAAAGAACCTATATATCGAATTTCAACCGTTGAACTTTTATTTCTTAACACCCACATTTCCGTCGGAAAACCAGTTACAAAGATTTTCCCAAATCTCAATACACTGTATATCAGATTTCGAGTCTGTAGACTGAAAACTGAGTTATTGCGTAGGAAAATGTACTCAGACAGACACACACACAGGCAGGCAAAGAGACAGAAATTTTCACGTTTATAAATATACTAGCATGGGTGCCAGGCGTTGCCCGGGTATTTGGAGGTGTATGTTGAGCAAAAAAAAAAAAAAAGAAAAAAGCAGTCAATTTTTTAAAATTTGAACCCTATTATGACCCCTTAAAATTTATTGTTTGGGGCCCAAATCAAGTTATTAAGTTAGATCCATGTCGAGGGAACCTCTATCGAAAATTTCAAGTGTGTAGACCCAAAATTGTCGGAGGAGTTTGGTAGAGTTCTCAAAGGTCAAATCGTTGAACTTTGACCCCTTCATCGCCAAATTTCTGGCCGAAAACCGATCATATGGATGTTTTCCAAATCTCAGTACCCTGTATATCAAATTTCGAGTTTGTAGACTAAAAATTGATAGAGTTATTGCGTAGGAAAATGTACACAGACACACACATAGACACACACTTTCACTTTTATAGATATAGTAGATAGTTTTTTACATTATTGTTATTATTGCTATTTTTATAATCATTATTATTATTATTATTATTATTATTATTTGTTGCAGTAGTAGTTTTAGAAATATTAGTATTGATACATTTTGATAATTAACACTTGCATTTTAATAGATGTTGTAATCCATTAGTAATATGTCCTACTCCTCATGGTTATAGGCATTTCTGTTTTAATGGACGAGGTTACGAACTCAAGACTCCATACAGTATAAACGTCGACAAGTTAGCAAGAAAGATTTCAATCGCATACTAACTCCACATCAGCACGATGATTCGCGACCTGTACGTTTAATATTAAAATCTAACTTTGTCTGACAATATAAATCTATAATCTCTTAACTATCTTTAGTAAGTATATCCTGCATAAGACTAGAGTGTCGGCTTTAGTAGCTCGACTGTTTTCAGTTCAATATGCAGAGCACGGCAATAAACTCTTCAGGTCCCCACAAATAAAATTTATCAAAAACCTCAACACGCAAGCATACTGAAAACCATTTTGTAGACAATTGCAAAATTGTGAGCGCTGAATAAAGTAAAACCTCTATATACTCCAACTTTCAAATAATATATATATATCTATATCTATATATCTATATATCTATATATATATATATATATATATATATATATATATATATATATGTTATAAATGGACGAGTTAAAAGAAGGGGAAAAACAATTCTTTAAAAGGTGACTTGTCGGGATAATGCAAAGTTCAAAAAATTGTTTTTGGGGTTATTGATTTCTACGTATCGCCATTGTACTTCTTTCCTGATTTATACACGCACGCACCCACACACACACCCTTCCACCACCCCCACATATATATGCAAATGTTTATTTTTGACATATCGTTCATTTCAATGTATACTGTATATTGTTATGTTAAAAACCTAATCACCCTTTTTTTCGAGTTCAGCTCAATCTATTTAATAGGTGCAGAGCATATATAGTGCAAAACTTTGTTGAAATTTGAAGACTTACACCCAAGATGGCTGACATGTGGCAGCGTGGCATTGGAATTTCTTTTCCCCAAATATAATGTTTATCATGTAAAAAATCAACTTTTTGTTGTAAACATCAAATGGAAAAAAAATCATCTGACGAAGTTGGTGGCGACAGGATATTTTTATGGACACATAAATCGTAAAATTGACTTCCCACTAACGAAACAGCTGTAATGAAAAATCCAGGAGAAAACAAACAAAAGGTATAAAAAGTAAAAGTAAGTCTTTGAATTTCAACAAGGTTTTGCACTATATATATATATATATATATATATATATATATATATATATATATATATATAATCTGATTATTATACAAACACTATTGGTTACATATGTGCATACATGTTTCGGTGGGGTCCTTAGTTAAAGAGAGCCACCTAGTAAAACAAATGAAGGAAACTTATTGAAATGAGAATCACAGTTCAGTTCGCTTTGTATATAAATACATATCAAAGTTTGGATTATAGTTTTAATTGAAAGCGGGGTGTATAGTTTATGAAAGTGGACAGTAGATATTTTGGAGGATCGTATGGTAAATAAAGAAAGTAGGAACGGGAGGGACTACAGCGAAACATGTAGGGCATATTCAATGAATAATGTCAGTAATTGAAACAGGCTATATACCTACTCTCTCCTTCATTGAGCACTCTATAATAACCAAGTTGATTTTATTGAATATACATCGACGAAAAAATATATGCAATAATTATATATACATACGTATATATATATATATATATATGTAGAAATATATTTTTATAATATATATTAATCCTTATTTAAGAAGCTCAAAAATGGTATTTTCTTTTTAAATAAATAGAAAAGAGGGGGTTTTAATATGAATATCAATACACACAAAAGAAAAAGGAATTTATAGGAGTAGAGATAGATAGATACTGAGTATTCCCTTATATTATATCTCTAAACTTATACTTTGGTTTCAATTTTCTTTCTGGAATATTTTCCAAAGTTTAGCTGACAAGCAAACGTAGAAACTTATCTGAACTCACCTTTTGCTAACCTTTTTTTCTCTGGGGGGAAGAGTATGTTTTTGTAACTCCATGGAATAAGGAATATTTCACTGTTATTTTGTATTCCTTGTTTTGAATAAAATATTGTAAATTTAATTCTACAATATCTTCATTCCTTATTTAAGAAGCCCAATGTAATTATAGAGCAATATAGAGAATATATGACAAACAGTTATATTCCAAAATTCATGATGTTGACCTTCTTGTAATTTATTACTTTAATTCAGTTGGCTTATACAATTTGTGACAGTATCTGTTTCGTAGCGCAAAATCAATCACTTAATTATTATATCAATCAATGAATCTAGTATGTCCTTAACTCATCAGAAGAGATAGTAACAATCCCCTCGTAAAAAGGAATTGAAGTGAGTATTGACGTCATTAAAATCCGAAAATTGAAGAGAGACGGCAAATACTTTTTATTTTTCCATTGCGCCATATTGCATTTTTATCTAACAAGCCATTAAACCCAATTATTCGTACTAACAATTTTAATCAATTTATGAATCTTCTACCAAAATGTTCTATAATAATTATGCCTATATCTATATAGTATATCTGTACTCTATATATAAGTGTGTGTGTGTGCGTGTGTGTGTTTTATGCGTGTGCATCTATGTGTGTATTCATATGTATACAGACGAGAGTCGTTGTAAAAGCCTCCTAATTTTGAAAACTGAAATGAAAATATTGAAGAGCTACGAAGGCGTGAGTGGTACCATTAAAAGGAGCGCCCTTTTCTGCTTCAGAACATATTTATCTACATAATCAGCACTATTCTCAATGCAAATGCAGTTTATCAAGCCTGTTTCTGTTGCGTCGGTCGGAGAAGTTCAGATCGCGATTTGTTAACATATCTCTGTTACCAGTATTAAATAAACAAACCCGTCTCAAACTGTTCTGAGATTAACTATTTCAACTTCGTAAACCTTCACCGGCGGTGGTAGATGTTGATGGATTCATTTGTTTGTGCATGCAGTAATTCCATGAGATATATGTTATTGACAGACGTCCATTGCGTGGGTTTATTTAGTTATTTTTTTTTACATGGAGTTCACCACTTATCAAGGCCGAATGGCCACTCAGGGAAAAGGGTTATTGTGTGTACAGTAATCAAAGGGATAGTGTAGCAATAGTCTTGGATACTTTGTAAGGTGTCATTACTTAGGGTTCATCAGGAATTTGTTTGTGTTGGACTTGAAGACATCCAGGTTGAAGTCGGGAGGGAAACAGGCAAGCGGAACAGAGTTCCACAGGCGTGCAGTTCTAAGAAAGAAGCTTTGTTCATGGTATCTACGTTTTGATTTAGGCACAGATAGGGAGTGGGGAAAATTATTGACGGTGGTTTCAGCTAGTCGGGTGTTTTTTGAAAAAGATTGGCGAGGGGGGACCAGAGAATGGAGCTCAGACATGCACCTGCCATGGAAATAACGATAGAACAATGAAATGCTCGCTACGTCTCTTCTGTGGGAAAGAGGTTGCAGGGTAGAGAAAAGGGCATCCCCCACCAAGTAACGAAGTCTATTTTGTATCCTGTAAAGGTAGGATAGGCTGTTTTTAGCAGCCCCCGCCCAGATGTCGCAGCAGTACTCCATCTTTGGACGTACTTGGCTCTGATATAGATAGAGAATTGCATTATTAGTGAGATATCTTCTGGAGCGGTAGTAGGATCCCACCATTTTCCTAGCGACCTTGGCCACATACTTGATGTATGTGTTCCATGTAAGATCAGGTGTAAAGGTCAAACACAGAAGCTCATCAAAGCCTGGGGCCTCCCTTAGATGAGAACCATCCATTTCAATTGATGCCAGATGGGGATCAAAACGTTTATGGTGTAGAGATAGGAGCTTAGTCTTAGATGCAGTAGAGGTACCCAGCCACCTCTTTCCCCTACTGTACCACAAGCTCAAGATCAGAGGAGAGTGAATCAGAGAGAACATCATCATTTACAACCTTTGACGTGTTGCCATAGATGGTCGTGTCATCAGCATAGATGTCAACGGAAGATTTTAGTATGTGTTTTGGGAGATCATTGATGTAGATCAGGAAGAGAGTTGGGCCCAGTATGGACCTCTGATGGACTCCAGCATTAATACTGTGCGCCTCTGATTTCTGCCCATCAACCACTACTCTTATGAGCCTATCTGAGAGAAATAACTTAATGATAGAGAAAACATTTCCAGTCATACCGTAGCTGGAAAACTTGTGTAGTAGGCCTTTATGCCATACCTTATCGAAGGCCTTTGATACGTCGAGAGCAATTGCCTTAGAAATGAAGCCTTTCGAGAGATTCGCTAATCCTATGAGATATAACCGTTAGCACATCTGCTGTAGATCTAGCAGAGCGGAAAGCATATTGCGTATCGCTAAGGTTATTTCTGCTGAGGTGGTTGACTACTTCTCTATTTATTGTGGATTCCAGCAACTTACTCATGACACACAGGAGACTTATTGGTCTGTACTGAGAGGGGGATGACTTATCACCTGAATTCTTCAATACAGGGCATACTGATGAGGTTTTCCAGGGTATTGGGAAGCACTTCTCCTTCAGGCAACGCTTAAACAGTTTGGAAAGTATGGGGGCAATTTCTGGTTATAATTTTTTTAACACTATAATTGGAATACCGTCCGGACCAGTTGCTTTACTGGAGTCAACGTTCTTGATTAGCTTGGCGACCTCCAGCACAGATATTTGTATGTTGCATTGCGCGTTGTCTGTTATAGGAGGGAATATGGGGAGGTGATGGCCTTCGTCACACAGGGTAGAATTTGCCGCAACGCTTTTGGCAAATAGTTTCGCCTTGTCGGATGCTGTCGAGATTACCTCTGGTCCATTGATAATGGTTGAGATAGAACGCACGTTTCTGTTCAAGATCCTATTTGCCAGAACTGGTGGGAACCAAGCCGCTGCTAAGCTATTTGGACTCAAGGGATTGCGCATATAATTCTCTTTCATTTTTTATTACTCTTTTACAGTGGTTGCTGGCGGTTCTGAAAGCAGCTTTAGTTTCAGTGCACCTATTACGTTGGTAGCTATGGAAAAAGTGATTTCTGTGTGCGATAGCAGCAGCACATTCGGGGCAGAACCATGGCTGGCTGTTAAGTTTTTGTTGGAATTCTTTGGATGTTATGAATTGGTCTATGCCTACAAGTAACAATTCGGTCAGGTCTGATACTATAGAGGACACATCCTTTTTAAACATGGAATGGAGATGTAGATCAGATATGAATGTACGGAAGCTATCCCAGTCCGCCATAGAGTATCGGTATACAGTACGGTGGAGAGGTACGTCCGTAGATTTATTATATTTCATTTTTATCTGAACTGATACGATGCAGTGGTCGGAGGATCCCAGAGGAGATAGAACGGAACATGTGCATAACTCAGGGGAAGTGGATAGAAAATGGTCTAGGAGACTTGCGAACTGACCGGTAATATCGGGTACACGGGTGGGCTCGCGGACAATCTGAGTGAGTTCAAAGGCAATGGCAAAATCATGGCAGAACCTCGCTCTCGTCATCAGTCTTATTTGCGTGAGTCAGCCATTCCACATTATGGACATTGAAGTCACCGCAAATGTGAATGTTAGCCGAGGGATGAGCAGACAGGAGATGGTCAATTTTTTCTGATATACTCTTAGAGACAGTAACTTCACTGTTGTTGGGGCGATAGAGAGCAAATATAAATGCGATGGTAAAGCAAGTGCAACCAGGAAGGTACATTAGGGTCTTCCCTGGAGATATCCTTGCCGCATGGGAAGCCATCTTTAATGTAGGCACATATTCCATGCCCGTGGCGATCTTGGGGGCCAGATTTAGATGTTAGGTTAGAGTATCCTTTAATTATGAACTCATTTAGGGAGGTGGTCGGCCCTATTCCAGTTTCGCTTAGGAAGAATATGTCAGGTTTCGTCTCCTGTAATTAGGTTTCAACCTCTGGAATGTTAGAACGTAGACCCCTGATGTTGGAGAAGAAGACGTGGTAGTAGGGTGTCTACGTAGGAGGATGGAGTTCTAGGTTTATTCGTGTGTTCTTTTTTGAGACATTTCATGTTGGGGATTTTGGGCTTGTGGAACAGGTCAGTGTACTTGGTTAGAGCACAGCAGAGAGGGAAAGTAAGAGAGGAAGGGTAGGAATTTTTTTTTGTAGCACATGATGAGGTCAAGCCGTAAAAATTACCCACTAGTATGGCATCGAGAGGCCCCACCAGAGACTACTGCATGATCCAGATCCATTCACCAAATGGCTATACAGCAGTTCCAGTACTTTGTGCCTGCTGATAGGACAGCCTCCTTAGTGGTTAATCCAAGGTTCGGGTCCCTGACTATCAATCGGTTAACGTCAGCCCAGATGAAAACGTTTACGTCCAGCACCCTTACTAGTGACATGGACGCAAGGATAGACATAGAGACAGAAAATTTCCGACATCTCAGACTACTGTTAACAAAGTACTACCGACCTGGGAAGCAGCTTTTTCCTCACCCTTTTTCAGAAACATCACTAATTAGAAATGAGGACTGAGGGACAAAAAAGGAGAAGCGAGAGTTACTGGAGCTGCGGAAAACACATCCACTGCATTATCTACTCTTCATTAAAGCAAAAGGAAAACGGTAAGAGGGACTTATTTATATCTACTTAGTATAAGTCCTTTGCCCATTCCCAGTTTAGAATAGAATTTGAAGATAGTATCCCCTCCCATATTACTCCGTGGAAGTTTTTTTTTTTTTGCTTTAGATACCTCGCGATAGAACCTTCGAGATTATACTTATAATTACGTTTCAATAATGCAACTTGTGAGGTCAGCTTATGATTTTAGATTGGGGGCATCTTATTTAAAGGCTAGTTTAGGGTAATGCTAGACGTATTTAACAAAAATCAGTTAAACACGAGTAATAAGACATGATAGGTAATGGAAAGGAGTTTCAATTTTTAGTAAGACTGCAATAAGAGAACAAAGATAAATAAATAAAATATATATAATACACAAAAATTGGCAAAATTAAGACAGGATACATTTAAACAGTTATGGATAAAGTTTTTAGCTCTGAAGCAGCGACTCTTTCTTCCGAGGTCATCTCGAAAACTGACAAGTAGCTAGCACGCTTGGCTTGTTCTGGTTATTTCTTGGGGTCTCGCGCTACATAAAGAATCTCTGCAACAAAGTGATGCCACTCACAGATAATGCATGCTTAAGTTCAGTCCTCAGAACATTATATATATATATATATATATATATATATATATATATATATATATATATATAAATATATATATAGTGCAAAATATTGTTGAAAATTTAGTGGGAAGACAATTTTACGATGTATGTTTCCATAAAAATATCCTGTCCCCACCAACTTCTTCAGATGTTTTTCCATTAGATTTTTACAAATATTTAATATCGTATTCGGGTAAACAAACTTCCAAAGCCATGCTTCTTCACTTCCCCCATCTTTTTTTTTGTTATGTGAAGATAGTTTTCCGTTTTAACTTGTAGTTTCGTATTTTTATTTTTTATTTATTTATTATTTATTTTTGTTTTTATCTCCCTTTTTTCCCTATTTGTTTCTTCCAATTATCTCATAATTTTATTTTTACATTTACGCGTGGTAATTTTAATATTCCTTTTCTGCTTGGTGTTTGAATTCGTATTTTCACCTGATCCCTCTGTTTAAAGAGGAGGTCACTCTCATGGTATCAGTTTTTATATCTAGGATTACCTCCCTTGCCCCTTTTATATTTCCTTATATTATACTTTTAGTTCGTACTACTTTTTTCCTAATCTGCTCTAGTCCGTAAAATTAAGTATATATATATATATATATATGTATATATATATATATATACACATATATGTGTGTGTGTGTGAGAGAGAGAGATAGAGAGAAAGAAAAAAGATAGATAGATAGATAGTGTGTGTGTGTGAGGGAGAGGGGGGAGAGAAAGTACTCGTACTAGCCGGCGATACCTGATATTCTACCTGATATTAAGTTTCATTTTTTAAATTTTGTCGTCAACTTATTTTATAAATATGACATATTACAAAGTAAATTTTACTACATACGACTAATCGAAAACCATTAAATGTAATTAATGTAGAAGCGACAATCCACAGAAAGCAACATACATACATTTATACGAAAACACGTTTTAAGGCACAACTGTCAATTTATACAAACACATATTTTAAAAGAATTTACGAAAGCGAAATCAGTATAAGTGCATGTGATACTGCCTTTTGATTCGTTCTAGACAAAGGAACCTTTCCCCACTATTTAAGTTTTCTTATCAAGAATAATTATTTTCAGCAACAAAATAAAATCGGACCTAGAAAGTATATATTCTTGTGTCTATAATAAGCAAATCAAAACAATAAAAAATAGACAATACTGAGACAAGAATAGATATACCAAATCAATTGCTATTGTAATATCGCCGGTTTCTATAATTTGTTATTTGCACTTTAAACAAATGTGTGCCAATAGTATATACACGCTGAAAGACGTAGTTTTTTTTAAAAACAAACAGACACTTGTTAGATCAACAAAGTTATATTTACATTCGATCTAAGCATGGCAAGAGAGAAAGCTCGGGTCCGCATGTGGGTAGATCGTGTTGTTTGTGCAGGCGTCGATAAAAAGTGGGACTGCTGGCTTTCCCTTTTGCACTCTCTGATTCGTGCCTTTGTTTATGTCTTATCTTGATATTCTGTTCATTGGAATCTGGCTTGGTTGCTTATTTTGACATTTCTCTTAATCGACATTTTGATTGTTTTATTGCTTTTCACATTTAGCAAATCCAATAACATATATTCTATTATTGTTTCACGACCTTGACTCTTTGAGTGGAATATAGGCGTGGCGTCATCACTTTCAAATTGTATTTACATCTGGTTTTGATCGGATCTGTAATTACATGTATGCAATAAATCCGATATTTTCTCGGCGTTGTCCTTGTTTACGGTGCTACAACCTGGACACCCAGCAAAAGATTGGAAAGAAAACTAGATAGCAGATACACCAGTATGCTACGAACAGTATTAAATATGTCTTGGCAAAGTCATCCCACGAGGAAGAAACTTTATAGCAACCTTCCTGCTACATCTAATACTATCAGGGAGAGACGGCTACGATTTGCCAGTCACTGTCTGAGTAGCAAACATGGATTGGTGAGTGATGTATTGCTATGGATTCCACAGAACGGACGCGTAAGCAAAGGGCGAGCTAGATCCAGCAAATAGCACACGATGCCAACCGTGAACTTGAAGATCTAAGCCAGCTGCTAAAAAACAGGAAACTCTGGAGAGGAAGGGTCACATTGGTCCGCGCAAGGAACCGGTCCTGGTGATGATGATGATGTCCATCAGATATGTTACAATATTTAGGTCCGACATTAAAAATTGGAAAATAAATAATTTTTCACATTAGATACCTTAATATAGTGAGAAAAAACGTGTTTATCTCCTCTCCGTTTCTGTTTTTGTCAATATTCCTAAAAATCAGTCGCTGAAAAGACTTGAAGAAAACAAACATAAACACCGGAAATGAACGAGACGGAAATCCTACATAAATGAATGCTGCGAGTAAAGAATGGATTGTTGCAAACATTCTCTGCTTGATATTTTGAGGAAATTGATGACTACATTCGACTGTGAGAAGATAATTTGGTAGCTGACAACTGCTTTTAGAATTCTGTCTTTCAGATCAACAGAAGAATTCGAAGAAACCCAATTTGGCAATATACCGGGAACGGAAAAGCGGCATTCAATGGAATAAATAATTATGGTGCACGTTCCCGGAATATGTACCGTACGGATAAATCTAGATTTGATCGACAGTATGAGGGCGTAAGATATGTGTATGTGATTATTAGTGATATCGATGGTTATATCATATACTGTCGTTGAAACAGGTCGATTAACTTTAAACCAGTTGGTTTGGCAGAAGATTTTATATCATATTCTTTTTTTTTTATTCAGGATTGATATGATTTTCAGCAATATATATATATATATATATATATATATATATATATATATCTGCATACATATACACACACACACATATATATACACACATATACATATATATACACACACATATACATATATACACATATATATATACACACATATATATACACACACACGTATATACACACACACATATATATACATATATATATATATATATATACTCCTATGAATTCGTCTTTCTTTCGTGTGTATGGATATTCATATTACAAACTCTCTTTTCTATTTATTCAAAAAGAAAATACAATTTTCTTATATATGTATGCATACATATATATTTTTGTTAAACTAATTTTAACTACCAAACTTCTACACCTTTTGGTCAACGGACATGAAACTTCATATATGAGCTACTGAATCCATGGCAAACTTTATGTTTTGGTTTTCGCCCTGTAAAATCGGTGCAAAATATGAAAATTTAAAAAAATGAAATTTTCCAGGTGACGGTCGAACACCGGCATTTGAATGCATAACGTAGTAGCTATTAATTCATGTTTAAATTTTTAGCCTTGCAGTAAACATGTTTTCATAGGCCAATAATAGACGGCAGAGGCAAAATAAATTGTGAGCTGAAGGTTTTGGTTTCGATTCTCGGTGGTGGCGAGCTATTAGTCTATATTGAATCCAATCTATCTTTCTATCCATCTATCTATCTATGTATAAAAGTGAAAATGTCTGTCTATCTTTTTCTCTAAGGTAGTTAAGGAAAACTATTATACAGAAAGGCATTACTTTACATATTCACATCTTTTTATATATACATATGCACATAACCTTATGAACAGTACATAGGGCCCAAGCAAAGCCTTGCGGAACTGCTAGTATATATATATATATATATATATATATACATATATATATATATATATATATATATATATATACAAAAGTGAACGTGTCTGTCTGACTGCCCCTCTGCTTGCCTGTATGTCTGTGTGTCCGTGTACATTTCCTTACGCAATACTCTGTCAATTTTCAGTCTATAGACTCGAAATTTCATATATAGAGTACTCAGATTTGAGAAAATCTTAGTAATCCGTTTTCGACCAGAAACTTGGCTATTAAGCGGCCAAAGATCAATGATTTGACCCTTGAGAACTCTACCAAAGTCTTCAGCCAAGTTTGGATATAAACCATTGAAATTTCAGATATAGGTTCCTTGATCATGGATCTATGTTAATAATGTGATTTGAGCCCAAAACAATAAATGTTTAGGTGTCATAATAGAATCAAAGTTTAAGAAAAAGTTACCTCTGCAGTCTCTACCAAATTACTCTAGCAATTTCTTGTCTTAGCATTTGAAATTTTACATAAAGGGTATTCAGAGAAATGGCAAGCTTTTCAACTTGTTTGGATCGAAAACTTGAGTTATCAATATATAAATGTATGTATGTATGTATGTATGTATGTATGTCTGCATGTCTGCCTAAAACTTTCGACAGAGGCGGCGGATTTTCACAAGATCAATATCGTTTGAATCTTTCAGACGACAAATATCGAAATATTAATTTCTTCACCCTCAACTGGGAACTTTTCAACAGGGAAGGGTCGCTTTTTTAGCCGATATTTTTGAAAGCCATCCCTCTTTTAGATTGACTAGCCTTAATTTTAACCTACGTCACTTCCGGTTTGAAGTGGTCGTAACCACAAAGATGTCACGTTTCTCCCCGTTCTTTTCCTCCTACGCGGTACGGGTTTTGAGCCTGACTTCCTACTTCCACTTTTTTTGTTATCAACATACACCTCAAAACACCCGAGCCAGGCCGGGCTGAAATGCTAGTACTCCTATGAAATTCGTTTTTTCTTTTGTGTGTATTGATATTCATATAAGAAAATCTCTTTCTACTTATTTGAAAAAAAAATACAATTGTCTTATATACTGGTTTTGGAATTGCATTCACTAGCAAAAGATCTAGCTAATTTGAATGTTCTTTTAAACATTCATTTTAATTAATTTCCTATTAGTTGCTTCCGTTTTCTAATGGAATAATCATCTTTAGTAAACTATATCGTGTAATTATATTAATGCAAATATTCTACATGATTTATACTTGCATAATATTTACGTAAAAAGTTTGTAGGAAACACTAAATTGTTTCCATGTATATTTATGTATACGTATATATTTTTGCTTAAAAAAAATTGCCCAACAACCTCCTCCTAGATTTTTTGGTCTACAGACATGATACTTCATATATCAGGTACTTGAATCAATGCAAAACTTTATATTTGGGGTTTAGCCCGGAAAAATCGGCGCAAACGAGTGAAAATCAAAAGAAGAGTAAATTGTTAAGTGAAGGTCGAACGCCGGCATTAAGATAGCATAACCTAATAGCTATTGGTTCATGTTTTAATTTTTAGCCTTGCAGTAAACATGTTTACATAGCCCAGTCATTGATGGCAGAGGCAAAATAAATCGTGGGCTGAACGTTTTGGCTTCGATTTTCGGTGGTGGAGGATGAGTCTTTTTTTAAATACTTTATAAACCATCACTATATATTGCATCCAATCTATCTATCTATCTATCTATAAAAATGAAAATGTCTGTCTGTCTCTATGGTAGTTAAGGAAAATTATTTTACAGAGAGGCATTACTTTACATATTCATAATTTTTAATATATGCACATGCACATAATCGTATGAACAGTACATAGGGCCCGAGCAAAGCCTGCCGAAAGTGTGGTCATATCTATAAAAGTGAAATTGTCTGTGTGTGTGTGTATGTGTACATTTCCCTACACAATCTCTCTGTCAATTTTCAGTCTACAGACTCGAAATTTGATATACAGGGTACTGAGATTTGAGAAAATATTTGTAATCTGTTTTCCGCCCAAAATTTGGCTGTTAAGGGGTCAATATTCAACGATTAGACATTTGAGAACTCTACCAAACTACTCTGAGATTGCGAAACATTTTTTTTTAAATCGGCGACGATTGTAATAGATTTCGCAGGTTTAAAAGCGAGCGAGAGAGAGAGAGAGAAAAGGAGAGATAAATAAAGAATGAAAGATAGAAAGAAAGAGATAGAGTTGGGAATATTTTTATTTACATGAAAATTACTGGTTAGATTAATATTTAATTATATATAAAAAATAACTTGCTGTTTTTAATGTGTATTAACATCTAGTAAATGTGTTTGCGAATTATTTAAAAACAAAGGTTGTTTTTTTCTTTGGTAACACACGATTACGAGAATACACGCACACAAAATGTAAATGAAAACAAAGCAAAACTAAAATGTAAATATATTGTAAGTTTACTGAGTATCTAAATATATTTCATGTTCTCCATATAAGTTGCAGTCTGTAAAACATTAAAATATATCTGATTGCAAAGCATGTAAACATGGATAGTATGTTTTTATTAACGAATAAACGCTGGAGAGAACACAAGATTGAAAGTGTAAATTTACCGAAGATCTAAAATTGTGTACAGTTTTTCTCTGTAGAAGGCGTTTTGTGAAATTTATGAAATTTTTATCTACATTCAATATTTTTTCTTTGTTGCAATAGTTAGAAACACAGATGCTGTGCTTTAGTGTTGAACCCATCGCCGGGCCATATAGTGTTTCTTAGTGACGCCATTTTTTAAACTTTTATTGAATGTTCGTTACTATAGAAAAGAACAGAATTCCGTAATATGAGAATATTCAGAGCTTAGCCAACGAAATTGCCGGAATTTGAAAAGGGAGAAATTATTATTTTGTGGACGAGAAATAGAAAGATAATGGTATATATATGAGTATATGATCTAGTTACGAAGGGTGCTAATAAAATATATTATATATTATAATGCGTATATATATTGCCGGTTATGAGGGGGCGGTAAGAGGATTTTAAGTATAGAGAGAACAATTTGACTACTTACTCTAAAGATGGTGCGATTGTGATGATGTTGGGCATAGGATGAAACGTAGGATTTTATTATAATGAATAAATGGTCTTTACTGTTGTTCATAAGTAACATAAGATACGAGGGCGTGCAATAAGTAATGCCTCTGGCCCACTTACTTTTGTCTGATCTAGCTGAAGTTTTGCATGTCAAATGATTTATATCTCTGCAGTTGATGTGGCAAATTACAGTCTGAACTAATTCTGGTTTTTGTTTTACAGGTGTTTGAACTGAGTCAGGTGTGAAATGGAGCCTGTTGAATATCGAGCAGTGATTCGGTTTTTGTATTCGAAAGGACGCACACCGCAGGATACTTTTGATGAAATGAAAGAAAATTATGGTGATAATACCCCATCACATAGCCTTGTAAAACGCTGGCATCCTGAATTCAAATATGGCTGGAAGTCTGTAGACACAGCTTCCAGACCTGCTCGCCCACCTTCTGCCATTGGTGAGGCATCTATCCGTCAAGTTGAGGCTGCCATTTTAGAAGATGGGCGCATTACTATTCGCCAAATAGCCCAAGATGTCAAGATTAGTACAGGGTCTGTGGACACTATCATTCATGACCAATTGCATTCCAGAAGCGAGAACGCGTACAGTGCTCCAGGATAAATTTGGAGATGTGCCAAGAAGATGAGTCAAAGTTTTTCAAAAGACTGATTACACAGGATGAAACCTGGATCCATCACTATGATCCAGAGAGCAAAGCCCAGTCAATGCAGTGGAAGCACTTGGACTCACCACCTCCAAAGAAGGCAAGGGTGAAGCCCTCCGCTGGAAAGGTTATGCTCAGTCTTCTGGGACCAGGACGGAGTAGTGATGACAGATTTCTTGGCAAAGGGTACCACAATTACAGGAGCCTATTATGCTTCACTTTTGAGGAAATTAATGAAAGGTATCAAAATCAAGAGGATGGGCAAGATCAGCAAAGTTACCCCCTCCTGCAGGACAATGCTCCGGTCCACAACTTGTATGTCGCCAGATCAGAAGCACGGGCGTGTGGTTATGGAATCCTCCCCATCCTTCCTACTCTCCTGATCTTGCACCCTCTGATTTTCACCAATTCCCAGGGATGAAGTTGTTTTTGAAAGGAAAGCGTTTCCCAGATGATGCAGCCTTATTTCTGAAGTCTCGTCTTGGTTGGAGGACCAACCTGGAGTGTTCTACAAAAACGGTCTCCAGAGCTGCATCAATGATGGGAGAAGTGCATAACACTGGGTGGTTTCTATGTAGAAAAATACTAATAACTGTGCCAAGTTTCGTTGCTCTACTGCTATGTGAAGTGGGTCAGGGGCTTTACTTATTGCACGCGCCTCGTAGTGACTATTCGTCTAGACATAACATTTTTTTATGTAGCATCTACTGTTGCAAACCTAATGTACTTTTCTCTAGAGAGGAGTTTCTGCAATCAAAATATTATATAAGAGATTAGCATTACTGTATTAATTCTTAGTACTTTACGTCCACATTTCGTTTCGTGAGCAAATAGAATGCATAATTTATTACTTAACTTTGGGCTTGTTTTAGATATTTATATCTATGCAAAAACATTTGATTACTTCATGCTCCTTATTTATTTAATAAATTTCCCTTAAATAATAGTATATCATATGATTCGAGAGTACAAATTATGGAGCTCTAAGATTGTATGCATTCCTAATAACAAATAAACTTATCAGTTATGGTATTAGTAGTAAAATTCTTGATATTATTAGAATTTTTGTCTCTAAGCAAAGCTTTTTTTGTAACTTGGGATATGGTATCCTCGTTTTTTTGTAACTCGGGATATGGTATCCTCGTTTTTTTGTAACTCGGGATATGGTATCCTCGTTTTTTTGTAACTCGGGATATGGTATCCTCGTTTTTTTTTTCTCTATCAATTCAAGGTTTTAGAGTACACTATTCCAGGCCCAATACTGTTTATTCTATATAAAAAATGACCTGTAAGAGAATATTATTCAACAAATACACATTTCTGCTGATGACATCACCCTCTATTATTATATTGCATCTCGCCCATATTTCCTGGGATCACTTGAAATATGCGGGTGATCTAGAAGTTTACTTTGGTTCTCAACAAATCAACTATTAAAGCATGTATGAAGTTCTTTGGTCATATTAAGCTTGTGAATCAGTGCAAAGTTTTGAATTTCTATATGAATTGCAGGAAGATATCTATACTTTTTGTTCTGTTCTGCAACCTCTCCATCACCAAAGTGATGCTGTTATTATCAGTGTTTTTGAATGGTGTTATCGCATGCGTAATTTAAAAATATTTGTTCTATACTCTGCTTTCTATATACCAGCCTGTTTGTTTAGTAGTATCCATCAATTCTCTGTCTTAATTTCCATTATTACATAACTTATTATTCTTATACATTTTTTTTACAAGAACTGTAAAGGTTATGGACTACTCTCCTGTTCACTGTTTTCCCCCTAACACCAGCCATTTGGCGTCTTTACAGTAAGGTCAAGTTATATCTCATAATCCTATCTCCTAGTTGTTAGCCCCCTTACACGTGAGGCTTAACTACTTTTCTCCAGCGATTCTTACACACAATTAACGTATTATAAGTAAAATCACATTGACACACCGGTTCTTGTAAGATAAGCAAAGTTAAGCAACGTTGAGCTTTGTCAGTGCCAGATAGGTAACTAATTTAGAAAATTCAAGGCGCTGTGTGTAGGAGGATGTAAACGCCCCCTTTTTTTTTATTAGAAACCAAGTGTATTAACTGATTCTGGACCACTGTAACAAAAACTATCAATATATACCTTACGTAATCCAAAGGTATTGCCTTAAACTTTATTCCTTCCGAATAGAACTTAGACGATTGCAAATTGCATCGTTATGATGACTAAAATCATTCATTCATTTCCTAAATATTTCACTTTTCTTTGCAGATATTTACGGTGTAAGATTTTAACATAGTAACATATGCGCCAGAAGCAAAGACGCTTCATTGAGTTCCTCGCAAATGTGAATTGTGTATTATAGTTACTATGTAAAATAATATCTTGATGAAAAGCTCGCTTCTGTTAATTATAAATTTTCTCTCTTCGTATCTCTTATACATTTGGAGCTTAAAACATATTAGAGTCCTGTATTTAGTGCTATCGTATATAGCTACATATGTAGTATGAAAATATATTCATACATGTTTAGTAAGACAAAAATACAACAACGCTAAACTCACATATTGGACCACGTTGATGTTTTACTCTCTCTCTCTCTCTCTCTCTCTCTCTCTCTATATATATATATATATATATATATATATATATATATATATATACTATTTTAATCAATTTAGGTAAAGAACATGAACATACTCATAAATCGCTACAAAAAATCTATTGTTTCAATCTAAAAAACATCATAAGGGGATAATAAAACGCCTGTCTTACTCGGTATCAGTCTTTAATGAGACTAAAAACCGAATCTCCTTAAATAACTTTCATCGACAATTACGGTAGGTTTATTGTCAGACGTCGTTTTTTTTTTTTAAATTTAGACTGAAACAATAGATTTATTGTCGCGACTTATTGTAATTTTGTTTACTTAAACTGAATAAAATAATATCTTGCTCTTTTTATTGAGCACTATTATGACCCCGTGAAATTTAATGATTTTTTTAACTTGGATATCTTTAACCTGGAACACACATACATACACACAGACGCGCGCACGAACACACACACACCCACTCACATATATATATATATATATATATATATATGTGTGTGTGTGTGTGTGTGTGTGTTGTATGTGTGTGTATTGTATGTACCGCTTACTGTTTTACTCTTCCTAAATCATACCTATGAATTAAGGTGTTTATCCAAGTGTGACAATTTTTTTTTTATTTTCATTATCCTGATTCGTTATCGCGTGACACTTCAAAGGGAATTTATTCTTGCTTAATTCGAATAAATAATATCGCAGTAGGATCGATTTCTCCCGCTTCTGATTAATGCCGGTGAGCCAAAAATCAAATAAAATTACCGTTGAATTAGCAAAAGGGTGGATAATTAAGGTATTCTCAAGAAAGAGGCGCAAGAAACCGCAGCAAAAGTTGGCGTCGAGAAATGGAGCGAGATGATTGACTTAATTTGATTCGATTGATCAAGAATTGATTGTCGCAAATAAATATTCCGGCAAAACCGGCGTGAAACTGCATTAAAAATGTATAGATTCTGAACAAAATCCATACACACACACCACCCTGAATTCTGTTTTTTAATCTTCTATATATACATTAATACATATATATATATATATATATATATATATATATATATATATATATATATATATATATATTTCTATAGAAATATATTTTTCTTATTATATGTCAATCCTTATATAAGAAGCTCAATGGTAATGTTAAAATCCAAGATGGCGTAATGGTAAAATATAAAGGTATACTTATATTTTACCATTACGCATCTTCAAAATCCAAGATGGCGCAATAGTAAAATATAAATGTAACTGTAGCTTCTCTTCCAAATGTTCGGACTCTCACCATGTTGTATCAAATTTTTATTCCTTTTGGTGGATTGAGTGTTGCTATTTCTTCTGATTAGTTAAGGGCATACTAGATTCACTAATTGATATAATTATTCAGTGATTGATTTTGCGCTACGAAACATACACTGCCAAGAACTATAAGGATCAATCGATGTAAAGATATAAAATATAAAATTGTAACCATCATGTATTTTGGAATATAATTTTTTTGTAATTTATTCCATTAATATATATATATATATATATATATATATATATATATATATATATATATATATATATGTGTGTGTGGGTGTGTGTGTGTGTGTGTGCGTGTGTATTGTATCTCTCTGTCTGTCTGTCTGTCTGTCTGTCTGTCTCTCTCTCTCTCTCTCTCTATATATATATATATATATATATATATATATATATATATATATAGAGAGAGAGAGAGAGATAAAATCTCACCTGCTACTTAATTGGCTGCAGAATGCGGTTTGAGCATTGTAAAAGTGGTGGACGGATGTTTATTTTAATAGATATTCGGAGAAGTTATTTGCGGGCAGCGCTTCCGTGGTCCAGTGGGAGAACTGCCGACTGTACACACGACGGTTCTAGGTTCATGTCAATGATTATATATATACACGTAGTTTATTTTATTGATTAAGCTTAGCGTTTTCACCTTGGAGATCATGTATTTTTTGTGTTTTTAGAAAGTCGCCCATTTTTAATTTGGAGGTCATTTTATTTATTGATTTATTTATTTTTAAAACAATGATCTACGTACACTCGTGTTTTGCAGCCCTTTCCTTCTCGTTTAAAAAATTAATAACTAAAACTAGGTAAATATATAAACGATAAAAAAAAAACTTAATATTAAATCGCTTATGACATCATAGCGTTGGTCTGAAACACATAAGGTCCGGGGTTCGATTCCTAACAACAGTCAAGCTACGCAGAACAGAGGAAAGGTCCCGAACACGTATTAAAAAAATAATAAATAAATAAATGAAATTACGTCCAAATAAAAAATGGGCGACTTTCTAAAAACACAAAAAAACACCGATCTCCGAGATGGAGATGCTAATCTTTATATCATTTAAAAAATCAGTAACAAAAACTACGTAAATATATACCCGATAAAAACTCAACAGTAAATTGTTTATGGCATCATAGCGTAATGAATAAAGACGCTGGACTGATATATATATATATATATATATATATATATATATATATATATGCATTATATTATGCATTGTATTCTTTGGCGGCCATTTTTTTATGCGCGCACGCGCCAAAAACAAATGCACAAGTGGCCGCCAAATATTACAATGCATAATACAACTTTTTATATCTTGATAACTACTTATTTCTGCAAAATTCCAATGCGATTTTCGTATTCAGCATAGTCGAAAACCATTACAAGTCGTCATTTAAAAGAAAATTGAGGAGGTGGACCTAATCTAAAAATTTACCAATAATTTTCCATCCCGTACGCCTCAGGATACATTGCTTCGTCAACATGCGACCATTTTATATCTCCCGAAGACACTTCCGTATTTAGCCCCCCCCCCAAAAAAAAATGGTGACTGATTTACCAGAACGTAGTAACTAAAAAGTGAGTACCCCTTTCCAATGTTGAAATTATTTTTTTTTTTCAATTTTTTTCATAATCTGGTTAGTGTTCAATCCAGTGAAAAAATTTCAAAAAACCTATCAGTATAGAAATTCGCATGGGGTGATGGTTGTATAACTCCGCCACGTAAGTAAATAAATAAAAAAATGTTACGTGAACATGAGTTAGCCTTGACTAGGGGAGACTAAGGGAACGACCATTAAATAATTCTGCGGGTCGCCATGGAAATTCACGCCCAATGAGTACCAAAAGAGTTTTCATGATATGAATAAATTTGTTTTTCGAAAAGTGGGTGATCACTTTTCCATGTAAATTTAACTTAAAATGAGCACCCGCTTTCTGGCCATTCGGGAAAGGGGCATTTATTTTCGTGTTTATTGGCTTAAACGTTTTTTGACAAGGCAGTTTGGTACGCGAGTGCATATTTAACAGTTTTCGTTTATGCTCACGCGTAGCATAAACAAAGGCTACGCCTGTGAAATGGAAAATAGTCCCAGAGTTCAGGGGTTATTACCATGCAAAAGAAATAAAAAAAAACTTTGTAGCCAAGAAACACACAGAAAAAAAAACAAAAAAACACAGCATCCATTTTTTTGCTATCGAATTTATTTGTTGTTTTTATTGAAAACTATTTCCCCCCGGATTTTTGATATAATTTTCCATTAAGGGCCCTGCGTCTCACGTTCGTATATAACACATTTTTTTTTTGTAGACTTCGGTGTGCATAAAACGAATCTGCAAACCGTTTCCGTTGCAAAAAAATAGTTTTTATGATATGAAGAAATTACTTTTTCGAAAAGTGGGCGATCACTTTTCCATGTAAATTAAACTTAAAATGAGCACCCACTTTCTAGCCACCTGAGAGAGGGGGGATTTTTTCCCATGTTTATTGGCTAAACAGCTTTCGTTTATGCTCACGCATAGCGTAAACGAAGAATACGGCTGTGAAATGGAAAATAGTCACAGAGTTCAGGGGTTATTACCAAGCAAAAGAAATCAAACAAAACTTTTTAGCCAAGAAACACACAGAAAAATACCCCTCTTTCAGGTGGCCAGAAAGAGGGTGCTCATTCTAAGTTAAATTTACATTGAAAAGTGATCACCCACTTTTCGAAGAAGTAATTTCATGAATATCATGAAAACTTTCTTTTTGCTACGGAAACGGTTTGCAGATTCGTTTTTAGCACACCAAAATCTACAATAAAATATTTCGTTATATACGAACGTGAAACGGTCTTAAACTAAAATAATACCGGATTTTTTTTGAGCAGATTTGCCGTTTAGTTGTACAAATATCCTCAAACCAGGTAATCACTAAAAGGGACTTTTAAAAGTCGTCACCTGTATCGAGCAAAAGTTAAAAACCACCGATTATATACCAGCCTACGTCATGATAACATATATTGAGTGAGTTCCTAACAGTATTTTGTATAGTTTTTTAGTTTAAACTCATTTTCTCAAAATTTCGCCAAACTTAACGTGTTCGATACAGTTTGCCGCCATTAGTATTTTTCAGATAGACCGATAAACATTGAATGTTTTTGAACCGATTATACATTACATAAAAACACTAAAATCTTATCCAGTTAGGTAGAACATTTACTTTTCTTGCCTTTGATAACATTTATTTGTTATATATTTATTTTTTGACAACTTTTTTGGATCTGTGTTTAGTAATATGAACCCTTTTCATTTACTGTAACGTTTAGTCGGCTTGAAAAACAGTGTTAATCGGTGTATTTGAAAGCTACAAATGGTGGCGGACACTGTTGATTATTTTAAGTTAGAGAAATTGAGGTAAAACTAAAAAACTATACAAAATACTGTCAGAAACCCACCGATTATGCCAGCCTATGTCATGGTAACATATATATTTGTGGGGTTTTAGACACTGTTTAGTATAGTTTTTACTTTTCAACTTACTTTCCAAAACAACGTATTCAACAGAGTCTGCGACCATTTCTGTTGTTCCAACCGATTAAACATTTTACATTACATAAAAACAATAATCAAGGATCCAGTTAGGTAGAAACGTAACTTACCTTACCTTTGCTTTCATTTATTTATTTTTAGACAACTTTTTTGAATCTGTGTATAGTAACCCTCCCATCAACCAAATATTAATTACTAACTCACATTTTTGTATACAGAAAACAATAAAAAAAAACACATTTAGCGTTTCAACATTTTTGCTACGTTCGGCTTCATCCACTGATTGTTGGTCGAGTCCAAACCATGAATGTTTGACAGAAACTCCCGAGGGCCCAGATCAAATTTAGCGAGAGTACCATTTTTTTCATTTTCATCTTCTTTTTCACTTTTTGGAGTGGATTGCTGTACTAAGAATATAAGAAACATGCATTTTTCTCTTTTTATTAAATTTTTACATTACACCAAATTGAGACACTGCAACGCATGGCAGGGTAGAGCTAGTATATATATATATATATATATATATATATATATATATATATATATATATATATATATATATATATCCCTCGAAAAAATCCTTCGGAAAATGGTCCGACACAAAGAAAAGGAGGATTACAAGAAAAAAAAGCAAGAGATGTCTGTGCTTTTTAATGAAACGTGCGCGCGCACACACACACACACACACACACACACACACACATATATATATATGTATATATTCCAGGCTAATATGTTTTAGAAGTGAAACAAAAGAGGGTTAAATGAAGTTTATACAAATGTGCTTGATTCTTAAATAGAGCAAGATATATTTTTTTATATTTTTACGTAAGCATTTATATGTTGTTACACTTCCATGAACATGTTTAGGTCAGTCAGTTACAAATAATTTGTGTCCTCTTCAATGATAATAATAAGACGAAGAAAAAAGAAGATAAAGAAGACCTGCCGCAATGCCGAATAACAACCGCCGAAGATAACGCGATTACAACTGACCACGGCAAAGCATGTAACAACATGACACTAGGAAACAGCAAATGCAGACTCTACGAAAAAAAAAAAAACCCAACACCAATAAACCACATAATAAGCGAATGAAGCAAACTAGCCCCAAAAGAATATAAGAGTAAGCGCGATCAATTGGGAAAGACATGACATTGGGAAATAAGCAGACAATTGAATCTTGAACACCTAGACCAATGGTACAAGCACAATCCGGCAGCAGTACTGAAAAAATAAAAGTCACAAAATCCTATGGGACATGGATATTCAAAAAGAATCCCCCATCTAAGCAAGATGACCATATATCATACGAATTAACAAGAAAGAGAAGATCTGCCAGATTGTAGATTTTGCTGTCCAGCCGACCACAGAGTGAAGATCAAGCAAATGAAGAAGCGGAGAAAATACACTGAGCTTGCCAAATAGCTCAAAGGAATACGGAAAATGAAAACAAGCCAAAATTACACCACTAATTATAGAAGCGCTTTGAACAATACCTAATAAATTTGAAAAGAGAATGGGAGAGATTGGAGTCAGAGGGTTGGCTGATAAGATATAAACACCCGTCTCGCTGAAACTACTGTCAATAATTTCCCCACACTTTATCTGTGCCTAAATCCAAACGTAGATTCAATGAGCAAAGCTTCTTTCTTAGAACTGCACGCCAGTGGTACTCTCTGTCGCTTGCCCGTTTCCCACTTTACTACAACTTGGAAGTTCAACGTAAACAAACTCCTGACAAACCGCCCCCTTAAGTAAGACACCATCAAAACCCCCAATACTAATGATTACTACAATACTATCTCATTAATTACTGTACACGCAATATGCCCTATCCCTGAGTGGCCTTCGGGTCTTGATAAGTGGTGCCTCCCATGTAAAAAAAAATACAATAATGAACATTGCTGCAATATTAAGTAAAACCTTTGCACGCGAGAATTATTACACATAAGCTAAAAGCTTAAACTGGATATAGAAAAAATGCTACAGATGTAAAACAAATTTTTCCATTATTCGTGTATGTCCGTTACCAAAAGCTGACGCTACACTAAATAAGCAAGGCGGGTTTGGGAGGGTTGAAAGACCGAGTAGAGAAAGCACTAGCCAGATCTCAGCTTGATGAGTGCAAAGAGGAGTGGTACCCTGGGGGAGGGGGGGGCTTTTTGCCACTCAAATTCAAGTGGAAACCAATGGTCGCCGTCAACAAGAAATATGTGGTAAGCGGCAGTTGCGATAACGCAAATATATATGCAATAGTAAGCGAAAGAGGTTGAGAGTACTGAAAATATCTGGCCAGACTGCTTGTCGCTCAGACTCCGATGAATGCCACAAGTTGAGCTCAAATGAAATCTTTGATGACCCGTGTTACTACTCCTCGTGAGTAAATAATAATAATTAAATTTTGAACCAATAAAACAATACAGTAAGAAAACAGTCATAACAAACCAGCACAAAGATACACAAAAAACTCAAAAACTATGAAGATGCCCTCGTTTTGTCAAATCGTTGAATGTTTGAGTTAAAGAAAAAATAATAATAACTTTCAAATCGCCAAGTTCACCGCGTGGAAGCGAATGTAACAAAACTATGTGCTGTGTTCTTTTCGACGTTATCGCAAACAAGCTTTCTTAAACTTTAAAAAAAAAATGTACATTTTCACTCCAAACAAGGCACATTGCCACTTTGGTGTAGGCGGCTACTATCAGGGGCAGAAACTACAGGGGCACTATGTTGGGATTTGGGCAGCAAGATGTCGGTTCAAGTTACACTTGAACTTCTGCATGTTTGTACAGTTACGGAAACAGGGACCTGGAATGGAATTCCAGCGTCTAGCGGTTCTGGGGAAGAAACTACTGGAGTAAAAATATCTTTTATATCTAGGGATCTCTACTGTGTGGGCTGGGATTTAGCTGCCTTTCGGGTTTGTCGAGGGTGTCTACGTCGTAGGTGGACAAGTGTCTGCAGTTCGTCAG
This sequence comes from Euprymna scolopes, assembly GCF_053919585.1. NCBI lineage: Eukaryota > Metazoa > Mollusca > Cephalopoda > Sepiida > Sepiolidae > Euprymna > Euprymna scolopes. Next base: position 85,027,166 of record NC_136507.1, read on the forward strand.
ATCATTCACCATTAAAACACTTGTAGAACAGGTAGAGGGATGCAACGTTTCGTCGATGGGACAGAGGCTGAAGATTAGATGCCAGTTCAGGGCCTATCAGATTGGCGACTCTCTTTAGAACCTTGTCTAGGAGCGAGAGACTAGCAGCAGATGCACCAGCCCAAATGTGACAACAGTACTCCATACATGGGCGAACGGTGGCCTTATAGAGGTAGAGGATATTTTTAGGTGTCAGTAGATTTCTAGCACGGTAGAGAGAGCCTACCTTTTTCGCAGCGGCCCTGGCAATGTTTTCAATATAATTGTTCCAACTCATGTTTCCTGTGAACGTTAGGCCAAGGAGTTTGAAAGATGTACTCTCAGACAGGGAGTCACTGGTCATTGCTATTGGTGGCAGAGAAGGTTTAACCAATTTACTCTTGGCAGCATTGAATATGACCATCCATTTATGTCCCCATTCCACTAGAGATTGGAGGGCATCCTCTAGTGTTTGTGTCATTTCTTTAGTGATGTGTTCATTTTTTTTCTGTCATGCCTGTTATAGAGTGTTGTGTCATCAGCATATACACCCATCTCAGAGGCAGTTTTGTCGGGGAGATCATTAATAAATATTAGGAACAATAGAGGTCCAATGATAGACCCCTGAGGCACTGCCGCATTTATATTACACTGTTTAGATGTACGACCGTCGAGGACAACCTGGGTTTTTCTCTTATCTAAGAAGGATTTAATTATGTAAAGTATTCTACTAGTGATACCGTATGATTAAATTTTCCGGAGGAGACCCTTGTGCCATAGCCTGTCAAACGCCTTATATATATCTAGAGCTACCGCTCTGCCCTCCCCCGCTTTGTCCAGTGAATGGTATATACGTTCAGAGATTACAGTGAGGATGTCTGCTGTCGAACGGGCTTGTCTAAACCCATATGGTTTGTCAGTCAGAAGTTTAGCATCTGTAAGGTGTCGGACTAGAGCATGGTTAATTATGGTCTCAAATATTTTGGAGAAAAGTGGGAGGAGTTTAATGATGGGCCAGTTCTTTCGCCAGAATTCTTGAATACTGGTACAACAGAAGCAGTTTTCCAACAGCCCGGAAAGCATGCTTCATTAACGCATTGGTTGTAGAGTTTGGAGAGAACTGGAGATACTTCGGCTGAGCACTTTTTTAATAACACACCTGGGATGAGGTCAGGTCCAAATGCTTGTGAAGTGTCAAGGTTTTTTTTATGATAGCGTGTACCTGAGCAGAGGTGATTTTTAGATCGTCTAGCGTAGCGTCTGTCCGCAAAGGAAAGTCAGGTAGGGGGTGGTTGGAAGGGTCCAGTGTGGAGTTCGAGGCAAACCGACTGGCAAGCATATTAGCCTTGTCGGTTGCTGAGCAAACAACCTCGTGATTGTTGCTTAGTGGGGGAATTGCTGATTGCCTATTATTTACTACACTGTTGTAGATTTTCCAGAAGTCACGATTTCCTAACTTTTTGGTTCGATGCGTTTTTAGTGGTTTCAGTAAATTCTCTTTTAGCTGTCGCTATTTCTTTCTTAAAGTTATTTCTAGCTTCTATGTACTTCTGTTTGTTTGAACTGGACTTTTGTCGGTTAAATCTGCGGTATGCATGCTGCCTTTGAGCAATGTCAGTTGCGCAAGTCGAAGTAAACCATTGGAGAGAGTGGGGCTTGCTATAACATATCCGCATGGGAACATGTGCTTCAATTGCTGTTTTGAACCATTCAGTGGTCTCATTTGTGCACTGTTCACCAGGAAGAGAAAAAATATTTCCCCGTGGGGCATCTCTGATAAGATATCTGATGGCTTCCCAGTCAGAATTTTTATAATATCTCGTTGTTTTGCGCACTGGCTTTCAGTTTTAGGTCTAGAATTTAGGTCGATTTCTACCATTACCACTGCATGGTCCGCGTTCCTGAGTGGGCTGTCAGCATTTGTTATACAATCCTCTGGAACTGTAGTCAGAAACAGATCTAGAAGTGGTGCGCGTTGTTCTTGCTGGTCATGGAAACGGGTTGGAAACGTAACCATTTTTATAGAGAGTGAGATATAGCGAAACTATGTGTTGTGCTGCCCGCTGCATCTGTGTGAGTAGAGAATCCAAGCCAGTTTTTTTGTGGTGAACATTAAAGTCACCAAATACATGTACTTGTGCGCTAGTGTCGAGGGAGAGTGATGTGTCTATGCTGTCAGAGACTTTGTTTATTATGGTGCAGTCCTGGATCGAGTGAGAGCGGTAGAGAAAATAAAAGTAGCTAATGTTATGTTGTATGTTTACTCTAAATCACATAAAGGCTTGATCGTCCGTTTCTAAGTTTGTTTCTCTATTCAGGGGGAGGGTGTTTCGAATGTAGACTCCAAGTCCGTGCATATGTTTGTCAGAGTCCTTACAGCAGAATGGGAGATAGCCAGGCATGTTAAAGTAGTTAGAGGGGATGGAGGAGTGTAGGTTAGTCTCGCTTAGTGCTAAGATATCCGGGGTATTTGTTAGGAGAAATTCTTCAACATCAGTGAATGCAAGCCTCAAGGGAGGAGGCAAGTTGGATTTGTTTGTCCCTAGGCCTGATTTAAGCTTATTTTTTATTGTACTGTCATCATGTTTTTAAAGAGGTTCAGTTAGGTTAGTTGGAGCTGAACAAGAGGTTATGCAGGGTATCAAACATGCAACACAAGTAGACCATTAGCTGACCTTTCATCAACTAGAACTGTAGCCTCAGGAAAGCCCATCGGGGATGAGTGCAGCCCCCCCCTTTCCATGCGCCACGTGGCACTACAAACATTCCGATATTAAACAACTGTTGATGGAGCAGCCGCTCTAAGCGCTACCAGAGATTTAGGGATCCTGCACTACCAGTCGGAAACAGCAGCCAAGAACTGTCAATCCGGTACCCTCAGCTCATAAGAAGAAGATCACCCCAATCTAATTGCACAGGCATGTGTGGTACTCAAGCACATCAAGTGCCTAGTTTTGAGGGGTGGGATGTGTCGGGAGTGGGGGAACGGCATTCATTGCCCTATACAGGAAACAAGATCTACCACTAAGTGTTTTGTCGATTTACTTGTGATAGTGTCACTTCCCCTGGCTAATATGCAAAGAAGGAGGATGGAAGCCGGCGATAGACAGAGTTAGGTTTGCAGACCCGTAATTTGTTTGAGTCACCAGCTCTAGGAAAGTTGCCATCCAAGACTGGAGAGGCCTCCCTCCCCTTTGGTTTAGTTTCAGAGTTTTCCTTCTCCTAAACGGCTTATCTGGGAAGATCTACTGGGTCCATCAGCCCTGAGAGAGTTTGCTCCGCGCCTGGGTCCTAATCCAGGTATTTCTGCCACCCCGCATGGTTAGTTAATGCCACAGGGTTAGTTTGTATAGGTTATATATCTAATGAATTGTTACACTCTTCAAAGTGATTTAGAGTTATGCAGTGGAAGCAGTTTTGAGGGCGGGGGCTTGTTAGAAAAGCGTTAGTGCGGATTTGACTTTTACCTTTAGGTTTTTCCATTTTATTTTAATGTTATGTTAGTTTAACTGACACCAAATTGCAAAGTACACCATACCGACGTCGAGCCAACAAAAAATAATTGTACCAAACTGATTGGTTGGTTGGTAGGTTAGCTGTTGGTTTTACGGCATATCCACCCTTTCAGGTTATTTAATGCCGAATCCAAAGAGTTTGAAGAAATATTTTTTAATAGAATATATTTGTTGTTTTCAAGTCGGTTTCTATTTAACCCATAGTTGGGACCCTAACAGGTACTACCAATCCGGGTCTCAGTGGACCTGGGAGCAATGGCAATTAAAGGGTGGCTCCACACTCCCCAAAGTCCGCAAGCTGGGGCCTCACCACTGGATATAGTTTAAGGTAATATCCAGGACCTGTACCCAACTGAAGAAATGCTACCTTTTTATATTGTCACACCCGACCGCATTTCAATTGGCATAAGACACGTTTTATTTGTCTCGTGTCGGTAAGGTTTCGAAGTTAATACCTTTTTCTTCTTTTTCTTACAGGAATAACAGCCTTATATGTTAGGTATGTGTCATTATTGGCTTCAATTTTTGTTTGTGGATGTTTCACGTGTAGTTTTCGCCATCGTTTATTGTTTATTTACATTATCTATAATAAGCATAATTTATATTCTAATGTTTGCATTTGTCCAGCCCTTATGTATATTTATTTACTTATTCTTTATATATCCTCTATTTAAAAAAAAACTCTTTGTCTAGTCTAATGATGGATAATACAGTCGGCCACAGAACAACTGAATAGTTCTTAGCTTAAATAAATTCTTTATTTTTGCTAATATCATTCTGTTTGCTTTATACAACCTGACTAAGGCATAGGGAAATATTCTGAAATCAATGCTAAATTAAAAAATAATCTTTTTATTCGTGAAAGAATAATGTCTTTAATTTTGCCCATTTTCAGGTTTGTGCTCTTTCCTAAACATTAATAATGACAGATCGAACAATCTCTGGATTGCGATTTAACTCCCTCATTTCGTTCCTGATATTTTCCTTTATTTTTTGCAGCGTTTGGAATTTAGTAACATATAATATGTATTTAAGATATGCACACTAAAATAAAAAAAACGGAGCTAGTCAAATCTTCAAAATGCCGTCGATAAGGCCACTGAGTCAAAACAATTGATCCCTTATTTTGATAAAAAAATGTCAACATGGCGCATTCTTCAATGCTATACTAATGCATCATTAATTTCAAAAATATTATCTGTAAAATATCTGAAATAGAGAAAACAATAATAATTAATGGCAAAATAACAAAGTTTTCAAACCTTCAGTTATTTTTGGATACTCTCTATGTACTCTATTGATTATTGTATATTATTCTTAATTTTAAAAAAAATACAATATTATTAGTATCTGATATCACTTGTCTTTCTGTTAATGCTGGAACAGTCGCATATATATAATAATTACTTGTATTCATCTTATTTAGTTCATGTTCTAATTTCTTTTTCATTTATTACTTATTGTATATTATTGTCAATTAAAATTGCTCTGTATAAAAAATACAATACCTTTGTAATGTATTTGTTTAATCATGTGGTAGTAAAAATTCCGCTTTGCTGTATATTTTATCCAGGGGAGATCACTCTTATTTTCTCTAACTAACATATCTTTTGCATAGTTCTCACCTTTACTTTTTCCTCATATAGTAACAGTTGCTGGCTAATTTTTGGGTTGTTTTCATGTTTCAATATTTATTATTTTGCAGGCATCCTTGCACTACATCCAGTCGTTAATTTGATAAATCTTTGTTGACGGTTAAAATGTGACATGGCCTAAGTATACTACCTTTCTGATTTATTTGCTTTATAATTACTATCCCTCCATACTATGGACCATTTTTATTTATATTCAGTTTTATTCATGCGGAGTTCCGTAAAATATTCACTGTGCTGTTCATCCTCTTTGTTTTCCTGATTCTATTATTCATTCCGTTATTACTACTTTTATCATTATTATTGTCATTCCCATTTTTATTGGTTTCGTATCATTACTTCATTTGAACATCAAGGATGCGAAGTGGTTATGGAATCTATGTTGATTGTCAACTTATCGATCCTTAGTATATTTTACCACTGTTTTAAGTCGTTGCCCTACATTTATAGACAATATCTGAAATAAGGCATTTGCCCTCAAGGTTACAATCTATCTGGAGCTATTTCTACTATCTTTCACTATCTTGACTACTTATTCCTATCCCTTCTGATTTTTCTTTCAATTTTGCATTCTTTAGACTTATTATAATTTTGGTTAGGTTAGGTGAAGTGAAGAAGGAAAATCTAAGTGTATATTTTTTAAGTTTTCAGTCCGGGGTAAGTACATATATATATATATATATATATATATATATATATATATATATATATATATATATATATATATATATATATATATAAAGTCTGTGTGCGCCTTAAAAATTTATAATTTTATTTGTGATTGCAATAGAAATAACATGCAAAAAGAATTTGATTTTAGAACAATCCATTTTAAAATTGCACACTGACTTCATAGACACCATATATATATATATATATATATATATATATATATATATATATATATATATATATATATATATATATATATATATATTAGTGCTGTTCATCGGACTCGAGAAGAAGCTATCGTAAATAAATACTGTCCGATTTCAAACAACTTTTTTTGTATTGTTTGTTCAAGATTAAATCTAAATGTTTCAGCAGTGGTAATTGTTAGTAGCGTTTATAAAATATAAATATTTTTCTACATTAACTACTAGTAAAACCATAATCTATGATTGGAATTAAAAGAAATTCAGAAAAAAAACAGACACTGAATAATATGGCACAGGAAAAATAACAGATAAAAATTGCACGGGTAACATTTAACACTCACAAAAAGTTTATCAAATATTTATATCCAATCAATTATGAGGAAACAAAAAAAATAACTTATGAACATTGATTCATGTAAGAAACCCTATTAATGCATTGTTACATTCTTTTATAGTTGTACAAAATGTTTACAGTAAGTTGTAAAAAAACAATCGCCATACCGCAACATATTTAACAATTTTAAAAGAATCAGGATTCTAAGTTTATATATATAAGTTTTGAATTTTGAATTCTGAATATAATAGATACATTTACGCGAATCAGGGAAATATTTGAATCGCACATACAGGGTCTCCCCTCAAAATGGGGCCCAAATCTTATTATACCCAGTTTCGTAGTGTTTTATCAGAATGAAATGAAACTTCGGTAATAACTAGTTTATTATATTCAAAACATCGCATCAAAACACAAGGGTCTTTCGCTTTTTTTTCCGTTCTACAACATATGTTCCAGATGGCCTCCATTTAGCTTTTTTTTGGAGGGGGGTCACCCTATATATTGCGTAGTCATGTATATATATATATATATATATATATATATATATATATATATATATATATATATATATATATATATGCTTCAATACATGAACAGATTAATGTAATAGATTTATCAAAACTAATATATACATATATTTTAATTGTAGACTATTTTATACATGTCATTTCTGAATTTTTTAGATGAAAACTAGGTTATTCGTATTATTTGGATTCATCGGACTACTGTACTCATCTTGAGTGTGATTTTCATGGTGTTTCGTTCGATGTAACCTCAGATCTATTTCCGGTGCATCTTGTCGAACTCGTGAATATTTTTTGTCGAATTCAGGAATTTGAACGGAATTCCGAACGATTTACCTCACGGAGATAGCATACTGTTGTTCCGTGAGGTTAGACGTCCTTGGTAATTTGCAATTGTATTTTCTGTTGTCGACACTGAGAATTGAACCTTCAGGAGAATATCACTTTTACAATTTATTTTCCCAAGTACTCTTACCACTACCCGACGGTTTCTCAACTAAATTCAGTCACCATGAGACTATAAACATAGGCGCCATATAAGATTCATATATAGCGTCACTTGCTTATAGTACCTTATCTATGTCTTCAGATTTTTACACTTAGTTTCATTAAATATTAACCTGTATGTTTCCGTTGAAAGTACAATTGCACCATGATACGTAATTATTTCATTTTAAACGCTAATTCCAACCATTATCACAAAACAGTTCAGAGAACAATTAAACGGTTGACTTTTGCATTTTGTACACTGATTCAAGCTGTTATATATACACCATATATTTTTTTTTAAATTAAGATTTCTCTGCAGTGCAAGGTAGACTAATATGTATTGTGGACTAAGTCACTACGGGGAGGCACATAAAGCTTCCTCCAGTGCACCGCAATGAGTCCCCAATCGATTTGCTTGTAAAATGTGCGATTTCACAAATCCCAATGACAATTAAAATATGGCAGTGTGAAACATTTGTTGAACATCATTGTATTCCAAACAGTGTTATGACTCTTCTAGTACTGATATAAGATTTAAACTTTTCTGTCATAAATAAGAAACCAGGACGCACGTTAAACTCGCTATGCGCGCGGATATGATCGCTACATAAGCCATTCTAGTTCAGCGTGTAGGCGTCTGGAGTCTTCTAATATTTTGTTTCATACATTTAGCCATCTTCGATGAATCAAAATATGGTGTTGCTGTCACTGATTTTCCAATATAGATGTAATTAGAGCCATTCAAACAAGAAAACCATCGCGTACTTCCGGAATGGGCCACGTATATTTTGCCATCGTACTAAACAGAGGTGGTTCTGTTGGCAGAATTGGATTCGAACCTGACATACTTACGTTGCCAATCCGTGTAGTTAACCACTTTAGCAACGTCACCTCCCATTTTTTGCGTGAGTTGTTGTCTAATATTTTACTTCATAAAGTACCATTTTAATTTTTAAATATAACCATTATAAACGATATCCCCACTCTCTATATGTGCTTAAATTTAAACGCAGATTCCATGAACAAAGCTTCTTTCTCAGAACTGCTGGCCTGATTCCTGGTTGAATAGAGCATGAGAGCCTTAAAATCCAATGTAAACAAGTTCTTGTTGAGCCGTCCTCATAAATTATCAAATTCTACCGAATTTACACCTATAATGATTACTACACTACCACTTAAATTTAGTAACATTTATCCTCGAATGTATTTTAGACCTAGGTAAGTGGTGGTTTCCAAGTGGGAAATAAATAATTCACCAGCATTTCTTAATTTGTACAAATTTTAATTTCCGCAAGTAAAATATTTAAATGTTAAAGATGGCTCATATTTATTAAGTAAACATATTTAATTAGTTGATAAATGCTGATTTTTTTCAAAATTGTTTCGAAGATGTGCTTTAATAGAGACAGTGATCCTCTTCCATTTTTTTCAAATTATTCCACATTATTCTAAAAGTTTGTGCAGTCATAAACAACTTGACATCTAGGCATTACGGTCATTTTTAACTGGAATTCTTGCCGTTCTATTTTAAGTATATGTCCGCATAGGCACGATCATCGGAATTGTATTTCATTCGGTCGAATGTTAGATTTTATGATGATCCGAAATGAAATACGTTTGATGACCGACTCGTGCTATTCGGCTCCATAAATCACCGATTGTGCCTCCTTTTCTCGAATGTCTGGAATTGTCTCGTTTTGAATAGATTTATATACTTCTGCTTCATTTACTTTTTCAAACGGATGGTTCATTTCCCTTCCTGTTTAGACGAGGATGATATTTTCATTCCTCAGAATATGTTACATTATGTGAAAGCGTACGAAATATAAGAATTATATTGACTAGCAAGAAACCGTGGACATTGCACGGTAAGTGAAAAGTTTTAAAAATCATTATAAATAAAATGAAATGACGAATGTAAAACAAGATTTGGAAAATTCTTTACTTTTTACACCTAAAACGAATTGATTTAAAAAAATTACATTAAGATATTTTCAATAAACATTCAACACACACCATTGTTTTTTTTGTTTTTAATAATTTTTGCGTTCTTATTACTACGCACATAGATTCGAAAACGTTGTCAAAAAACAAATAGATAAATAAACGTTATCAAAGGCAGGATAAGTTACTTTTCTCCCTAACCGGATAATTTTTTAGTTTTTTTTTTTTTGTAATATGTTTATTCAGCTTGAAAAACATACAGTGTTCACCGATATACTTGAAAATCAAAAATAGCGCCTGACTCTCTGTTGAACTTGGAAAATTTGGGAAAATGGATTAAAAATAAAAATACAACTACAAAATACTGTTAAAATCCCAACGAATATATGTCAGCCTATGTCACGGTAACATATATTGAGCGAGTTTCTTACAGTATTTTGTATAGTTTTTTACATTTTATTTTAAACTAATTTTCCCAAACTTACCGTGTTTATATATAGCGGAGCAAGAATTACATTCATAAGCAGGGGTGAGGTGTAAAGAAGTATTAAATATGTAAGTGGGCATTGTCGTATCGTCTGCGTTAGAGAGGTGCGTTTTTTTTAATTTTTAAAATATGTATCTATATACCTATAAAAGTGAAAGTGTAGGTCTGTCTGTGTGTATGTCTGTGTACATTTCCCCATACAATATCCATGTCAATTTTCAGTCAAGATACTCGAAATTTGATATGCAAGGTACTAGGATTTGGGAAAATCTTTGTAATCTATTTTTGGCCAGAAATTTGGCTGATCAGGGGTCAAAAATCAACGATTTTACATTTGAGAACTCTACAAAACTCCTCCGCCAATTTTGGCTATAACCACTTGCAATTTTAGATATAGGTTCCTTGGACATGGATCTAACTTAATAATTGCTAAGGGGTAATAATATGGATCAAATTGAAAAAAAATTGACCACTGCGGTCTCTACCAAATTACTCATAAAATCTCTGGTCTAAACATTTTAAATATTACATAAAGAGTATTCAAAGATGGGGCAAGCTTTTTCATCGGTTTTGGGCGAAAATTTGAGCTACCACTATATAAAGGTATGTATATATGTTTGCATATCTGTCTAAAACTTTCGACTGATTTTCCAAATGTCAGTATCATTTTGAAGAGCAACCGTTCAGACGACAAATACCGAAAAATTGGCTAAAAACATGAATTTCCTCAGCCTTAAGTGGACACTTTTCTACAGGGAGGGATCGCTTTTTTCGCCGATATTGTCGAAAGTCATCCCCCCCCTTTTCGATTGTCTAGCCTTTATTTAGACATACGTCACTTTAGGTTTGAGGGTGATCGTAACAGCACAGGGGTGACGTTTCTTTCCCGTTCTTTTCCTCCTTCACGATACGAGTTCGAGCCTGCCTTCCTACTACCACTTTTTTATCGCTCAACACACACCTCAAAACACCCGGGCAACGCCGGCACCCATGCGTGTATATCTATCTATCTATCTATCTATCTCTTTCTCTCTCTCTCTCACTCTCTCTCTCTCTATATATATATATATATTTAAGTGAAAGAGTCTCTGTGTGTGTGTGTCTGTCTGTCTGTCTGTATACATTTCCCTACACAATATCTCTGCTAATGTTCAGTCTACAAACACGAAATTTTATATAGAGCGCACTGAGAACCGGGAAAATCTTTGTAACCCGTTGTAGGCTAGAAATGTGGCTGTTAAGGAGTCAAAGTTCCACGACTTGACCTTTGAAAACTCTACCAAACTCCTACGCCAATTTTGGGTATACACACTTGAAATTTTAGATATAGGTTCCTCGGACATGGATCCAACTTAATAATTTGATTTGATTCCAAAACAATAACTGTTAACGGGTACTAATAGGGGTCAAATTAAAAAAAAAAATTGACCGCTGCCAAATTACTCAGACAATTTCTTGTCTTAACATTCGAAATTTTACATAAAAGTCATTCAGTGATAGGGCAAGCTTTTTAATCGATATTGATCGAAAATTTGAGCTACCAATATATAAATGTATATATTTATGTTTGCATATCTGCCTAAAATTTTTGCCAGAGGCAACAGATTTTCACAAGATCAGTATCGTTTTAAAGCTCGACCGTTCAGACGACAAATATGGAAATTTGGCTTAAAATATTAATTACTCCACCTTCAACTGGGCACTTTTCTACAGGGAGGAGTCGCTTTTTTTGCCAATATTGTCGAAAGTCATCCACTCTCTTCGATTTTCTAGCCTTAATTTAAACCTATGTCACTTCCAGTTTGGCGGTGGTCGTAACAGAAAAGACGTTACGTTCTTTCCATTTCTTTTGCTCCTTCGCGTTACAGGTTCGAACCTGCTTTCCAACCTACTTTTTTCTTTTTTTGCTTCACAAACAACCGGGCAACGCCTGGCTGAAATGCTAGTTTTCTATAAATGTAGAAGAAGATAACATGTGCGCCGGAAAAAGAGTGGGAACGCAAGTTAATATAATCCATATATTCGAATCTTGTTTAAGGTGACTAATCGAATAGTACATCTATGTGCATATATTTATGTACAATGCGGCGGGATTTAAACATATTCAGGCTTATTTATATAATTGAATAATGCCAGTTTATATTGAGAGACGCCTATTCTTTTAAAAGCATTCCTTTTGAAGAAAATCAATCTGTGTATAAAAAATAGAAACATCACTTTTAATAGGTGGACAACTCGTACTGGGCGAGTCTCTCCGCCTATTTTCATCTGTACTTAGAGTTGTTCTGGTGCACACGCCCCACTCGATTAATAATTTGGCACTGCTGACACTTAACATTGTAAACACGTACGTTACTAACTCGTAGATAGCCTTCATATGTGTTTGTACTTACGTCTGCGATGCAATCTAAATGACTACCCAGTACTACATAAGCTTAACTCGATTAATAAATCCTCCCTTTCGAAATAATTACTTTCCTGGCTAGAAAATTTAATTAGATATTTACGATTGCCAAGTCAACATCGTCCTGCGATTTGCAAACGCTTCAAGCATAGCACACTGGGAATTGGGTACACATTCTCACAAATAAAAAACGAATCGCCATGAAACATACAAAAGATCAGAATGAAAACGTCGTTCACTATTCTGTTGCTTTTATCTTTCTTGCCATTGGCAAAGAACAAATCACATATACAAAAACAAACAAAACAAACACATTGACAAATACAGTTTCGATATACGTAAGTAAATTGATTTAGAAAGGAGCGTAGCACATAATTCCAGATTTTTCTGCACGACAATAGATTTTCTCTAAGAGATAGTCCACCATTATTGGAAAGCCGCAGGTTTACGACTGACATAGGGTCGTAACAACGCGTCATAACTTAATTATTAAACATAGATGTAAGACGGAACACACCAAAATAGGAGTTCCACAGCGGTTCAGCGTGTCTAATTCTGCAGTTGTAATAGTTTACCTCTACATAGAACTATTTCCCTCAACTGAGAAACTTTCCCTGGTAGAACTATAATT
>NC_136507.1:85042544-85062544 GCF_053919585.1 Euprymna scolopes
AGCAATATAGTATCCTGTGCGTCATGAGTAAGTTGCTGGACTCTGTGTTAAACAGAGAAATGGTCAATCACCTCATCAAAAATTACCTTCTCAGTGACATGCAATATGGTTTCCGTCCTGCTAGATCTACAGCAGATGTGCCAACAGCCATATCTCATAGGATTAGCGAATCTCTCGACGGACGCTTCCTTTCTAGAGCAATACCCCTTGACATATCTAAGCTTTAGATAGGGTTTGGGCTAAAGGTCTACTCTACAGAATCCTCACCTACAGTATAGCTGGAAATGTTATTTCAATTATTAAATAATTTCTATCTGATAGATTCATAAGAGCAGTGGTTGATCGGCAAAGGGCAGACGCTCACGATATTTATGTTGGAGTCTTCCAGGGGTCCATCCTGAGCCCAACTCTCTTCCTGATCATCATCAAGGTATTCCAAATCGCATACTAATATAATTTGTAAGCCTGTATGCTGACGACACTACCATCTATGGCCAAACGTCAAAGGCCGTAAACGACCAAGTTCTTTCTAGTTCTCTCTCCTCTGATTTTGATCACGTCCTGCAACAGGGAAATAGGTGGCTCGTTTATTTTAATGTACCATAAACCAAGCTTCTATCTTTCCATCATCAACGCTCTGATCCTCGTCTGGCATCAATCGAAATGAATGGCTCTCGTCTTGGGGAAACTCCATTTTTTTCAAGCTTTTCGTCTGACCTCACTCCTGATTTGAGATGGAACCCGTAAATCATCTCCGTGGCATTGTTTGCTGGAAAAATGGTGAGATCGTTCTACCACTATAGTAGATATTTAACTGCTGATGTAATTCTCTTCCTGTATAAGAGCCAACTACGTCCAATGATGGGGTACTGTTACCACATTTGACCAATACCTCCTTGAAGCAGCTTATTATGCGTTGACAGAGTTCAAAATAGACTCCGTAGCCTAATGGAAGTGCCCTTTTCTTTTTAATGCAACCCTTTTTCCCCACAGAAGAGACGTTTCGAGCCTATCTCTATTAATCGTTATTTTCATGTCATATGCTCGTCTGAGCTCCAATCTCTGGTCTCCCCCTGTCCTGAATTTCACGAAAAACACTCGGCTATCTAACACGACTATCAATAAGTTCCCCCACTATTTATCTGTGCCTAAAATTAAACGTAGATTCCATGAACAAAGATTCTTTCTTAGAATTGCACGCTGTGGAACTCTGTTCCGTTTTCGTGCTTTCCAACTTAATAAAATAGGGTTGTCTTCAAGTCCGACGTAAACAAATTCTTTATGAGCCATCCCCTTAAATAATCTGATTTACTAAATTTCCACTCCTAGCGATTACTATTACATGTTCTTTTTGAGCACTGTACACTCAGTAACCCTTCACTTCGAGTGGCCTTGATAAAGAGTGACTCTTTTAATATATATATATATATATATATATATATATATATATATATATATATATATGTATGTATATGTGTGTGTGTGCGTGTGTAAAAACATACGGTCTCCGTTATGCTCGGTCTAGTGGTAATCATTTGCACCGACAAAGATTAGCAATAATACTAATAAGTGTAATTGGTTCTATACTAAAACTTATTCACTATAAAAAAAAAATCATCGAGTCCATTTTTTTATATCATATACCTTATGTTGAATGTTCTCCTTATATCATATCTCTCATATAACCACGTATGGGTACTAATTTAAAACATTCGTAAACATTCAACAGTTAGATGTAATAAGTATTAATATTTCTCGAATATGCAAGGAGCTTTTCAAATATGATCGATAGATTTAGAATCGTATTCAGTAATCGAATTCAGTTAATATACGATATTAACGATTATATCTCCATCATGGTAATATTTCTTATTTATGAATTTTATTAACTTTCCTTTATTTGTGTATAATATTATTATTATCCAATAATAACAAAATAATAAATAAAAATAAACAGGAACATACCTATTCGATATTATCGAAATAAAAGTGCCAATGTATTAATGAAAGCCGCCCCAGGAGTTTGCCTTTCAATATTGGAATAGAAGTGAATAAATAAATAAAAATATTTGATAAATACAACAATTGATACACTAAAAATATTTTTAAAGTAATAAACGATTCATGGCAGTTTCATTGGATTCTCAGCTTGCTTGGCAAAATAAGATAATATTCACTTTTTGTTTTTTTTACGAATAATGTCGAGAGATAAACGCGTTTAAAGGAAAGTGGATCCAAATATTCCCCGCTGTTTCGCGTAATTATTAGACCATTACTCTCGGAAAACGGGCAATTTAAAAAAAAATGAAATAAATTTTTAAAATTAAAAAAAAAAAAATTTAATCTAAAATAAAATTAAAATATTTTTTTTAAACAATTTAAAAAAAAAATAATAACAATTTAAAAAAATTGTCTTGCCGTCTTCTGCTGACGATAGATTGGGAACATTATCAACACAAGGGCATTTCCATTGGCAAATGGAAACCGTCATGCCATCAATCCGGTCTTGTCCTATCTGTTGTTGTCCACTATTTCGGGGCTGAGGGGAAATTAAAAATTTTATTAAGCAAGCTTACTTAATAATCTTTTAAAGTACATAACTTGTTAGTATATTTACGAATTATATTGAAATGTTAGTAAAATATCGCATAGCACTATTTTTAATCCAATGTGTATATAAAAAATTAAACTGGCGACGATTTAACAAAAGTATTAGTTTCGCAATCATTATATAATAATATGGTTATTAATCTATTGGTGCGCTAGCATGAAGACCCGGTGTTGCCAGGACTGATCAATGATTCCCTATAAACACGAAAACGGCTTTGCCGATTTTTATGAACTTTTACACGAAGGTACTCTATGTGCCTGGCAATGTTCAAAGATAGCTTTTCTTAAAATTAGAATGTAATCTAAATCATCCGATAAAATGTATAATAGAAGTTTTATTACCACACAAGTTGAAGGACCGGAAATAGAAGATCAACAGTAAGTCCATTGATATAGCACGTACGCGTCCTATCTGAATGTTTATGTTTTTATTTTTACACAGAAATCACCACTTATCAAGGCCCGGAAGCCACTCGAAGATAAGAGTTAACGGGTGTATCTTAGTCAATGTGATTATAGCGTAGTTAACATAGGTAGTATAATATTTGTAAGTTTGGGGGCGGTTTATCAAGAACTTGTTTACTGGGACTTGAAAGCAATCAGATTGTTTAAAGCATACTTGCATTATGACAGTTACATTTTTCTTTTTAATCTAAAATACGAGCAATAATCCGCGCACATGCAGAAAGGCCTAGCGTATAAAATCAACAATGTGTTCTTTGAAATCGGGGATCGCGTTCGAAATAAATGTGTTTTGTTAAGAGCACAATAGATAAAACATAGTTGAGTTTTGCATATTAAACTTTAGTTCAAACCATTATATATTAAAAATATCTATTTTGCAAAATAAACAGTAGGTTTTCTGCGATGTATACTACCATGTATTGCAGGTTAAGTAACTGTAGGTTGGCATTTGAAGCTTCATCTTGGTGTGTCGCGGTAGGTATCTTACTAGAGCAGACATTCAATAGATCTGATAGAAAAGTAGACGATTTACCGATTTCGATGGATGGGAAAATATGGGATTATTTCATAATTAATGATTATCCTTCACTCTCGACAACGGTAAGCCTCCCAGCTAGTAATCTCTCTCTCTATTTCTATCTCTCTCTCTCTCTCTCTCTCATATATATATATATATATATATATATATATATATATATATATATATATATATATATAGTAAGTAGTAAGTTATCAAATATATATGGTGCTTAAACTACACAGAATATTTCGCGTTTCATACAGGCTATGATTCACCAGGCTAGCGTGGATGAAACGCAGAATATTCGGTGTAGCTTAATCGTCACATATATTTGATAACTTACTACCTAGCTCTACATACGTAGTGAGCACTGTTGAAGTAAATACTTAAAGTTTACGCATGAATCGATACTTTCGGTATATTTATTTATGTGATTAAATGATTAGGTTATATATATATATATATGATTAAATAAAAGGTTATATATATATATATATATAAAGTGCCATAAAACAACACCTAACATTCCACGATAAAAACCCACAGTCGTCCGACATAAGAACATTTTAATAAAAAAATACTAAAACTCTATGTCTTAACAACTGCACTAAAATTACACTGAATCTAATTTAACATCGGAGCAAATGTACCAACAGTATTTAATAACTTATAAGGGACTAATAAATAAACTATAAAATAGGAAAATCGAAATTAAAAAATAAAAATAAAATTAAAATAATTCGCCCCAACCTACTTGTACCCACCTTTATGGCCAAATAAAAAAAATATGTATAAATACATCAAGCTCAAATGAAAAGAAAAAGAAAACAACAAGAATCGCTCCTGATGGTAATCAGATGCACCGATAGAAAGCGCTTGAGAAGAATATGGCTGAACAACAACTTTTGTGCGCCATTTTATATAAATGCCAGCTGAAATTAAAAATACCGGTCGGCAAATGGAAAAGATATCCAGAAGCACCAAAAAAGGGTAACTGTCGTGTTCAGTCAGGCAAGATTGAATAATGACTCGCTGCCAATATATATATATATATATATATATATATATATATATATATATATATATATATATATATATAAGAGGTATATATTGAAAAAATAAACCAAGGGAACGTTGGAAGAGCTAAATATGTTTTTTTATTATTTCAACCTCGGGAGTATTTGCTTTCATCATTACAAGACTGTTTTAATAGATCAGATAAACTAACTATCAAGTCTATGTCACCAGTGTAAGAAAAGGATGTTTGGTTACATATAGATATTAGAAACCAAGAGTTGGAAGAATGGATACAAAGAGGGGAGGGTGAGAAGTGAGAAAAAATGGGACATGAGGGATGGGGAGGAGAGAAAAAGTATATTTTAATAAATTAAAATTAGAATTTAAATAGTCAGAAGTAAAGAAACTAGATTCATGGTTATGTTCGATAATCAACATTGTTAAAAGTTAATTAGTTATTATCGATCTATATGTCTATCTATCTATTTATCTATCTATTCAATGATATTCTTAAAATAGTTTATATCGGGAGTTATTTCTTGTTTATAGAATAAAGTGGAGCAATGGATTCTAGCTGAAGATGTTTACAAAAATTAGCTAGGTTAAATATAACAAAAAATAACCTTGAGCTGGCGTGCGTGACGAGGAGGTCACGTTATGTAAGCGTGTTTTTTAATTGGTTACGTCACCGGAACTGAGGTCAAGAGGTCGGAAAGTTAAGTCAGTCGAGAGTTGGAGTTAACTCACGCAAGTGAATCGACGTACTTCAAGCCAGGAAGCGAGGCTGGGAAGAATAAGCATGTAGACGAAATGTAGACTCTTGCGAGCCTATCCTTGTTTTATCGTTATTTCCATGGCAGGTACTCGTCTGAACTCCAATCTCTGGTCCCCCCTCGCCAATCTTTCACGAAAAACACCCGTCTAGCTGAATCCACTGTGAAAAATTTCCCCCACTCTATATCTGTGCCTAAATCAAAACGCGGATTCCATGAACAAAGCTTCTTTCTTAGAACTGCACGCCTGTGGAACTCTGTTCCGTCTGCCTGCTTCCCTCCGGACTACAACTTGGATGTCTTCAAGTCCAATGTTAACAAATTCCTAATGAACCGCCCCCTTAATTAAACGCTTCATCAAATCTTCACACTAACGTAATGTACTTGCAATAACCCTTATCCCTGAGTGGCTTCCGGGCCTTGATAAGTGGTGATCACTGTGTAAAAAAACAACATTTGAGACAACTGAAATATATTTGTATTTTAAAAATATAAAGTGTTGTTCTCTAGTTTCACAAAAGAAGGAAGATGGTTATGGTTGGTCGTTTTATGTTTCCTCACGAAGCTCAGTAGTGTAAGTAGAACATTTGAAGAAAGATAGGTATGAAGCATATATTATTCTTATAAAAATGATACCTTATCTAAATATGAATTGTAATATATACCCATGTGATAACTCTCTGATAAGACATGACTATGTTTATACGTCGATATCATATCCTATGGTTAAACAACAATACATACAATCTATACGTTTATATCTGGTGACGTTATTCGAACAATATCTCTTATCCACTATATATAACATATGACTGTTTTGGTGCGAATAACACCTCAATATAACATATAACTGGTTTAATATCTCCCAGCTTCTTATATAACAGTTGACAAATAGTTGTTTGTTTAAAGGGATGCAATAAAAAAGAGTAAAAAGAGTAAAATATGAAAAAAATAAGAAGAGGAGATAGAAAAGATAAAATGTATGTGTATAGTTTCTGTGGGTCACGAAAACGCTGAAGGCGAAAACAAGTGCGGCTAGCAAAAGTCACCAAAGTTTAAATGGGTCAAAGTGTCTAAAAAAAACTCGGCGGCGGTGGCAATGGTAGGGAGGGCAGATGTAGTCAAGATACGTCCTATTAAAGATGCGCCCATAAAATTAAATAAAAAAGCTACTTTATATAAAATAATAGAGGGAGCTAATTATAGATTTATGAATGTAAAATAATAGATTTATAATTATCAAGAGTATTAAAACGAAAGAGAAACTGTTATACATTTATTGGATAGCAATAGTGTTTGAATCAAGTTTAGAGGAGAGGAAGAGTAATATAAAAATAAGTTTTATTTACTTAGATTTCGGAACAATTTAGAGTTTTAATAAACATATGTTTGGCGATTTTATTTAAGAAAGCAATAGTAGGTTAAATATAGTATAATAATTAGGATTAAAGTTGAGAGTTAAGCTAATCTGATTAATAAATATAATGTGTAGTATAGTGCAAAGTTGCTGAGAAGGTGGGCTTAACAATGCTTGCAAACAATCGACGTTTCATGTCTAATATATAATATCTCTTAAATTAGTAATAAAAAATCCATGCAGATAATGAAGGCAAGTGGAATCTAGAGAGTTACAATTATTGAATACTTAAAAATTTCCATTTAATAATAGGTGTGATTGTTCTGCACCAGACTGAAGCAGTGGGTAGTAAAAGAGGTTTTGTTCGGGTTATTGGGTTTATTAAAAGAGCATTTGTGGACTCTAAAACGATCTTTAAAAATATGTTATTTTTTATTGTGTAGATTTTCAACAAATTCTCAAATATACAGCGCGAATTAATAATGTGTCCAGATACAAAAACTGTGTACATATTTATTTCATAAATTTGGAAGAAAATGCGATTATTTCGAATCCTTTAGTCATGACGTACTGTCTCTTCGTATTTATATCGAAAATATATGAATTAATATTGTTTATGAAAATGGAGAGTGATGAAACTACTAAGGATTTTATTCACGACTTTCTTTTCTTAAATGAATGTCATTGTCTTACATAAAAAGAGAATGCGAAATAAAGCCAACTTAGTTAAACGAAATAAAGTCATATTAGTCAACTTAGAATGCGAAATAAAGTCATATTATTTAAAGGTTGAAAATAATACAGAATTTTCAATAATCTAATAAAAGCACGCATGACGTGATTGACTTGTTGTTTACATTTTATTTTGTAATTTTTAATAAAAAAGTAATGAGTCGTTTATCCAGTGACCTAGACTCTTGAAAATTCAGTATGCCCTTGCGATATATCTTATGAGATAACTGGCTCATTTTTTATGATTTCAGCTTCAAATAACCAGATAAAGCAGAAATTGAAATACACCCTACTAATAAAATTGGAATACACCCTACTAAAAAAATTGGAATACACCCTACTAAAAAATTGGAATACCCCCTACTAAAAAAATTGGAATATACCCTACTAAAAAAATAGAATACACCCTACTAAAAAAATGGAATACACCCTACTAAAAAAATGGAATACCCCCCACTAAAAAAATTGGAATACACCCTACTTAAAAAAATTGGAATACACCCTACTAAAAAAATTGGAATACACCCTACTAAAAAATTGGAATACCCCCTACTAAAAAAATTGGAATACACCCTACTAAAAAAATTGGAATACACCCTACTAAAAAAATTGGAATACACCCTACTAAAAAAATTGGAATACACCCTACAAAAATTGGAATATACCCTACTAAAAAAAATTGGAATACACCCTACTACAAAAATTGGAATACACCCTACGTATTTTCACAGCTTGTGAATTCCGTATGTGAGGACACTTTAGAAGAACGGTATGAAATTAAATTCTGATTTAAACTTGTAAAAATGTAAAAGAAAAATGTATGGAATACAACAGACTGCTTTAACACCATATTGCATGAATTGAGTATCAGATTTTGTGTGGCATAAAAGATTCAAGAAAGGAGGAATTTCGTAAAAAAACGATAGAAGGTGTGAGAATTTCATAGATAAGCACCGTTGTTTATCTATAGAGACAATAAGCGCAGAGTTTGATGTCAATTGGGGAACTGTACACACAATTATTCTCAAGGAACTGAAAATGTGGAAAATTTGCGCGAATGCGCCAATCTACTCTACTACTCCATTTTTGTCATAGACTATTTGACCTTCCAGAAGTTGTCAGAACGTTAAAACAGGTGCATTGCAGTCGGAGGAAATTACTTCGAAGGGGACTAGAGTTGTATGATTTTTGAGGTTTTTTGCATCACCCCCCCGCAAACAAGGCACATGCGCCCTTGATCTAGAGGGCTACGATCAAGGACATAAGTTGCAGGGATAGTATGTAGCGAGTTGAGCAGGAAGATGTCCGTTACATTACAATTGAACATCTGCATGTCAGTACTGGTGGAAAAGCAGGGGCCCGGAAGGTAGTTCCAATGTGTAGCAGTTCTGGGAAAGAAACTATTAGATTAGAAGGCTTTCTTACATCTAAGGATCTTTACTGTGTAGGCGTGAGATTTTTTGCTTGTCGCGTTTGCCGGCAATATTTAGATCGAATGGGTACAAGTTCTTGTAGTTCATCGGAGCCTTCACCATTAAAATACTTGTAGAACAAGCAAAAGGATGCAACATTTCGTCGATGGGACGGAGGTAGAAGATTTGATGACAGTTTAAGACATACCAGTTTGGCGACTCTCTTTTGAACCCTGTCCAGGAGCTAGAGATAGTAGTAGATGCATCAGCCCAAATGTGACAACAGTACTCCATACATGGGCGAGTGGTGGCCTTGTAGACTTTCACGCATAAGTAGCTTTTAGCACGGTAGTGAGAGCCCACCTTCCTCGCACCATGTGTAATTCCACTTTGTTCGCACGTGTGTACTATCTATAAGATTGCCTAAACGTAAATTGAGTAAAATTATTGAAGACAACTCGTATTTTTAATTAAACGTATCAATATGCATCACCTAAGTTCAGTTGAGTAAAAGTCTTAGCTCCGAAGTGGACAATCAATCAATTTATTCCACGGGAATACGTTGATCAATATGATAAGTTAATTACACGAGATTAATGAGAAATGGTATTACATTGCTGAAATACGAAGCTATTTCAAAAGTATTTCTTTTCTGAACGAAACAAACGAGATCAATTTTACAATTTATGAAACAGGACTCCAACTAGTTCTTCACCAATAATTCCGGTCAGCAACACAACTTCTCAATCCCTTTCCAAAGCTAAAACAAGCGATTACTTCTACATGATGATAGCAAAAATCACCTTTATCTAATCGAACTCTGTTGCAATGCTTGAACTGGATTTCTCGACGGTAAAACAATTAAAAACATTGCTTATAAATCTGTCTCATATATCTGTGTTAAACACTGAGGGATTTATTTTCAGTTGAAAAGTCCTGCATGTCTATGGTTACAAGTCTTGTGTTACATGTCTTAGCTTACATGTTCTAGAAGTGTAAGCCATGTTTAGTTTCATAAAAGTCTCAGATGGTTCGTTGTTCTAAACAAGTTTTGATAGGTGACTTGTTTACAGTAAACAGTTCCACAGAACAAAATATTCTTAGCGTGTTGAGACGGGAAAAAGCATGTGAAATTGCTCCAGAAATTTATGAAGCAATTCTGGTTTCTGATAGGTTGGTAGCAGAACGTTAATTAATTCGATTCGTCAGTTCCTAGCAGCATCGTTTATAAATAGAATCGTCCGACTGTGTGGGATCATACCCCATTACTCTCCATAGGGATGGGATGTCTCCTAGCGGCTCCGGCTGCAGGGAGACAGGGTAGTACCAGTCAAGGATTCGTCACTTGACACTCAGCCCAACAGGTGAGGGGTCGGGAACCGGCCCAGCACCTGTTGGACTGAGGTACACCGCCTGGGTAATACCTAGGAGGTCCACCCTCCCAGCCCTTGCCACCGGGCTTTCCGGTGGGGCAAGTTTATTGCTTGCTGCCTGAGGCGCCCCGACCGGGGAATGCCGACGGGGTTACTCAGGAAATTTTTAAAATTGCAGGAGTGCCCCTCCTTTAGGTGAGCCTGCGGGTATCCCACTTTCCAGGCCTTGTGCCAAATATTGCCGATGTGGGCGGCAATTAAATATATACCCCATTACTTCGTCTGATGGGGAAGGTCTCCTAGCGGCTTAGGCTGCAGGGAGACAGGTAGTACACGTCAAGGATTCGTCACTTGACACTCATCCGAACAGGTAAGGGGCCGGGAACCGGCCCAGCACCTGTTGGACTGAAGTACGCCGCCTGGGTAATACCTAGGAGGTCCACCATCCCAGACCTTGCTACCGGCCTTTCTGGTGGGGCAAGTTTATTGCTTGCTGCCTGAGGCGCCCCGACCGGGGAATGCCGACGGGCTTACTCAGACAATTTTTAAAATTGGAGGAGTGCCCCTTCTTTAGGGGAGCCTGCGAGGTTCCCACATTCCGGCCTTGTGTCACATAATGCTGATGTGGGCAGCATTTAAATATATACCCTATTATTTCGTCTGATGGGGAAGGTCTCCTAGCGGCTTAGGCTGCAGGAAGACAGGGTAGTAGTGCTCGTCAAGGATTCGTCACTTGACACTCAGCCCAACAGGTGAAGGGCCGGGAACCGACCCAGCACCTGTTGGACTGAGGTACGCAGCCTGGGTACTACCTAGGAGCCCCCCCCCCCAGATCTTGCCACTGGGCTTTCCGGTGGGGCAAGTTAATTGCTTGTCGCCTGAGTAGCCCCTACCGGGGAATGCCGACGGGGTTGCCCAGGCAATTTTTGATGAGGCAAGAGTGCCCCTCCTTTAGGGGAGCTTGCCTATTTCCACCTTCCGGCCTTGTGCCACATTTTGGTGTGGTGGACACCAAATAAATAGCTACCCCGTTACAAGTCCAAAATATTGCAACACATGTCTTGGCTTACGTGTCTTAGGTTATATGCCTTGGGTTACATGCAGCAAAACATTGAGAAAGTAACGTGACTTCAGGTAAGTTACTCTGACTGTCTTAGCCGACGAGTTTCAACAACAAAATACATGCCTGGTATATATATCTTCAACCGGGAGGACAAACACATGTACCGATGTGGGGTACGTTTTTCTATTTCACGTCTTCTGTCTTTTAATATGCTAAACTCTTTATAATAGAAAATCGTTGTTTGAGTTAGTTCTAGAACAGACTCAAGCGATTTGAATTCACAATACAGACGACAGCGTCCACGCGCGTGCGTAAATTATTTTGTTCCAGAGCAGTAGTTGTAATACGTGACTTGTTTTCACAATTCTTTACCTGCACTTCAATCAACACCGGAAAAAATAAAAATGATCTACGATTAAACATCTACTCAAAAGTATTTATGTTTCCTTCAAGTGATATTTCTGAGAGGCCAACTTGATATTATGTTTTACCTGTACTATGGAGATATTAAAAGAGACGTTTCCTTTAATCTATGCCGAATTATTTACATGAAATACAATTATATATATATATATATATATATATATATATATATATATAGCCGTGAAAGTGTCTGTCTGTCTGTCTGTCTGTGTACATTCCATACACAATAACTCTGTCAATTTAAAGTCTACAGACTCGAAATTTGATATACAGGTTATTGATATTTACGCCAATATTTGTAATTCATTTTCGGCCAGAAGTTTGGCTGTTAAGGGGTAAAAGTTATACGATTTGACCTTTGAGAACTCTAGTAAACTCCTCCGCCAATTTCGGGTCTAAATACGTGAGATTTTAGATATAGATTCCGTGGACATGGATGTAACTTAATAACTTAATTTGAGCCCAATACAATAAATGCTAAGGGGTCATAATAGGAATCAAACTTTAAAAATATTGACCTCCGCGGTCTCTACATAATTACTCAAACAATTTTTGGTCTAAACATTTACATAAAGAGCATTCAAAGATAGAGCAAGCTTTTAAATAGGTTTGTCCCGAAGATTTTAGGTACAAATATATAAATCTATGTATGTATGGTATGTTTGCATGTCTGCCTAAAACTTTCGACAGAGGCGACGGATTTTCACAAGAGCAGTATCGTTTTGAAGCCTGACACTTCAGAGAACAAATACCAAAAAAATGGCTAACAACATTAATAGCTTAACCCTCAACTAGGCACTTTTCTAGAGGGAGGGGCCGCTTTTTTCACCGATATTTTCGAAAGTCATATGGGTTCGAGCCTGTCTTCCTACTACCCCTTTTATTTTGCTCAACACACACCTCCAAACACCCGGGCAAAATGGGCACCCATGCTATATATATATATATATATATATATATATATATATATATATATATATATATATATATATATATATATGTGTGTATTATCGAGTTTTTTAAAAATCTTTTGACTGAAGGTTGCGAACCGGTATTTACAGAAATATTGTCTAAAAATGAACTTTTGGATTCATTTATAAATGGAACTAAGTCGAAGTTACTAGATTTGCCCTCACATTCTCAAAGTGTAAAAAAGAAGTAAAATTAGCAACTAAAGTTTCTGAATCAGTGCATGGGTTTGAAGCAATACATAAGCATATAATTGCAAAAAGTTTTGCGTCGTCAAATGAGGTCTTCTTTTGTTCGTAAGGAGCTCACGAACATCAACTTAATGGAATATGGTTCTCAAGAGAGTACATATTTGTTTTCTGTATATATATATATATATATATATATATATATATTCATATATATGCGTGTGTGTATATATATATATATGCATATGTATATATATGTATATATGTGTATATATTTACATATGTGTATGTATGTTTTATATGTATTTGTAAAATAATGTGTGAAATTTGTCATCATTATCATTATCTAACGCAGAAGGTTGGGCGTTATAAACAAATTTTTTTATTTAAAAAAAAAGTCCAGGCGTCTTTAAGGCTGATCAGTTGGATTTTGTCTGATTCCTACGCCCATTTATTTGAAAAATTATGTGTGAATTTTTTTCATCATCATCATTATCTACAGCAGAAGTGTAAGTCTTAGAAACAAACTTTTATTTAAAAAAAAAGTCCAGGCGTCTTTAAGACTGGTCTGTGAATTTTGGTTTTCGTCTTATTCCTACGCTCCTTTATTTGTAAAATAATGTGTGAAATTTGCCATTATCATCCTGATCTACATCAATGATCTCCCAAAACACATACTTAATTCATTCGTTCACATCTATGCTGATGACACGACCATCTACGGCAACTCATCATAGGCCGTAAATGACAAAACTCTCTCTGATTCCCTCTCCTCTGATCTTGAACGCGTCGTTCAATGGGGGAAGAGACGGCTGGTTACTTTTAATGCATCTAAAACCAAGCCCTAACTTTCTGTTCCTCATCTAGCATCAATTGAAATGGATGGCTCACGTCTTGGGGAGGCTTCATGTTTTGACAAGCTCCTGGGTTTGACCTTTAATCCTGATCTGAAATGGAACACGTATATAAAGTCTGTTGCCCGGGCCGCTGGGAAAATGATAGGATCCTTCTACCGCTCTAGAAGATATCTCACTTCTGATGCAATTCTCTATCTCCATAAAAGCCAAGTACGTTCAAAGATGGAGTACTGCTGCCACATCTTGGCTGGGGCTACAAAAAACAACCTATCCTGCCTTGACAAAGTACAAAATAGACTTTGTGACTTAGTGGGGGATGCTCTCTTCTCTTCCCTGTAACCTCTCTCCCACAGAAGAGACGTTGCCAGTCTTTCTTTGTTTTATAGTTATTTGCATGGTAGGTACTCGTCCGAGCTCCAATCTCTAGTCCCCCCTCGCCACCCTTCATGATAAACACCCATCTAGCTAAAACCACTGTCAATAATTTCCCCCACTCTTTATCTGTGCCTAAATGAAAACGTAGATTCCATGAACATAGCTTTTTTTGAGAAGTGCACGCCTGTGGAATTCTCGTCTGTTTGCCTGTTTTCCACCTGACTACAACTTGGACGTCTTCAAGTCCAACATAAACAAATTCCTGATTAATCGCCCCCTCAAGTAAGATGATTTATCAAATCTCCAATACCAACTATTACTACGATATTATCCCATTGATTATTGTGCACAAAATTACCCTAATCCCTGAGTGGCGTACGGACCTTGATAAGTGTTGCCCCCATGTAAAAAAAATCATTATCTACAACGAATTTTTTATTAAAAAAATGTATTATGCATGTATATGTGCATTCATGTGTTTATTTCCGTGTGTATGTGGGCTTGTGAGGGTTCCCGTAAGCCGTGGTGAAGGCAACACCTCTAGGAGAAGCAAATCTCTGATTAAAAAAAACATAAAGCAGGAGACCAGTACCCGCATTAAGCTTGTCTGCAGTGTGATATGTATTTGACTATGTTGCTCTTGCTTATTCCTGGATGTAAAAATTTTGATGCGAGAGAGAGAGAGATTTAGCTTTCGTACAAACCTAAATCGCCGGAATATCATCTTTGTATAGATACCCTCTTAGGCATTTGCCGATGAAAATAGACCCGTGGCGATGGAAAAGCCGTGTCGCGTGTAGGTCTGAAATGATGGAAGCATGTAATAA
The DNA here is from genome assembly GCF_053919585.1 of Euprymna scolopes. Lineage (NCBI taxonomy): Eukaryota > Metazoa > Mollusca > Cephalopoda > Sepiida > Sepiolidae > Euprymna > Euprymna scolopes. The sequence goes on from NC_136507.1 coordinate 85,057,506, forward strand.
TTGATCTGCACTCTTTATATGTATCTATGTATATGTGGGTGTATATATCTATGTATATGTGTATTTATGTGTTTATATATACATGTGTATGTAATGTATGTATATCTATGCTTATATATATGTATATATGTATGTGTGTATATATGTATGCATATCTATGTGTATATGCATGTATTGATATATATGTATGTGTGTGTATACGTTTATGCGTGTTTGTATGCATATATGTATATATTTTGTGTGTATATATGTATATGTATGTGTATATACGCATATGTATATGTGTGTGTATGTATATGTGGAAAATGTATGTGTACGTATGTATATGCATATATGTGTACGTTTTTGTATGCGTATATGTATGCATGTGTATGCTTGTATTTGTATATGCGTGTGTATACATGTGTATGTATGTGTATGTATGCATGTGTGTATGTATATATATATATATATGTATATGTATTATGCATGTATATATGCATATTCTGTGTATGCTTATAGATTGGTATGTGTATATGTGTGCATGTGTATGTATGTTTGTATATGTATGTATGCGTGTATCTATCTATCTATCTATCTATCCGTATATATATATATATATATATATACATATATATATATATATATATATATATATATATATATATATATATATATATATATATATATATATATGCTTACCAAGGACCGTCTTCCGTGTCATGTCTGCTTCAGCGTGAGAATTCGCCGGCAGGACTAAAAAACGTTATTTTCGGGCTCATGGTATCTGAGGGAGTAGCACCTGTCTGAAAAGACGTTACAATGATCATATATATATATATATATATATATATATATATATATATATATATATATAGTAGAATTTCAACCTGGCGTTGCCCGGGTGTTTTGGTGTGCTTGTTGAATAAAAAAAAAGTGGTAGTTGGAAGGAAGGCTCTAACCCGTACCGCAAAGGAGGAAAAGAACGGGATAAAACCTAAGGTCTATACTGTTGCGACCACCGTCAAACAGGAAGCGACATTTTTTAAAATTAAGGCTAGAAATCTAAAGGAGAGGCAAACTTTAAAAAATATCGGAAAAAAGTGACCCCTCCTGTAGAAAAGTGCCTAGTTGAAGGGGAAGATATTAGTGTTTTAGTAAATCTTTCGATATGTGTCGTATGAAAGGTCGAACTTTAAAACGATACTGATCTTGGTAAAATCCGTCGCCTCTATTGAAGTTTAAGTCAGACATGCAAACATACATACATACATACATACATACATACATACATACATACATACATTTATATATTGGTAACTACAAATTTTCGACCCAAGCTGATGAAAATGCTTGCCCTATCTCTGATACCCTTTATGTAAACTTTCAAATATTTAGACCAGAAATTGTCTGAGTAATTTGAAAAAGACCGCAGAGGTCGATTTTTAAAAACTTTGACCCCTTAAAATTTATTGTTTTGGGCTCAAATCAAGATATTAAGTTAGATCCATGTCCAAGGAACCTATATCTAAAATTTCAAGTGCGTAGACCCAAAATCGTCGGAGGAGTGTGGTAGAGTTCTTAAAGGTCAAATCGTTGAACTTGTACACCTTAATAACCAAATTTCTCGGCAAAAACCGATCACCTTCATTTTCCCAAATCTCAGTACCCTCTATATCAAATTTCGAGTCTATAGACTAAAAATTGACAGAGTTATTGCGTAGGGAAATGTACACAAACACACATACAGGCATGTTCACTTATATATATATATATACATATACATATACACACACATATATATATATATATATATATATATATATATATATATATATATATATATATATATATGCATGTTCGACACAATCACGTTGACACAAAGGTTCTCGACAGATCACCGAAGCAGCGATGGGCATGACCAGTACCAGTTGGTGACCATTTGGGAAGTTTAAGAGCGGTATGTATCGCGCCAAGTCGTAAACATTTCCAAGTTGGTATCTGGATGCGCATTAATCCATTGAAAGAGATGCATCCCCTGTCTTTGTTAACCTTGATTGCAGTAAAGCAACCGGCCCTGACGGTATTCCAATTATAGTACGCAATAGAAACTCAACCAGAACTAGCGCCCATACTTACATAACTGTTTAAACGTTGTCTTAAGGAGAATAGCTTCCCATCACCCTGGAAAATCTCATCAGTATGCCCTGTATTTAAGAATTCACGTGATAGCTCATCCCCCTCTCAATACAGGCCAATAAGTCTCCTATGCGTTATGAGTAAGTTGCTGGAATCTGTGGGTAATACAGAAGTAATCAACCATCTCAACAAAAATAACCTTCTTAGTGACACTCAATATTGTTTCCGTTCTGCTAGATCTACAGCAGATGTGCTTACAGTTATATCTCAGAGAATTAGCACATCTCTCGACGGAGGAAACCTTTCTAGGGCAATTGCTTTTGACATATCTAAGGCCTTTCATAAAGTATGGCATAAAGCTTTACTTCACAAGATCTCTAGCTATGGTATAGCTGGAAATATCTTAATTATTAAATCATTTCTTTCTGATAGGTTCATAAGAGTAGTAGTTGAGGCGCAAAAATCAGAAGGTCACAGTATTAATGCTGGAGTCCCTCAGGGGTCCATCCTGGGCCCAACTCTTTTCCTGATCTACATTAATTATCTTCCAAATCACATCCTTAGATCATTCGTAGACATTTATGCTGATGACACTACCATTTAGTGTAGCACATCTAAGACAGTAAATGACCAAGTTCTCTCCGATTCCTCTTATCTTGAGCACGTGCTACAATCGGGAAAGGAGTGGTTGGTTACTTTTAATGCATCTAAAACCAAGCTTCTCTCTTTACATCATCAACATTCTGATCCCCATCGTGTATCAATTGAAATGAATGCCTCTCGTCTTCAGGAGGCCTCAAGTTTTGACAAGCTTCTGGGCTTGACCGTTACTTCTGATCTTAAATGGAACATGTACATCCAATCTGTTGCCAAGGCCGCTGGAAAAATGGTGGGATCTTTCTATCGATTCAGTTGATACCTCACTGCTGATATAATTCTCCATCTATATAAGAGCCAGGTACGTCCAAGGAAGGAGTACTGTTGCCACATCTGGGCAGGAGCTGCTAGAAAGGACTTGTTCTGGTTTGATAGAGTTCAAAAAACTTTCTAGCCTCGTAGGAGATGTCCTTTTCTCTTACCTGCAACCTCTATCTCACAGTAGAGATGTTGCGAGTTGGTCTCCGATGTATCGTTATTTTTATGGAAAGTGTTCGACTGAGTTTCAGTCTATGGTCCCCCCCCCCTCGCCAAACTTTCACAAGAAACATTCGTCTAGCTGAAAAAAATATCAATAATTTCCCCACTCTTTATCCGTGCCTAAACCCAAACATAGATTCCATGAACAAAGCTTCTTTCTCAGAACTGCACGCCAGTGGAATTGTCTTCCGTTTTCCTGGTCTCGGCTGACAACAATATGGTTTTGTTCAAGTTTAACGTAAGCAATTTCTTGATGAGCTGTTCCATATAAGTTAACAAATTCACCGAATTTCCATTACTAATGATTACTATATTGTCCAATTTCTACTGTACACTCTTGAACCCTTATCCTCGAGTAGCCTCTTGGCCTTGATAATGTGATGATGCCTGTGTAAAAAAAATAAGGAGAAGGAAACTGATGTAAAAAACATGTGGTCTACTGTTTACCCTGGCCTGTAGCAATCATCTGCAACAACAAAGCTTAGCAGTAATACTGAAAAGTGTGATTTGTACGTTTGTGTGTGGATTTCCCAGTAACTTCTTTGTTGTTGCGGACCCTCATACGTCGAAATCGACGGGAGAGTCCATATGAATATATATATATATATATATATATATATATATATATATATATATGTGTGTGTGTGTGTGTGTGTGTGTGTGTGTGTGTATGTGTGTGTGTTTTGTATTTTGTGTACAAAAAGTTGTTATGAGTATTGGATGAAGAGAGATTGATACGCATATTATCGGGCTTGAAACCGATTGTACAAATGACGTATCTCATCTAACAATTTTCTATACACAAAATACAAAATATAATACGTTATATTTTTCGGATTTTCCTTTTAATTGAGCACTTTGCTGGATTTCTTTAAAACAATAATCATATATATATATATATATATATATATATATATATATATATACTCGGGTTTTTTTTATATTCAAAAGTAATGGACTAATGAATTCAACAAGGTTGTTAGATAGTGCTCAATAAAAAGAGCTGATAATACTTGTTTATTGTTATATAAACATGCTCACATCCCGCTGCTACAAATAGCCACTTGTTTCAATCAAACAACAGATATCATCAGGCAGCGACTTGACTATTCAAAAGTTCAATGAATAACCTGGTTATTCATTGAACTTTTGAATAGTCAAGTCGCTGCCTGATGATATCTGTTGTTTGATTGAAACAAGTGGCTATTTGTAGCAGCGGGATGTGAGCATGTTTATATAACAATAAACAAGTATATATATATATATATATATATATATATATATATATATATATATATATATATATTACCAGAATCTATAATCACGTAATATGTTTTTCCCTGAAATCTTTTCGATATTTTGGGAAATTACATTAAATTGCTAATAATTTAGTATTCTGCTAGGTTTACGGTGTTACCGAACGATGTCAGCCGATAAAAGGTTAACCTCGTTGAGAGAAAAATATATAGTGATTTAATCTCGTGGAAAGGCAAGTGAAAATGTCTAAATTACTTGTTGTACCATTCTAAAAATTTCACATAGATTTATTCTGATTTTTTTAAGAAAATATACTTTTCATTATTAAATACATTTTATAATTAAAAATTATTAAATCGTAATTTCTATTTAATTAATTAATTTTTTTTTACTATTATGTCATCAAAAAGCCATAAGATGCTCCAATAAAAGATTAATTACACTGATTGGATTTTATGTTGCATAAATGTTTTCCTATTTTATTTGCTATTTTAATTTAGTAATGTTCATTAAATTTGTATAACGTG
>NC_136507.1:85067544-85120044 GCF_053919585.1 Euprymna scolopes
CTGACTCATCCTTTTGACAGCCTTCATGATGGGTATCAAAGAATTAGATAACATACCTCAACAAAAGACCCATCCTAGAGCACAGTCATAAAGAACTACCCCTTTCCTAGATATACTTGTTGCAATCTCACACATCATTATAGCCTCAGGAATCTATTACTACACATGTACAAAAAATACCAATATTTTAAAATAAGACACCGATCAATGTCTAAAATCTATAGGATACTTAATACTTGTGGCATTTGTATTATTTTCAATGACAAATGCCTCCGCATATGTCTTCCAAAAGAACTACAAGTAATTTTAGTGATAGAAAGACATTGGCATAATTAATGCAGCTATTCTAATAAAGTACAGAGAAAGAAATATCTGTCATGTTACGAAAATAATAAAACAGCCAGGATATAGTATGCGTGAGATCAAGACCGCATTCCTCATGAATGAGTCATTGATTCTAGCAAAGCAACTGACCCTGACAACATTCCAATCATTGTGGTAAAAAATGCAACCGGAAATAGATCTTTTATTAACAAAGCCTTTTAAACACAACCTGAAATATGCTTTCCAATTGCTTGAAAAAAAAACCTCGAGAGCTTGATGAATGCACCATATACAATATATATTTATACACTTTATGCACATGTATATGAAAAATTGTATGTATCTAAGAGCATATGTGGACTAACACACCCACATCTATACACACACACGTATGGATATGCACACACACGCACCCATATATATATATATATATATATATATATATATATATATATATATATATCACACACACACACACACATATATATATGTGTGTTTGTGTGTGCGCGCACGTGTGTATGTGTATGTGTGTTGGTGTGTGCATTATACAGAATGTCCAATAAGTGACTGAAGGGTTTTTAACTTAAATTTATTCCTCTTTTATGATATACTTCTGTAATTTTCATATTATCTGACTGAGGCATAGGCGAATTTAAAGCCACCCGAAATTGAAACAATCTTTATTTATAAAAAATAATGTATTTTAAATGTTGCCCATTTACTGCTTCGCGTATTTCTCCTTTTTCCAAAAAATTATTCATGACAAATTGCAGAATCACTGAATTGCGATTTAACTCCCTTATTTCGTTTCTGATGCTTTTCTTCGATTCTTGCAGGGTTTGCGGTTTGTTAAAGTAGACTCTTTCTTTAAGATACGCAGCAAGAAAAAGTCGGGGCTAGTAAAGTCTTTTTTTAGGAAAAACACAAATATGCCAAACTGAAAATGAGCAACATTTAAAGGACACGGTTTTTCATGAGGATTGTTTGACGTTTGCATTTATTAAAACTGTCTTAGTCAGTTTGTGTTGGATTTAAAGATATAAAAAATAAAGTATGTATTTAAGTTTCAAATTCTTCAGTGGCTATTTGTAAACCCTATATCAAAATAATTATAAAACTCAAATGACCCTGTAACGATGTATGTAACCGACTTTCCAGTTTACAACATCCGGTTGCACATGCCGCAGAAAAATAATCCATAACAAAGTAAACAAACACAAATCGCTTCTTTTGCAGATTTTGACCTGCGCACTGAAATATTAACGTTATTATTTCGAAATTATTATTTAACATGGGAAGAGTGGGGTTTAAAATAAACACAAAACAAAAGAACAATTGGGATGCTGAAATATTAACGCTATTATTAAACGCAATACAGACATGAACTATGTAAAATAAAGCAGATATATCAAAATTTGAATTTAACTATAATAAGTATTATTTAGTGAACATAAGTATGACCAACCACTTATAATTCAGTAACTGTACATTTTTTTTTCAAAACTAATCAATTATAATAAAGAGAACAACTCATAGAAATCAATCAATATTTGTTTTTTTCATTTTAATATACTTTCATAGAAATGTTTCTGTTATGTAAAAAAAAGCTATTTTCTTTGCGTCACAAGTGTCACACTAATAAATGGAGTCCATAGCTAATACAACATACTGAACCAACGGGTCACGGGTAGTCTAGTCTAGTATATATATATATATATATATATATATATATATATATATATATATATATATATGTGTGTGTGTGTGTGTGTGTTTGTGTGTGTGTATGTGTGTGTGTGTGTGTGTGTGTGCCTGACTACAAACAGGGAAATAGTGAGAAAGAGAAACAGGTAAACAAAATAATAAACATGAGGGAACTTGATATATATATATATATATGTATATATATATATATATATATATATATATATATATATATATATATATATATTGGGTGTATTTAAGCGGCTTTTTTCATTAAGGCGGACATTATAAAAAACAGCAGAACATTTCTATATTCCTTATTATCTGTATGAATGTATGGTCCAATCACAATACGAAAAATTCCAAAAATAAAAAGGTATTACTAAACAGAAGTATTCGGTTGCTTTTAACAATATCTGCCTTATATATATATATATATATATATATATATATATATATATATATATATATATATATATATATGTGTGTGTGTGTGTGTGTGTGTGTGTGTGTATATATATATACACACATATATAAATATATTATTTATCGAAATATTTTCTATGTATTCAATCTAATATACCTCTCATTTTTGCGGAATCATAAATGCAATTATAACTATTTAAAAAAACATTAATACGATTCGCATTTAGGAGCAAATGTCAACTTTAAGCCTCGATAGATCACATCTGGGTATCTATAAGACTGGATAAAAAATAAACCATGTCATGCAGAGCAGACAGAAAACGATGTTCAGGCGTCGTAATAGTCTTTAACGGGAAGTGATATGCATTTATAGCTATTCTTTGATGATATGTATTATCTCTTCATTAGAACGGTAAATCAAAGATGAGACGCACATCGGTATTTAAAAATAAATATTTTATATAATACTGGGTATAAGTGCAATACTTTCGTAACTATCAGTGTAGACTAGCATAACACGGACCTCGGAACAAGAGCCCAATTTATTTCTATATATCTAATATACAAACGGTTCGTCCTTTTGGTTGAGATCAAAGTGTAGTATCTGTTCCGGCAGATGCTGCACTTAAGATAATTTGTACCAGTCAATGGAGGGGAAACCCTCTATACTGGGACAATTATTATTTTTGGTAACCAGAGTGCCCCCTTTTTGCCTACTTTTAGGGGAGCTGGTTTTTACCTCACATTAAAAATGGCCTTGTGCCTAATTTGCTCAGTGGGGGAGCAAATAAACACCATCTAATATACAAACGGTTATATATCTATTTGTATCAATATTTCCAAAGCATTTTTCCCGAAACTAAAAATCGCAGCGCAGATCTAAGTGCCTCGAATTATTGGATTTTTACGGACCGGTCTTTTATGGGTCTTAAACCGGTTAAAATAGTTTATATGGAAGTAAAAAAAAAAATGGTTCAATGTTTTTAAAAAATTGAAATACATTTTGTACATTCATCTTAGATTATTTTAATTGTAGAATTTTTTTAACCATCTATATGCGTGTCGCGTTGTAACAGTCGTAACGTCACCAACTGTGAATGCTACGGTTTTGCGTTTGGTTTCGGTTCTAGCAGATTCCACCCAAATACATTATTTTACTTTTGAAATCACGACTCTATAATAATATATACACATCTGGAAAAATTAAAATATAATATTAAAGCGTATTTTACGCAAAACCCCTCTTCCACTAGTGTGCATATATATATATATATATATATATATATATATATATATATATATAAATAAATAAGCCTGAAGAGTCCTAGAGTGGATGAAACGCAGAATATTCAGTGTAGCTTAATCGCCATATATATTTTATAAATTACTATATATATATATATATATATATATACATATATATACATATATATATATATATAAATATATATATATATATATATATAGCCTTTGTATTTCTGTTCATCCTGTTTATTCTAAAATCAATTAAGTGCTTTTCTTTAATTTACAGTTTATGTTTTGTAGGGGGAATAAATTCAGGAGTATGGATTTTATTTTGGTAATTTCATTTTCGCTTTCCGATTAAGTTTGCTTAATCCGGGATTACTAGACAAAGCGATTGACTTATGAGTCAAAAAATCGATTCGCCAAGGACTAAAAGTTTTCATCTAGAAACAACAACAACAACAAGATTAACAAGAAAATGTATGAAATAACGTAATGCTATCTCGAAGAGAAAATTCAATCAATATAGCGTTTCAATATTGAATTTTCTATAACCTTTTATTTTCTTTTAAAGTAGACTTATTCTTTATTCGATAATAAGTTTTAGGATTTAAATTTGAATTATTGTTCATGGGATTTAATCTGTTTTACAATAAATCAAATTCTCCGGGTCACTTATTGGCGAGAGTGTTGCATAGATTAGTCAGTGACAAAGCCGAGCATATTTTAAACGTTCAATGTAAAAACCTTTTTTTGCATGCTAAACTAATTGTTCCATCATTAGCTTTGAGCCCCTAAGGGGAATAGACTTTCTACAACTTTGTAGATGCTTTTGTAGCGACTTAGTACTTTTTACGGGGTGAGGGTACTAATCTAATTTTTGGTTCATGTGTATTCTCTCTACATGTATATATATATATATATATATATATATATATATATATATATATATATATTATAGTGTGATTATCCACTTTCGATTGCGAGATGTTACATAAGGGTCGGAAAGAGCGAATGAACAGCAAGTGCTATTAAGTTTACAGACATATATCAAAATATACACACACGCACACACACCCATATATATATATATATAAATACATACATATATATGCGTGATGTTTGTATGTGCAATATATATATATATATATGTGCAATATATATATATATATATATATATATATATATATATATATATATAGTCACATCTAACTGCGGTCCTAACCTCTATCTGCAGTCCTATTCTCTTCCACCATTTTGAATATTCTTTGTTTTCTTTTTGAAAAGGGGAGGTATGTTCCCTTGAAATTAATAAAAGTACGATACGACCAACGGACTTTTTATAAACTGGACATACCAACAACTTGGTTACAAATTAATTATATTACGAGGTGAGGAATGATAGATGAATAAACAGTTAGACATTTCTCTACTTCAACATACCTGTCTATTTTTTTGTTTGCTTTTCTTTTCTTTACTCTTATGATTCCGGTCCTTTCCGCATTGCTTTTCGCTCTTAAAATTTCCACACACACACACACACACATTTATATATATATATATATATATATATATATATATATATATATATATATATATATATATATATATATATATATATATACATGGGTGTGTGCGTGTGTGTGTGTATACATAACTGTGAGTATATGCAAACAGAAAGATGGAAACTTTGAAAAAAAGCCTGATGGAAAGAAAGCACCAAGGTGGTGTAAAATGGAAGCTGTTCAGAATTGCATCAGCTATATTTCTCTTTAAACATGCATAAAATCCATGTTCGAACGTTTTCCATTACGAAAAGTGTTTTAACTGCTGATATGTATATCTCAATGCACACATATAATCCTGTAGAAAATTAAATATTTATTGAATAATTATGTAAAAGTATACTTATTTTCATTACATGCATTCAATATTCAATATGTAAACATCATTTATTGAAATATTTATTCGTCTACTCAAGTATACGGCTGCTCTAATTTACAGAATCATCCAGTTAAAACATGAATGCGATTTTGGCGACTTCATTTTCGCATTCTGATTAAGTTTGCTAAACCCAGGATAATTAGACTAAGTGATTGGGTTATGAGTCCAAAAATTGATTCGCGAAGGGTAAAAAAGTTAATCGATAATACAAAAATAAGGAATATAAAATAATGCAATCATGAAAATAAAATAAAATCACTTTAGCTTTTCAAGATTGAATTTCCTACACAATTTTATTTTATTTGTAAAGTAGCCTAATTCCGATCCGCTTATACGTTTTAATAAGTTTTAGGATTTAATTCTGAATTATTGTTCTTAAAATTTTATCTGCTTTACAATAAATCAACTTCTACGGGGAACTTATTGCCGACAAATGCGCATCAATTTGTCAGTGACGAAGCTAAGCATAGTTTTTGCGTTCCGTGTAAAAAAAACTGTTTGGAATTTTAAACTAATTGTTGGTAGATCTCTGTTCTCTGTAATATATATATATATATATATATATATATATATATATATATATATATATTAGTCATCTACATACAGTACTGTTTCGCATTTTCACAGCTCCTCCGTGCAGCTAGAGAGGCCACTACAACAAGCCAGGATTGAAACCCGACCGTCTGTACGACAGTCAAGGCTCCTAACCACTATGCTATTGGCGGCTGCTATAATAGTATGATTTATCTCCCTTCGATTCCGAGAAAATGTTTCATAAGAATTGGAAAGAGCAATTGACGAGCAAGTCTTATGCAGGTTAATAAACACATTTTCACCTAAACATACACACACACACACACACGCACACACGCACACACACACACACACACACACACATATATATATATATATATATATATATGTATATATATATATATGTGTGTGTGTGTGGTGTGCGTTGAAGTTCGTATGCCATATATATATATATATATATATATATATATATATATATATATATATATATAAACAGAGAAGTGGGGAGTAAGTGATACAGGCAGATAGAATGGGAAGTAGAGACACCCATGGTGATATCAAACAGGAGCTATTCAGAATTCCATCAACTATATTTCCGAACTTTTCCATTACGAAAAGTGTTTTAAATGAAATTGTGAATCTTTCAACACACACCCATATGTCTCCGTAGAAAATTAAATATGTATTAGTTAAATTTAAATATATGTATATTTATTTTTCATAAACTGCATTAAAAAATTCAATACGTATATATATATATATATATATGTATATATATATATATATATATATATATATATATATATATATATATAAAAATATAAACCATATTTCTACCTTACCAATTTATTTGAAATTTTCAGAAAACTCATCTTTAGAGTCGATGTATGGTTTCATGTTATTAAAATAAATTTACCTCGCGAATTATTAAAATATTTAAATATTAAATAAAATAAATATATTTTTTAACCGTTACTGCGAATCTGTTCATTTGATAAAACTGAACTTCCGGTTCGATTCATTTCACAGCCACGAATTGACGAAAGATTTCATTTTCTGTTTAGTAAGTAAAAAAAAACAAAAAAAACATAATTCATTTGTTTATCTTCCACATTTTTTAATTTACAAATTTTTTCTTTATTATATAAGGCCCCAAAAAAGTCTGTCGCTTGCTTTTTGAGTTTTTTTTTCTTTTTCGATATAAGATTGGTTGGAATAAAAAAAAACACGATTTAAAAAATAGCGCGGATCACTCTCTGCATTAGCACCGACAGATGTTACTAAACATTTATTAATAATTTCTCACTTTTACAAACATTTGATTTTAAATTTCTTTTTAAATGACGACTTTTATCGACTTTTTTTTTAATATCCCCCCCCCAAATGGTGTTTATTAGCCCCCCACCTCCAAAATTGATGTTTATTCCGGAAGCTGTTTTTAAGATTTGGAGGTTGGGGGGTGATTCCAAGGTAGACCTAATCTAAAAAAAAAAAAAAAAAGAAAGTTTTTTTATGCGCACATAAGCAACTATTTTTTTATTAATTTTTTTAAATTTTTTATTTAAAAATTAGTAAATTTCAATGAATAGAATAATAAATCATTTATCATTAATATGTGTTTTTGGTTTTGTGTTGAATGAAACTTTTTTTTCATTACGACAATAATGAGCCAATTTAAATCTTCCGGCATGAGTTTAAAAGTTACGAAATTATCAATAAATCGTTTAGTTACTAGCCAACGTCAGTAAATAAAAAAAAGTTACGTGCGCATGCCTTAGCCTTGACTAGGGGGGGGGCTAAGGGAGCGACCATTAAATAATTATGCTGGTCGCCATGGAACTCAACGCCCAAGGAGTACATAAAGTGGCGCTTATGCACTTATGTTATCGAGCTATTTTTAAAAATAGTATTTTTATGTTAAATTCAAATTTTACAATATGTTTTTCTTTTATTAATTTGTTAAGTGAAAGTACAGATAACCCGGTAGGTTTCTAATGTGATGAAACTCTAGCCCCCCCCCCCAAAAAAAGGGGTACTCTGGATAATAACAAAAGATTCAAATTGCCTCAGTCTCGAAAGATTTCTTCTCTACCGAACGAGGAAACAAACGGTGAAATGTAGTTCACCTTCTGTTTCTATCCCCCCTCTCTCTTCCTCTCTCAATATCTCTCTCTATCCATCTCTCTCTTTCCCTCTCTCAATCTATCTTTCTCTCTATATCACCTTCTCCATCTCTCTTTGAGCCCCTTTCTCTCTCTAACTCCCTCTATCTCTCTACTTTCCTCTGTCTCATCCTTCTCTGTTTCTAACTCTCCCCCTTTCTCTGTTTATCTATCAATCCCTTTATCTCTCTATCTCCTTCTCTTTCTCTATTTTCCTCTCACTTTCTCTTTTCTATCTATATATTTTCCTCTCTATCTGTCCATCTCTTATTCCTTATCCTATTTTAGTCTCCTAAATTAATTACAGTGAATAAGGCATTGTCAAAACATGGATAAACCCTATTTTAGTCATCTAATTTACAGACTGTGAGAATAGAAGTTATTTGGAAATTACTGCTACCTGGAACAGCACCAGAAGTAACTGGTAAAACCTTTCTAATTAAATTGATTTTGACAACCATTTGGTAACAAAATGACATAGCCTTAGCCCTTGCTGAATGAGGAATACCTGCGGCCTTGCTGCCAAGTAGAAGAATTATTTATTCTACTTTAAAACCTTCAATTTTTCAAAATTCTCCTGTTCGACATCTCCAAAACATCCAATATGGGGAAAATATTGCAGAAATGCAAACTTATTGTTTAGGATGAATGCACAATGGTACGCAAAAAATCACTTGAGGCTCTTGGTCGATCCTTGCAAGATTTGCGTGGCAATGTCAGACCATTATGGAATGCAGTAATATTGCTTGCAGGAGATTTCAGACAAATGTTACCTGTTATTCTTCAATCAACACCAGCAGATGAAATAAATACTTGCCTCAAATACTCTACTTTTTGGTCCATGTGAAGCTATTAAACTTAACTCAAAATATGCATGTCCAGTTGCCGACTGTTCGATCCGCACAAAAACTTTTGCATCACTTGTGGGAAATTGGGTACGAAAAAGTGCCAGCTGATCAGAGTTAAGGGCAAAATTCTTTGACTTTTAACTTCTGTAATTTCTGTAATTTTATTTCATCAAAAGAATAGTTAATTTAAAATGTTTTTGAAGATATTCAAATTATAAGAATTCCATTTGACTGAGTGAATGAGCTATTCTTGCAGGTCAATACAAAGATGCCCATGAACGTAACGCTATTATTCAATGTAAAATTCCAAGTGAGGTAGTCAAATACAAATCCATCGACACTGTTGTGAAAGCAGATAAAGCGGTTAATTATCCAACAGCTATATTTACCAGGGATGCCACCGCATGTATTTCAACTGAAATTAAGTGTACTAATTATCATGTTGTGAAATATAAACCAATCCAAGCTTTGCAATGGCACATAGCTGGCAGTAAAAAAAAAAATAACAAACAATATCATAGAAACAACAATCTTAACAGGACCTTTCACAGATGAATATATCTTCATTCCATGCATTCCTATGATTCCACCGGATACATCATTACACTTTAGGAAATTGCACTCTCCAATTTTATTGTAATTTGCAATAACCATCAACAAAGCACAAGGAACAATCTTTACAATTGTGGGCCTTACAGTTACACACTGACTGTTTTTTCACATGGATAATTTATATTACATATTCAAGAGTCACCAAACCGGAAAATCTCTATATCAGCTAAGAAAATGGAACAACAAAAACTGTGTACCCATGCAAAATGAAAATTTTAACCTGTAAGAAACATGCTTTTTCTCATTTTGGAACTTTTTCCATTGCGGCAATTTGAGCCACAGCAAGACGTGGCAGGGTACAGCTAGTATATATATATATATATATATATATATATATATATATATATATATATATATAATTACATATATATATATATGTATATATATACAACTGTTAAGTTTGCAGGTTGAAACAAGTAACGTAGAAAGCAATACAAATGACGACTCAACAAACAAAGGTAGATTAAATAAGAAGTGTATTAGGAAAAGGTTTATTTACAGGATATTTACAGAATGGTGCCAAATAAGATAGTCTTTGATGGAGAAACATATCTGATATCGACGGCCTTCGGTGGCTTCTGGTGAACACCCACCCAGACTTACTGAGTCTTCCTATTTATGTGTAATTACTATCCACATATGCAAATGAATGTGTTCCACCACAACACCCTCCTACCAAGATTTGAAGTCGCACAGATTTCAATATCTTTTTCTCTTGGTATTTAACCTTAATGGTTCATTAAAATTTCTTTTTCTACCTGATCTTCGGGGTTTAGGTGTATATTGAGGCGGTTCCAAATTAAAGGATTCGTATATGATGTCCATGGTTTCCTCCTCTTCGACTGCTGTTGTATAATCACCATCTTTAACGTGGCGTTTTTTTTATTTGGTTCAGGTGCCTTTTATGTATATTTTGTGGACCTTTAATCATGTATGCGTTTATCCACTACTCCACATTCCCAGTAAGAAGTGTTATTCCTGTAGCACTTGAAATATACTCGACCTCCCGAGTTTTATTTCTTTCTTATCATGTGTGTTGTGTTTCGGACAATTGCCTGTCTTGGCAATAGTTTCTCAAACGCTGATTTCACCTTTCTGGCAAACATTAAATCAGCTGGTGATATGGGTGACGGGGTATTAGGGTGCTGGCATGTTTTTTTTATTGCCGCAGACCTTTCTGGGTCTGGACGTAACCCATGTTTATTTATTAGATGTCCAAGATACTTAATTTCGCTCATACAAAAGTCGCATTTATTTTCTTTTACTTTAAACCCGAATTCTTGTATTCGAGTGAATACTTGTTTTCTATGGATTTGCTCCTAATAAGAATGTCGTCCAGGTATGCACATGCGCACTCAATACCACTTAGCATGATGTCCATCATTTGTTGAAAAATGGCAGGCGCTACTTTAATGCCAAAGGGCAACCGGTTGTATTTGTACAACCCCTTATGCGTGTTGATGCATAGTATTTTTGAGCAATTCTTCTCGACCGGTATTTGTAAATACGCGTCGTTTAAGTCTATCTTGGAGAAGATATTACCACCATTCAGCTTTGTGAATATTTCCTCTGGGCTTAGTAGAGGGTAATGGTAATCTTGTAATATGGAGTTTAGACCAGTCGAAAAGTTTGCGCACACTCTCATTACATCATTATTTTTCTTTACATATACGGTGGGGGCTGCCCAGTCGCTATGTTCTATGTTTGATAGTATTCCTGTCTGTTCCAATTTATCTAATTCTTATTAATCTTTTCACACCCAGCGAACGGAACGTTTCGCTTTTTTTCTAAAAATTGGGCTGGTGTTTTCTTTAAGTTCAAACGAGGCCTTAAATTTATTGCAACGACCTAATTTAGTCATAAATACATCAGGGAATAAGTCTTTGAAGTCCTCTTTTATATTTTCTGCTGTTATCTGTTTATAGAATGTATTAATTGGCTGATCCCAGAGTCCAAATATCTCAATTAAAACTATTCTAAACAGGTGTTCGCTATTTTTCAATATGAACATTTTTAATTTCTTCGTAATCCCTTTCAATTTTATCGGTAGGATAACTTCTCTTTCAAATTTTATCTCACCACCAGTTACCGCCGGGCTGATTTACTTGTTTTCATCATGGTTGGTTTACCCAACTTTTTCCATGTATTCAAGTTTATTATAGAAATATCGGATGCTGAATCCAGTTGTAATTTTATTGGCGTTTTAAATATTTCCGCTTTTATGTATTTTCGCCGATTTTTGTCTTATTTTACATTTGCTTTTGTTTGCTGTACTCTCTTTCTGGTGAAATCTTTATATCTGCAACAATCGCTTTTGTGCCCGACTTTATTGCAAATATAGCATTTTTTCTTCTTATAAGGGCAATCCGATTCCCAATGACTTTCTGCGCATCTCTTACAGTTATACCTAGGAGGAGACTTGTTATATTCTTGTGAGACTAACCGTAGCCCTCGGCGCAAGAGGGTCCGTGTGTGCCTGGCGTGTGGGGTGGTGGCTGATCCTGTGGTCGGGGCAGCGGAAGAAAGAGTTTCAAGATGGCGCCTGCCTGCTTTTATTAGAGACGGAATCTCGCAGGATCGCGCGAGATCTCGCGGGGATGCAAATTAGCTAGGCCATCTTGAGTAATAAAAATCGGTCCATTGGAGGTGCGAGTCAGTCGGGTTCTGACGTTCGTGGCGATCAGTACAGTGACCGTTGGGTTCCGTGTCTATTCGTGCAGTCAGCTGAGCTTTGTAAGTTGCCTTCGCGCCGTGGCTGTGATTGTTTGTTGGTTTGCTGTGTGTTGCTGTGGTTCTTCAGTGAAACGCTTCGTCGCCCACGACGAGTCTCACCGTCTCCTACACAAGATACTCTTACAATTCTTTACTATAATTATAATTATTATATTTGGAATATCTCGTTTATTTTGACTGCTTTTATTTGCATAGTTCTTGGTTGGTGTGTATTGTTTTCTAACCTTTCTTACATATGCCACTCTGGATTCTTATATCTTTTTTTTAATCTGTTTTAGTTTAATGGCCCTTTCACAATCCTCCGCTAATTTCTGAAATGTTAAATCTTGCTAAGATTCCAGCTTAGCCAACACTCGTCTGCGTATTCCTGCATTTTTCGTGGAGACTAACCCTTGTGCGAAGATTAGGCATTTGAAATCTTCTAATGTTAGTTCCGCTAGCTTAAAATTATCACAGTTTTTATTGACAACTGATGCGTATGTCAAATAATTTTGGTTGTCCATCTTCCTTAGATTCATACACAACCATCCTTATGAAAAAGAGATACATTTGGATTAAATAATTCTTTTAGTGATTTTACAGCTTCCATGAAATCTAACTCCGTAGTTTTTTTAGGTAGTATATAATCTACGAACTTGCTGTGTTCTCTTACACCCAACTTCCTGAGTAAAAGGCTCACTTTCTGGCTATTTGGCTAACTTTTGCAGTCCAGTTGAAAGACATCCTCGTATCTTGTATAGTATGCTTCGAAAGTCTTTTCTTCCTCCGGCACATAATTGTATGTGTCCATGCTATTAAATATAGGTGTATGCGAGAAATTAGTACTGTCGACATTTTCTCGATTAGTCTTTAATAGTTCCAGTGTTTTAGCAAAACGTTCATTTTGCCTTTCTTCATATTCAAATTGTAATTTCTTCTGCCTTTCTTCTTGTTCGAGTTGTAATTTCTTCTGCCTTTCTTTTTGTTCCATTTTCCCTTTTAATAATTTCTCCTCTCTACGTGCATCTAGCTCGGATAGCGCCTTTTGTTGCGTCTGCAAAAATTGCATTAACATTCTAGATAAATCTTCCATTTTGTTTTACTTCAATAGCATTAATGCAGTTACGAAGAAAAATTGTACAATTTCACATGTAACACAATATCCGTACCATATAAAATGGCTTGTATTACAAAAAATAATTGTTCATTGTTCTTGTTTTCAATAGTAATATCGCTGCTTGAATAATATTTTCTCACTTCGCTAGCGAGTCAAGCTCATCCAACCACAACATAAGAACTGAGACTTTTGCTGCAACCAGAAAATACGATTTACTTTTTCGTTTTAGGCACTTCCTAATAAATAACAGCCGAACTTTAGTACAACTCTTTCCATAGAAAAAAAAAGTTTTTCAACTCAAGTCACAATTGAAAAAAATGAAATGTATGGACTACATTTAATTTTTTTTTTGCGTGACGTTTTACTGTCTTATATCCGTTATCCAGTGACAACTTTAGTTTTAAAAAATCTTTCCTTGATTTTAGTTTAACTGTGGTATTTTTTTAAATACCGAAGAGAAAAATTTGGTTTACCAAAAAGTCTTTAGTTGGTATTTACAGCAATTTAGGAAATCCACTGGTGAACTTTTTTTTTCTTCGTATGTTACTTCCTTGTAATTTAGTAATACGAATATGTTCTTCGTAATTTATTAATGCGAATCTGTTTGTCGTTTTACAAAAATCTACTTTTACAGTTTGTTATTTTTTTAGACGGATTCCACTGGAAACGGCGTAAATCGTCGCTTTATTTTTTTTTGCCTAGTTCGAGCTTTTTTTTCTTTGAGACTGCAATTAAAGCTTTTGGTTTGTCTCGACTAGTATTTTAGTAAATAAAATACTATAAATCGAGGTTACTTTTTTTAATCTGAATGTAGTTTTTGTTCTTGGAATTTGGGAAACAACCGTTTCTTTCTTTTAGTGTTGTACTTCGCGAGGAAAATATTTTACAGTTTTCCAATGTTCGCTGACTTATTCATGTTTTCCGCTTGAGTCGAACTTCTCTTAAGCGTAAAATCCGTTTTTACGACTATTTCGTTCGTCAACACTTGTATTCCTTAGAAAGATCAACCATTTCGTTGTACTTTTTTGTTAGTGGGTTCTTTCCATTTCTTCGTCAAACTGTTATATTTGACGTTCATCCTCGTCGTCACTGTTAAGTTTGCAGGTTGAAACAAGTAACGTAGAAAGCAATACAAATGACGACCCAACAGACAAAGGTAGATCAAATAAGAAGTGTATTAGGAAAAGGTATATTTACAGGATATTTACATAATGGTGTCAAATAAGAGAGTATTTGCTGGAGAAACATATCTGCTCTCGGCGGCCTTCGGTGGCTTCTGGTGAACACACACTCAGACTAACTGAGTCTTCCTATTTATGTGTAATTACTATCCACATATGCAAATGAATATGTGCCACCACAACAACAAAATATACATTACTAATTTATTGAAATATTTATTCGTTAACTCATGTATACATCTCATTTTTATTACAGAAACATCCGTGTAGATAAACTATTTTAAACACAAATATGGTTTGGTGATTTCATTTTCACATTCTGATTAAGTTTTCTTATTCCGAAATTATTAGTCTAAGCGATTGGCTTATGATTCAACAAATTGATTCGCCAAGGGCTAATAGACTTCAGCGAAAATAAAAAGAACATAAAATAATGCAATTTCGAAGAGAAAATTAAATCAATATAGCTTTATAATATTGAATTTTCTATAACATTTTATACTATTAAACTAGATTATTCCTATCCGCTAATAAGTTTTCCGATTTAAATTTGAATTATTGTTCACCGGATTTCATCTGTTTTATAATACATCGATCTCTTCGGGTCATTTATAGCCGAGAGTTTCGCATCGATTTGTTAGTGACGAAGCCAAGAATATTTTCAAATTCTATGTAAAATTCTGTTTTGCATTTACAACTAATTGTTAGTTGCTCATTATTCTCTGTAAAAATATATAGATTGTAGTATGATTTATCTCCCTTTGATTTCGAGAAAATTTTACATAAGGGCTGAATAACGCAATTGAAGAGCTAGTGCTATAAATGGCTTTCAGAAAAATGCCTTGCCAACACCAGCACCATATTCTAATAGGTAAGTCTCAAGCAATAAAATACTCGTTTTACAAAGTGAGAAGGTAGACCCTTGAGCGATGGACGTCATAAAACTACACGCAACTTATAATATTTCCCAGTCAATAGGGAAAATCCAATTCAATGATTATCTAGACTGTGCTGAATTAGGTGTCACTGTTAAACTCCTGTGCCAACTAAGCATATTATGCGCGTGTTATTAGCATATGGGGGCCAGTTATAATGCTTCTAAATGCATAAACAATATTAAATAATTTTTACTACATGTTTTTCTTCCTTTCGGAATATGTATGGTTTGATAAGAATCAGTCGCAGCTTACTTAGGCCAAAATCACCCTCACTGTGATAGTAAGAGTAATTAGATTTTTTAACGTAATTGTTATATATAGGGTCCTTACACGTTGTAGACTCTGTCGCAGGGAACATAAGAAAAAGAGGAAATAAATTCAACACGTTGTGTCAGGCTTTAACAAAATACCTTTATTCCTCCTTCTCCGGCAATGCGTGACTTCTTGCATCGGATGTAACTTCACGTACGTGTCTCTCCCATAATCATGTACTTCTTTTCATAATCTTTTTTTTTTCATTTTTCGCTGTTACATCACCTCACAGGCAGATCTGTTATTACCATACAGCTGCCATACGCGACTTGATCAGAAAGATTGTAAAGATCGACTGAAGGATACCCAAGTTCGACAGTAAAATTGCAACGTTCAACGGAAAAGTTGCAAAGTTTGACAGAATGATATCTGAGTTAGACAGAAAGATTCTCGAGTTCTAGAAGATGTACATGAAAAAGGTCGAGGGTTACATCGACTGAAATCTTGCGTCACACTTAACATGAGAATATCAGTCTGAAGCATTTTGATAAGAAGAAAAATAAATCGTCAACTTAAAACTTAAGGACAGCAAAAAATTAACATTTACAACATTATCTCCGCTGTTCTTTATTTTCATCACTTTTAGACATTTTCTCCGGGGTGCAATCCGACTCGACGTGCGAAATATGAATTGTTGCACCCACTTTGAACGGATCGAAAAACGTTTGTTATCATTTCTTAAACTTACATGCTTAAAATTAAATACGGTACAATCATTTTGGCAGCATTTATGCACAATTGAAAGGAAAAGTTTTGTTCTTGAAATCCTCTATTTCTTTTTCATCATTGCGCATTCCAAACGAAGAAATATTCTTGTTTTATGGAAATTGTTCCGCATTGTATCGGATTCGACGTAATCTTTATTTGTTGCCAAGTTTTTGTTTGTTCGGTTTTGTGTTATATGTTTTGTTTCGAACTTTCATTTATTATATTATCGGTCACGTCAATCGTTTAACCCTAACCCTAACCCGCACATGTTTACCGGAGATCACGCTCGTTCGCGCCCTTATATCATCACCGGTTGCAAATTCAATTGAATACTCAAACGACACGAAAAGCTTTTGTTTCACATCTTTCCATTTTGTGTTTATTTGATTCTATGAAATGTTGATATCAACAGAATTTTCTTAAATTTCTTTTCTTCCAAACCTGGACATATTTAATTACCCGCCATCCAACCTTGCCAGCCAGTATTGGAATCGTTCTGCGAGCAGGTATTCATTTTTATGGAGATTGTGAAACGATAATGCGTTGACGTAAAGCAATTTTTGATTTAAAATCTTTGTATTTAATAATTTATTTGAATATATTGCTTTTTTATATTCGTTATTGCTTAAATCTTGATTATAAATCGGTTTTATTTCTCAATATAGCTACATTATGATATCTCCTTCTTATTCTAATCCATCTTAGGATTTCCGGTTGCATTTGATTTTTATCTGTTACTCACAATTTCTTTCCAACGTTACGGATTACACTCTGTAATACTTTAATTTACGCCGCTTATGGTATTTCTATCATAGATTTGATCTTCTCAATTTCAATTTTTCTACAATCTCTGGTTTAATCTCTAGTTGCAAGATCAATGATGTCTTTATTTCGAAATTCTTGTTTTTTTATTTTTATGTTCTTTTATGTTTTGTTATTATTTTTGGGGGGTATTTTACTCTTTTCTGTAAATATATTAGCTTCAGCTTAAAACAAAAAGGGAGAAAACTCGTCTAGAACTATTATTTTAGCAAATAAACAGAAACTCTTCATTTGTTGTGAAGGAAAAAGTATTTTGCATTTAGAATCGTATAGGATTACTTGTTTGAAAGCATGAATTGGTTGATTTGAATTTCTATGTAGTTCCTTATAAAAACACGTACACCGAAAAATATAGATGATTGCAGTATATAGCAATTATTATATTGCGAAAAAGATCGGTACAATGCTATCTCTGTCATACTAGAAAACTATGCATGCTTGACATTGTTATGTATTTCCTCAAAGAAACCATTCGCCCATACATAGAGTATTGTCCCCACATATGGGTTAATGCCACTTCACTACTCTCATCTTTTTAGACAGGGTCCACAAAAGTATATTTAATCTAATAGACGCATCACTGCCAACAAACCTCCAACCTCTGTCTCATCACCGTAATGCTTCATTCCTGTATCTGTTTGACAATGACTACAATAGAATGTGCCCAGATGAAATCGTAGCACTTGTGCCGGCCAGATGTAAATACTCCCGACTATACCAAACAAACAGCAAAATCACCTTGTTTTCACATTAGAGTTCCCTAGATGCCAGAAAGCTTTCTATTCTAATGGTTTCTTCCTACAGACTTACTAATGGAATTGCTTCCCTGTTTCTAACTTCTGTTATAGTGCAAATGTGGCGAAATGCATACCTAATCCGAACAGAAATATCATTGCTCAACGACCTGCGTAGTTCATATGTTCACATGGTAAATAATCTCGCAGCCTCTTACCCCAGAGTGCAACGTGATTTGCTTGGAGTCAACATAAATAAAAAAAAGCAATCAGTGTAGCAATGATATGATATTTCTTCAGGAGACTAGTTTTAAGAAGACAGTTTTGTCAAATAGTTAAATAAATTATGTGATGGTGATGGTGGCCATGATGATGATGATGATGATGATGATGCCCGTTATTGTTGTTCATGGATGCTCAACCATAAAAACATGGAATAGACACGATTTACAGATCACTGAATTTAAGCAACTCTGAGTCTGGTCAGTGCAAGATTGATAACTATTTGGGACTACTTATGCGCTTTACGTGTAAGTAGGGGAACGATCAAGTCAGTTCTGCTTTCCAGTGTTTGTCGTGATGACGAGCGCGCACCTTGACAGACATATTAAAAGATTATGCAGTTTATCAATTTCTCTCGTCTCGACTGCAGTTGCCAAATGATGATGATTACGTTTAAAGCGAGGCGTATTCTCTGCAAGATTATTTCGTATGTAATATTAGGTAGTCTGATACTATTTGCGATTGGACATAACATGCAAGAAAATTGTTTATTTCTACAAGGTACTTCCGAGTATGACGCAAAGAAAATCCGGGCACAATTTATTGTACTATACAATAAGCATCACTTGTCAATAAATATCGCAAAGCTACTATTCACTCATGCCTAAGTATTGTTGCCTTGTCTGGTGCACCAAATATAGTCCCTTTCTTTTACTCTTCCAAATAAGATTATAACAAATGTCTGTATCATTCTTACAAGAGCTCATGAACTCTAAAATTTGGATTAAAAATAGAACAATTCGTTAATTTTGAATTAAATCTTCTTTAAAAATCTTTTATTTATGTGTCCTTTTGCATCTTTTCATGACTATTTGATATTAAAAACATCTTCTTAAAAAAAAGCGGAGAAATCGCCTAATTTCTGTAAAGCCGTAAAATTTCGAGAATTAAAAGTAATAGTCTGTATCACCCGAGGATTAAAAAAATTATAACTGATTTCTTTGAAATACATCCCGCAACGTGTTCTTAAATAATGTTCTATATTCGTATACAGTATAACCCGGATATAAGATACTTCGTATGTTCTACTATCTTATATCCGGGTTATACTGTACATTAACAAAGGCTGTAATTTGAGATTAGAGAAAATCTCACTTGTTTACTTTTTTCTTATGGCCAGGTATCTTATATACCTGGGTTACACTGTATTTAATTTCTTTATAGCCTCTAATTAAAATAATATATTGTTGCTACCCGCGAAAAAAAACCAAGTCGACGTAGCTTTATATTCTATTTCATTTGAACGTCTATATAGATTTAATAAGAGAAAAATGTAAAAATAAAGTTAATAGAAAAATTAAAAGCAATAAACGGACATCTGTATGTGATTACGTTTGTGTATGTAGATCAACTTATTTATAAAACGCATATGTCTGTGTATCTGTCTGTCTTTATATTTTCAAAGTCTATCCCTTCAGAGACGAAAGGCCATAGAGCGGCGCGAGGCGGGCCAAATGATTGCATTTGTTGTTAGCTATTGTTTTCTAAGTTTTTTTGTCAGTGAAAATAACTGTTAAGGTGTGTGGTAATTTGTACTTACCGGGACTCAATGTGGAGGGGTGAAGCAATGGGATTCTGTGTGGAAGACGTTCAAGCAAAAGGTTTGAAAGTGCTTGGTCGACTGATTTTATAATAGTGTTTGTTTTTTGTCCACTCACGTGGATCGGACTTAACAATTGCATAGAATCGACTAATGGGTATAAAACACCCTCCATCGGTGATATTGTTGGTTGGTCTTTTTGTTTTAGTCCAGCAACCCGTTTCGTAGTTACTGTTACAAAGACGATCTGTCGTTGTAAGCAACAAGGCACTTCGTTGCAACTCCTTTTGATCACGAAAAGGCGGGAAAAGTTCACCACGTAAGGTAAGGGTTTCATTGTTTTTGCCTTCTACGTAGAATTCTGGTTTAACCCGTTGAGTTGCAGAAACGCCTCCCCCTCCCCCTTTTAGTCGGTTAAAATTCGACACTTTGCAACGAATCGCAAAAAAAAAAAAAAAAAAAAAAAAAATGAGCGACCCTGTTACACGAAGGGAACTAGAGAGAAGGCTAGACATTCTTCAAAGAAAAATAAGGATGCCTGTGGTGGGGATGGAAGAATAACCTCTGTCTTTGAATGTGTTTTTATCCTTTGAAAAGGATATAGAAGGATGGCTAGAGGAGCTAGAGGGTGTGTCTTGGAGTATGGAGGAACAACTTCCTGCCGCAGAGGAAGCTGAATCTCTCGCCGAACTATTTCAGGCTTCTTTTAAATTTAAGAGAGAGGTGTGAAAATAACTGTTATGGTGTAATTGTAAGAAATTTGAACGTGGCCAACTTAATTCGACTAAACGCATTATTTGTTCTTACACACACACATTTATTTGTAAAAATTAATGCATTTATAACTATTCGCTATCGACCTGACCATAATAAAACAGTGACCATTACGACTGCAGCACTAGAATTGTTAGTTTTGTCTTAACCGGATGACATGTCGGTTATGTTTTTAATTTGAAATAACTATTAGATATCGAAAACAATATAATACACGATAAAGGATTGGGTTTAATAATAATAAACACGAAATTTGCGTAAAAAATAAGTATTTTAGTTTAAATTACAACCCAGCAGCGCAAGGCAGTTAGCTAGTATGTATATAATATATGTAGGTAAACTAGACATCAATGGTAAAACCATGAAATGAAAAAGAGTGCTTATATTGTATTTATTTCTTCAAGCATGAACATAAACAATATATACACACACACACACACACACATATATATATATATATACATATATATATATATATATATATATATATATATATATATATATATATATATATATATATATATGGTGTTATAATGGAATAATTCCAGGAGGAAATCCGAGTATGAGAGCTCAATGTGGTAAACAGAGCAATAACATAAAAATATAACACGTAATTACATAATTGTCGATGCAATTTCCGTGTTATATATATATATATATATATATATATATATATATATATATATATATATATATATGCATTTTGGTTTGTGCAAACATATCTATCTATTTTTCTGCATAAAAATGTTTCTCTCTGCGTGAAGAAAAGGCTTCTACCAAACTCCTCTGTCAACTTTTGGTCTACAAACTTGAAACTAGATATAACGGAATTTGGGATTTTGGAACAAAGTATGTATAAATAAAAAAATATAGCTGCTAAAGTGTCACCAAAAAAAAAAAAAAATTGGTGTGCACAAGGTGACTTAAAATGCTCTTGTACGCATGTGCCAGTATACATTTATACCATTTTTACTGGTTTTACTTTTTTTTGCGTAGAGGCATACATAAGAGGGTAACTCATAAAGCTGGTGAATTATATTTTAGTTTCGAATCTAGCTACTGGCACCGAAGTCATATTTTTTTTACTTTTGAAATCACTAAGATATATTATGTATAATAAATTAATCAACAGAATATTGGTTTTATAGTAATGCATACGAAATGTTTATAAATAAAAATACCATATTTAAGCGTACTTTACGACCAGGCAAATTCGGAATGTCACTAATGTAGGGCTTGTACAGGGAAATAGAAAATCTATAATAATCAATACGAAATCAGTATGAATTAAAATATCATATTTAAGCGTAATTTACGCCCGGACTATGCCGGGTTGCCTACTAGTATACCATCCGCATGTGTATGTTTCACAATGTCGGTGTGTTTACATGCGGGGTTAATGCGTGTGTATTATCTTTGTTTACGCTCTAAGAGTTCGAATCATAATTTGTTTAGCATTTCTTATCGGCTGGAAGACGACATTATCAGAATTCACGCTGAACTGCCTTTTGTTCCCCCCACCCACCCAGCAAAAAAAAAAAAAAAAACTAAATTAAAACAAATTAATAATACTCATAACTATGAATTAAACTGTGTATTGGATTTTTTTTTTAATTATATCAATTAAAATGTGTATCCGGAATTATGCTCTTAACTGTATCAATAACTATGTGTATTTGATATTTTAATGAAGATAGTCCAAGTAAATATTATATATTTAAAACACAAATCAATTTTTAACCTTAGTGTTACTAAATAATTCTACCTTCTTATTTCCACAAGTTGGTTGGTTGATTGTTTTTGTTTTACGGCATATCAATTCTTTTCAGGTTTTTTAATGCCGAATCCAAAGATTTTTAACAAAAAAATTTTAATAGAATATATTTTTGCTTTCAAGTCGGTTTCTACTTAACCCATAGTTAGGACCCTAACAGGTACTACCACTCCGAGTCAGAGAGGGCCTGGGAGCAATGGCAATAAAAGGGTACATTCACACTCCCCAAAGCTGGCAAGCTGGGGTCTCACCATTGGATATAGTTTAAGCTCATATCCAGGAACATCCCCACAAGTAAAAACATTAGAAAAGTTTATGAATGCAAATGGTATTCGATATATCATTATGATCGCATTATGAACATTTGAACAACATCTCTTGTAAAATATATGTTTTCCAGTTTTCCAGATCGAAACATGTCGTCTCTGATTATAGTAAGAATGGGACAAATAAACCGGCAATACATAGTAACACTAACCCTAACCCGGCAATACATACTACATATTGTCAGAAAATGTATTAGTAAAATTATAAAACTGTGGTAAATAAATGAAGATTTAAAAACAAGTATTAAATGTGTACAGTTTCCTTACACATTATTTAGTTCAGAGCTGTAATTTTCCACATAATTTGCCACATAACCCGTAGAGATATAAATCATTGCACATGCAAAATTTCAGCTAAATCAGACAACTGGAAGTGGGTCAGGGGCATTACTTATTGCACATCCCTCGTACCTAAATTATCTCTGTAAAAAATGTATATTTCAGAGCTGAAGTAACAGCACATATTTTCTTAAAGAATCACTATAGCGTTAAGCTCTGATGACATGACAAGACCAGTTTATTTCCCAGTCTGTAAGCCGTAAACGGAAAAATGCTTGATATGAAATTTGCAAAATAAACTATATCATAATTTTGAACGCTATAACAACTGAATATACTTAGTAAAGCTAACATCGCCTCGCTAACAATTTTAATGGGATTGATGTGCAGGGTGGGACAATAAAATTGTCGCCCGAGAAAGATGACATGATTTCCGCTTGATAAAAACTGTTAATCTTTTTTGTTGTTGTTCTTGTTGCATGCAACTTACTAGTTGACTATTTGTGTACAAATCCCAAAAGCGAAAGAAGCCTTCTATCATGTATGAAAGTGACATAATGTTCAACAGGCGAGATCGGAGATGCGCCGCTGTACAAGTCATGGTCTACACCAATCCATGTTATGACAATAGGACCATAGTCAACACCAACAAAAAGCATGGACGAATTGCCACGAACTACAAGTACGTACCCAGCGTGATGGAAGCAAAGTTTCTGGCCAATATTATAGTCTTTGTTATGGTTTCAAGTGATAGCCACATAATGCTAACTCACAAGTTGGCTTTAAAGTCAACACCAAAGTGTACCTGAATGTACTGAACAATGTGGTCATCCCGTGGTGCAATCACGTGGCAGCTGACAAACCCTCGGTGTGGCAGCATGGCTTAGCAAATGCGTATAAGTCCAAGGAGACCCAGGTTTGGCCTCAGAAATAGTGCTACGAATTTGTACTGACCGCCCATCTTTCCCGACATGAATCCACTGAACTACTTTGTTCTGTCATACGTCGAGAACATCACGAACATGACCTCCCACAAAACCAAAGTTTTATCACCGCCATCCGTCGAGTATTCGCCGAACTTTGCTGGTGCTTGTGGAAAAGGTTTGCTTCCAGTTCCGGTACCGTATTGAGGCGTTGATTGTGGCTGAATGCTGCTACGTTAATTAGATGTCAGCTCTACTATATAATCAAGCTCTCTGAATTATTGTTTCAATGGAAGTTATTTTTATTTTTTAAAAAAATGTTGTAGTGTTGTTTAGGGCGACAAATTTATCGTTCCACCCTGTATTTTCAGTTGAATGACGGAAAAAAATTATTGAAAGATTGAATTGAGAAAATGTGATTATCATTAAAAGGTTATATTTCAATTATTTGTTGACACTGAACTTGAAGAGAAACATACTGCAGTCTGTTAATACGGCATTAATGTGTTTGAGAGATGTGAATTGTAGTTGAAGACATTTTTCATCGAAATTCATTCATTTATAATGTTCCTTAGCACAGCGCATAATCACATTGACACACCAGCTTTCAGCAGATCACCGCCTTTAACAACGTAGAATTTTACGTTGAATATAGGTGAGCATTTGTGGTATACCAGACGCTGTATGTATGAGAACATCAAGATCTTCATCTAAGAACGTCAACATCCAGACGGTTTTCTCCCATGATGAGATTAAGGATACTTTTTAATTAGATATACGCGAGAAAGTTCGTTTTTCGGCGGAAACCAGTAAAACCGGCGCCTTTATTATAAAGACCGGTAAAGCAAGCAGCCTTTATTATAATGTCTTTTAAGGGATTTCTTTTTTAAATAAAACATCTCATGACGACTAAAAATAACTTACACTATAAACGGAAACATACGATAAAATTTTCTATGAATATTTTATAAAATAAACACTGAAAACATTCTTGTCAATTATCCGGTATTATTAGAAAATTGCTTATAGTATAGCTAAGTTTAACATAGTCAGTTTAGTTCTTCCCATAATCGATGACTCTGTTCTGTTAGTTTAGTTCATTACAAGGCAATATTAGTTAATCAAAATCCATGAATACGATCAACACATCGGAATAGGCGGATTGTTACTTAAATTTGGACAGGCTATAAAACGCATTGCCAAACCAGACAAATCTGGTCGGAAGACGTATAATCCTGCGTGCAAACAATAGTGTAGGATCTAATTAATTTCTAACGACATACTTGCCAAAGACTCGTGAGAGGCTTAACAATGGGCTGCAGGTGTCCAAGGTTCAACTAATCACTCTTGAGCTGGCAAAGATCACCGTGGACAAGATTCTGGACGGGGAAAGAGAGTAATACCTTTCCGAAACTGGACTATATAAAATCGATTATGTCAACACACCGGATGTCAGACGATTGTTGGTCATTTTCTCATTACGGCGTCTCTTTCCGCTGTTTGATAGAAAATCGAATGTATTTGGCCTCATCTGTGAAGACATTATTCGTACGAATGTCTGTTGATATGACATCGGAATTAATTATAAATTAGCAACAAATAGACTAGATATCGTAGAAGCAGCTGAACTAATATAAAACAAAAGCACTTTGTGCGCGTGTGTCTCCGTCGATACACGACAATTAAATGAATTCAGCTGTGAGGTCATCAATCATAGTTCCACCTTTTTTTTTTTAACATTTAGGGAGTGTGTCCTTAAGACTGTAAGTCACTCGTCCAAATGTAAAAAAAATATAATTCATGCAAATAAACACAAATGAAAATACTACTATTTCTTTTATAAAATAATTGTATACAACGAAATTCTAAGATCATCTAATGTTTATATATTACTGGCAGTTCAGCCCGGCTTTGGCCAGGCCTTATGTACTGTTAATAACTTTATGTGCATATGTATATATTTTTTTAAAAAATTGACTGATATCCAGGTAACCCATATCGAAAATGTTAAGTGTTAAGACCCAAAAAAGGTGGAGGAGTTTGGTAGAGTCTGCAAAGGGCAACTATTTCAAGGTCAAATCTTTGGAACTTTGCCAACTTGTTATCCAAATTTTCGGCCAAAAATCGTTTAAAAAGCTTCCCCGATGTCTGACTACACTTTTTGTAAAATTGCAAATATTACCTCAATAATTGCCTGAGTAAATAGGTAAAGACCGAAGAGGTCAATTTCTGAAAAAAAAGTTGGCCCATATTTTGACACCTAACCATTTATTGTTTTGACCTCCAAGCAAATTAAAAAGTTTAATCTATGTCTAAGTAAACTACATCTAAAATTTTAAGTGTATAGAATAAAATTTTCCGTAGGAGTTTTGTAGAGTTTTCTAAAGGTCAAATTGTTGAAATCTGACCCCTTTACAGCGAAATTTCTTGCCGAAAAAGTATTAAAACGATTTTCCAAATCTCAATACCCCTTATGGAAAATTTCGAGCCTGTATACTGAAAATTGACAGAGTAGTTTTGTAGGAAAATGTACACACCCACAGACACACAGAGACAATTCACTTCTATAGATATATAGATTGTCACAAAACAGAGTTTTGGAATCGGATAATAACTTATAATGATTAAAAACATAGTTGAAGTTGTCATTGAAAGTTGAATAGAAACGGTTATTTAATAGAAATATCTAATCAGTAGTGCATTCATCGATGAAAGTTTCATTTCTAATATAAGGACTTGAAAAATATCAGCCGAACTCATCGACTTTTACGAATACATAAAAGAACGTGAAAATTGTACCTCATCCGTAGGAAACCACCACACGTGCTGTTGTAAACTTAAACGTTACAAACTAATAAGCAGATGGAGCTTATATCCAAGGTTCGTTCTAAAAAGTAAATGCTTATTCTTTAAACTTAATAAGTTAAAGTGCTACGAAGACGGAAGAGGTACTATTAAAACCTAATTTTGTTAATAGAAGACTCGCTCTAAAGAGTATAAACTCCTATTTTTTTCAATTAAAAATGTTGAAATGCTACGAACGTGGGAGTGATACCAATGCAACGAACGATATCTTTGTATTCCAGAATTATTTTCAACATAATCGCGTTGACACACTGGTTCTAGTCAGAGCACTGAAGTTAAGCAACGTTGAGCCTGGTTAGTATCATATGAGTGCTTATTTGGGAATTATAAGCGCTGTATATGCTTTCCGCTTATCTCGCCATTTGTTCTCAGTCGCCCTGTACATACACGCCACTTGCCAGTGGTATTAAACAATGTCAACTCAGAAGAGGTCTGGTATGAGATTGCGTACCTCCTGCAAGAAAAATTCCCCCCGTACGTATCCATAATCTTCCAAAAGCTAAGGAGCCTTACTGTTGTGGTGGCACCCACTCATTTACATGTGTGGATAATATTACACATGAATAGCGAGACTCGGTTAGTCTTAGTATGTGTTAACCAGAAGCCACCGAAGGCCGAGCCGAGAGTAGATATGTTCTTCAGCCAAGACTCTCTTACTTGACAACCATTATGTAAATATACTGTAAATATACTTTTCCTAATACACTTCTTATTGATCTACCTTTTTTGTTGAGTCTTCATTTGTATCGTCTTATACGTTATTTGGTTCAACCTGCAAACATAACAGTTGGCGACGAGGATGAACATCAAACATAACACTTACCTTTACTATTTTTTCTATAGATTCACCAGCATTTTCATTGCCCTTTTGGTAACGATATCTCTGTAAAATGATTAAACGCATACAAAAGATTATTCCCCCGATGAACATACTCACTGATGAAACCATTCTTCGAACTTTAACTTTATATAATATTATTATAATATTTTGTTATATAAACTTATTTCCAATAAACGAAAACAAACATTAAGAAATTTACGTGCTTGGTTTGAGTTTAAAGACCACCTCGTGCACAAAGAGAAAGAAAAAAAGCCATCAAATTACTCACAGTCGAATTTTCACGGCCCATTGTTCTATCAGTGTGCAAATGAACAACATAGAAAAAATGGTTTTACCGATAAATAGTCAATTAAAAATAATGGTTTCGATTATCGATTATCGTTATTTATCGGGGTTATTCTGAAAAACTTAACTAAGATCACCCCCAAACTTATACACTAAAGTTCTGTAAATTCTAAAGATAATCTATTCAGCTCTTTCGGAGTCTATAGAAGAATGAACTCACACACACAAACACAAAAAAGTTACATTTATATATTTGTAGGGTTATTAGAAAACCTTCAATACGATCAACAAAGAGCAGTTAGACAATCAATAAATTTTGGCGTCCGAAGCACTCGACTAGATATCAACAAACGAAATATCTAGAAAGAGGAACATTTCACGAAAAACACCCGTCTAGCTGAATCCACTGTGAAAAATTTCCCCCACTCTATATCTGTGCCGTAATCAAAACGCGGATTACATGAACAAAGCTTCTTTCTTAGAACTGCACGCCTGTGGAACTCTGTTCCGTCTGCCTGCTTCCCACCGGACATCAACTTGGATGTCTTCAAGTCCAACGTAAACAAATTTCTAATGAACCGCCCCCTTTAGTAAACACTTCATCAAATCTCCACACTAACGTAATGTACTTGCAATAACCCTTATCCCTGAGTGGCTTCCGGGCATTGATAAGTGGTGATCACTGTGTAAAAAAAAATAAAAAAATAAAACATCTATTTGATCAGTTGTGAACAGGTTTTATTTTACTTTAATAGGAAAATACTGTTCTATTTTATGCCTATTACAATCTTTTTTGTGTAACAATGCAATTTCCAATCGCTTTTGGTATATTCAAGCGGACAAACATATCATTACATGTACAATATCCTTCATATATATATACATATATATGTATATATATATATATATATATATATGTGTGTGTGTGTGTGTGTGCATGTGTGTATATACATATATATATATATATATATATATATATATATATATATATATATATATAGGTCTGGTGTAAACGTCTGTTAAAGCATACAGATGTCATAGCGTCACACAGTGCTTCTCCCAGACAAATCAATCCTACGTGCACGTCGTGACCACTGCCAGGCAGACGGGGCTCTGATGAACGGCGAGTGTCCTGCGCCGTATAACGGAAACTCCACTGCCTTGTGGGGCAAGATTATTTGCCCAAAAACTAAGGGTGAGGTAACCCTGACAGAAACCTCCAGAGGAGCTTAGGTCCTGCAAGCTTCGGCATTTATGACCAGCCGGCTTGTAGAATATGATCTGGTTCCCACCAACCTAAGTCAAAGTCATGGATCAAATGGCATGGTGGATGGCGAGGACCCCCGTAAGCCGTGGTGAATTGCAATCTCCATAGGAGAAGGAAAACTCTGATATAAAATCTGCGGCGACTGCTGCATCCAATGATGTTGACTTGCACTTCTTTTTGGTTCAATGGGGCAGTTGTCTCGGTGCAAAGTCTTTCGTCACTATAAAACATCTCAAGCACAGGCATTTCTTGATATAAATTTGATACACTTTTTATCATCTCGTGTATCCGATAGCAAAAAGGCTGGCTGTAACTCAAAACAGCAACACATTAAAAAAAGTTAGAAAATATAATTATGAATGTAAATGGCAATAAAGGAACTGGAACTTCCAGGGCTGGGCCGGCAGGTGTTTCAGGGCTCCACAGCCTAGACCCGGTCATCATCATGCTACTGCGAAGAAATATATGACAATGATCATCGGCTGTTGGAATGTGCGGACGCTGGTTGACTTTCTGTCAGAAATAACGCGTCCATAGCGTAAATCTACTCTTGTATCTAAGGAACTTCAACGTTATGACATTGACATGGTTGTTCTGTCTGAGACAAGGCTAGCTGATGAGGGACAGTTTTCTGAGTTGGCTGGGGCCTACACCATTTTCTGGAGTGGTAGAGCAGATGGATGTAAGAGGACATCAGGCGTGGACTTTGCTATAAAGGCATCAATTCTTTTTAGACTGGAAGAACTTCCGTTCTTTGTTCAGTGTAGTTGGACGCATTCCCTCTGTTGACAAGATATTCATTCTTGGGGATTTTAATGCTAGGGTGGGAAGAGATTTTAAAACCTGGCATATGCTGGGTAAACAAGGAGTGAGCAAGTGCAATAGCAATGGTCTGATGTTGTTGCAGTTTTGTTCACCGATGGGTTTTAAAGTAAGTAACACCGTGTTTCAGCAGAAGGAAAAAATACAAGACGACCTGGATGCATCCTGGTTCCAAACACTGCCACTTGATAGACTATATGTTAGTCAGAAAACGTAAGATGAGGAATATCTGCAGTGTTCGTGTCAGGCGGGGTGCAGAGTGCTAGACCGACCGTCGGTTGGTCCGTGCAAAGGTTTAGTGAAGCCCAAGATTAGGGTATTTGGTGTGACTATCCCAAAGCGGCTTTATGTTGCCTGTCTAAGGAACAATATTGTGAGGGAGAAACTAGTTAAGGAGATGGAACAGATTGACTGTGAAAACACTTAGCCTGCTTTTAAGGAGTGTCTATGAGTTATGTGAGAAAGTATTAGGCTATTGTGAGCGTAATCATCAAGATTGGTTCAATGAGAATAATACTTAAATTCAGGATCAACTTGATTCAAAGGCCAGCGTATTGCATGTTTATCTCCGGGGGTGTTGTGACGGATGGTGACCAGGATCGATTGAGGGACAATTTTAAGACAATTAAGCGTGAGGTTTAGAGGAAGTTGCGAAATATGCAGGATGAATGGTGGAGGCAGAAAGCCGAGGAAGTACAGCTTGCCTCAGATCTGAACAACACCAAGGTCTTATACAGTCTACTGCGTGCGGTTTAAGGACCATCAAAATCACCTATCACTCATTTGCGCTCGATGAATGGTGGGGATCTTCTTCGAGGCCCTACCGACATTCTTCATAGAAAAGGGAGCATTTCGATGACTTACTTAACAGGCATTTTTACGTTGATCAGGAGTTCCTTAGGTCTTCCTAGCAATCCAATCAAGGATATCTTGGCAGAGGATCCTTCTCTCCAGGAGATTTAAGCAGCCGTCCATAAGCTGAACAATGAAAAGTCTCCTGACCTGAATCATTTGCATGCATAAATCTTTAAATGTTCTGAACCCAAGATGATGCAACGCTTGGCGGACTTGTTGAAGACTGCTTGGCAGGATGAGTATGTTCCACAGGATTGGCGGAATGCATTGATGGTGGTGCTATGCAAGGGGAAGGGTACCAGAGTTTAATGTAGAAACTATCGAGGCATTTCTTTGCTGTCAGTAGTCGGTAAGGTGGTCTGTATGATCATGCTAGACAGAATGCTGGAGCACATTGCTGACGATGTTTTGCATGAGTCGCAGTGTGGTTTCAGAGGATGTCGGGGGAGAGTGGATATGATTTTTACAGGCAGGCAACTACGGGAGAAACAGCAAAATGGTATGTATCAGGTGTTCGTCGATTTAACCAAGGCCTTTGATACAGTCAATAAGGATGCTTTATGGGAGATTCTGAAAAAGCTTGACTGTCCTGACAAGTTTGTAACTATATTAAAGCTCTTCCACGATGATATGAAGGCTGTGATAAACGTTGGGGCAAAGCTGGCTGATCCTATCTCAGT
Organism: Euprymna scolopes; assembly: GCF_053919585.1. NCBI lineage: Eukaryota > Metazoa > Mollusca > Cephalopoda > Sepiida > Sepiolidae > Euprymna > Euprymna scolopes. The sequence continues at coordinate 85,099,381 of NC_136507.1, forward strand.
AGAAAATGATGTTAACAAGGACACATTCCAGCACCCACACTCGTTGCGTTATATTTCACCAAGGTCTTTCGGATGGAAATTGGGGGTTGCTCTTATGGTGTCTATATTCGTTACCGAACTAATGGGGGGTGTTCAATGTTAGGCACTTCAATTCAAGTACAAACGTACTCACCAACACGATACGTGACTTGCTCTATGCGGATGACTGTGATCTGGTGACTCATACTGTGGCTGATATGTAGCATCTTGTGTACACCTTTGCGGTTGCCTGCAGCGCATTGGGCCTGACTATCAATCTGGAAAAAAAAACTGTCTTAATGTATCAGCCTGCTCCAGACATGCCATACTGTGAGCCATCAGTTTATATCTGTGGGTAAAGAATAGTTGTTATCACTAAGTGTGTATAGTTGGGTGGCACACTAAGTATGTCCAATGCCCTGGATGATGAGATATAATTACGGATCAGCAGGGCAAGTGATGCCTTTTGAAAGTTGGACAGGCGTTTGTGGAGCTGTCATAGGATCTCGTTGCCTACAAAAATTAAGGTTTATGCCGCATGCGTTCCCTGCTCTTCTCTACGCCTGTGAAACTTGGAAAACATACAGGCAGCATTTGATACGTCTTGAGCGGTTTTACCAGATGTGCCTACGGCGAATATTAGGTGTAGGTTGGCAAATGTATGTCAGTGATGTGGAGGCGCTTGAACGGGCCCAATGTCTAAGCATTGAAGCTCACATTATCAAACATAGACTGAGATGTAGTGGACAGTCGACTCCCCAAACAACTCCTTTATGGCGAGCTCGCCGAGGGAAGACGTCTGGCTGAAAAGCCTAAAATAAGATTCAAAGATTGTTTAGTGTCAACCTTAAAAACTGTGAGATGGATAGAAGACCATGGGAGAGTCTTCCTTTGGATCGTTGAGAGTGGGGAAGAACCTTGTGGGGGAGGTGTGGGCAAGTTTGAGGTGGATCGAACCCAATATGAGCGGTTGAAACGTAATATCCGAAAAGGGTGGGTGAAAGAACAGTGGATGGGCGGGGGCGCCAAATTGGTCTAGAGCGTTAAGTGTGCGGAAGATTATGCCTGGGCAGAGCTGGGCTGATAAGCCACCAGTCTACTCATCAGCGCAGTGGGCCACAAAGCAGTCTTGTGTTGTCAGATCTTACCTGTGTCAACTGCGGGCGGACGTACAAAAGAGCAGGTGGTTTGAAGTGGCATTTGATTATGCATAGAAGTGACCATCACGAACGTGCTGCAAATAGCGCACATGTCCGCACAATGTGTGACAAAGAATGGCAGAGTTTGGCAGGGCTTAAAACCCACGTTCGTGCGGCCCATCACTGATTTGTTTTCGTGTTTCTGTATATCGTTTTTCTGTGCTATATCAAGTAATGGCAATGTTTGAACACAAATTTGCTGCCATCATATGCATATATATTTGTATATATTTGTACGTATCTATGCATATTTATGTAAATGCATATGTATATGTATGTATATATACGTATATATGTATATATATATGTGTGTGTATGTGTATGTGTAGGTACACACTTATTTGTAACCTTTTTCAGCTGTGTAGTTAAATATATATATATATAACAAACCAGTTAAAGCAATAATTCATATTCCTCACCATTGATTTATTTCTAACGTTGTATGATAGTTATTTCTCATGTTGTATGTATCCATTTTCCAGTACCCCACGATTCTGAAATACTGAAACACACATACACACACAAACACCCCCCCACACACACATATATATACATACATACATATATATATATATATATATATATATACGTAAATAATTTTTAAATATGATTTATTAAAATTTACTTTTGAAAAAATGTACATCCTGCGCCTTTAGGAGTATATATATATATATATATATATATATATATATATATATATATATATATATATATATATATATATATATGTTTTATTTTTATTACCGTTTCATCTGTTTGGTTACATATGTTTCAGATGTTGGACCATGTTTACGATCTAACAGCTTCGTCAAACCTTATAAAAGTGGTTGTTAGTATTAGGAAGAAGTGTTTTAGAATAAATATGAAAAAAGGGGGGTTGAGGTAGAGGATAATAAGGGGGAGGATAGGGGTATTGACAATACTTCAGTTTCGAGGGTTAAGATACATTAGAGTGTATTGTGTGTGTTGGGGGGGGGTTAACAGATTCAGATATACGTGGGTGGAGATATATGGATATAGGGAGGTGAAGGTAGACAGAGGATGGCAAAGAAAAGAAAAAGGGAGGGGGTAAGGAGAGGAGATAGGAATTTTTAGGTTCTTAATTTTAACTGCCTTTTGCTTGTTCCGTAAGGTATATTAAGTAGATGAGAGAGAGAGAGAGAGAGAGAGGGAGAGCAAGAGTGCAAAGGAGGGAGTACAAGAGGAAAAAAAATGGAGAGAGAGAGAGAGGGGGAAACGTTTGTGTAGATGTCATGTCTTTCGAAAGGTACAGGGTTAATTTAACATTTTCGTAGTAGTTAGACGTCGACTTGTCCATTTCAGTTTACAGTGGGTTGGTTTAATAATACATGCGTTAACATAGGCGCAAATACGCATACATATAGATATATATGTACATTTCTACACATCCATATACAGACACCTACGCAAACAGACACATATATAAACAATGTATATGCAGACATACATGGATCCACGTGCAGACATACATACCCATACACACAACTCTTATACACATATATACATTCACAAATATATATAGACACATATACATATACACATATATATATATATATATATATCCACACACCTACCCATATACGAATATGTGGAAATATAGATCTCCGGTGAGAAGTAGATGTACATATACATACATACATACATATATACACGTACATATGCATCTACCCCTATACATGTATATACAATTACACAAATATAGATATTTATAAAAATATAAACATACAGACATATATAGGCATTTTCACACATACATACACACAAATATATACATATATATATGCATACACATACATGTATATATTTCCATACTAAGTAAACAAAGTAAAGTAAGGGTAAATAAGTAATAATAAGTAAGTAAATAAGTAAATATATGGGTGTAGTTAATAATGCGGGGTAAGATAGTCGCATCGTTAAGTTCACATATATACGGAGTGCGCCTCTAACATAGTGCTTTGAGCATATATATATATATATATATATATATATATATATATATATATATATATATACAGACATGGATATATCTACACCAAGTAAATAAAGTTAAGTAATTACATGGGTGCAGTTTATAATGCGAGGTTAGGTTGACGCATCGTTAATTTCACATATATATGGGGTGGCCCCCTTATAGGGTGCTTTAGCAGTGGTTATGTTTAACTTTATTTTCAGTGTTAAATACATCGCGGATACAGGCACATACATACATATAAACAGAGAGAGAGAGAGACATGCTTATACAGACACTAGCATCCAGATGCTCGCATACACATACATGCACAGGCAAACATAGATATTCAAATATATATATATATATATATATATATATCCATGTATATATATACGACCCATGTGCACATACATCCATGCACGTGTATATAAAGAGAGATATACATAAACACACATAGGGAGATATACATAGATTCAATCAATCATGCCCGCACATACACATACACGTGAAGATACATGCACGCATGCAGACAAGTAAGTAGGTGTGTCAGAAATAAGAGTATTTCTGGTATATCCATAAAAAACATATATATATATAGAGAGATATCCATAAAAATTGCATATGCACATCCATATACATGTGAGGAGTTTTAGTAGTAATTAGTGAGTGGGCGTAGTAGGATTCATGGGTAGACGAATGTGTAGATGGGTAAGGTAATATAGGGTATGGGGAGAGTTGAGTAAGAGGATTTTGCTGTGTTGATGTTACAGTAATTGGGTGTGTGCTGTATATGGATGTATTGTGTGTATGATTCAGCGGGTCCAAAATGGTGTTGTCGGAGGAAGGTTTCAGAAGGGTGTATAATTGCTAAGGAGGTGGGATTTCTAATGCCTGCAGTTTATGGTGGTTTCATGTTTTCTATTTAGCAATTTGTCTCTATCTTTAAAACTGAATGTTTTTCGTTCAGAAGAGAAGGCATGGGGAGTTTAACGATTTACATACGTTAGATTTTTTAAGTATTTCCCACGTAATGTTTGGTGTCAGGTTATTTTGGATTAGCTCTAGATATTGGGAGGTTAGTGAGGTTTTGTTAGGGTTGTTGGGATTTGTGAAGGAGCATTTATATACTCTAAACCTATCTTTTAATGAGGTGCCTGCTAAGCCAATATAGTACTTTTGTCGTTTGAGTTTTCCTTCAGGTGTAATTGTTGCCTTATAGACTACTGCTTCTTGTTCATTAGATGGGCAATGGGATTTGTTGGTGCAGTACAATTGTCTTTGCTAGTGTTATTTGTGTTTTCATCTTTGTTAAGTATTTTCCTATTACGTTCAATATAACGTTCAATGTAATTAACTATGGTGTTTGGTGGGCCAATTCCTTTAAAGGAATTTTCATAAAATGTTTTATGCTTGTTGAATATTTCAGGTTTAGAGGAATTATTACTAAGTCTTTTTTTGATAGATGTAGGGATATGTGTAATGATATGTTTTGGGTGGTTCTATAGTTAGTGTATATAGAGTGGGTAAGTATTGTCTTTAGTGTAGGGTTCATATGAGTTATTTGAGCGGTTGAGAGTAATATCGAGAAAGTTAACAGTTTTTACGCTAGGTTTAATGTCTACGTTTAGACCTATTCTGGTCATTTCTTTAGTTAAGTTTAAGTTTTTTTTTAATTTTACGCATTTGGGGCCATTTGAATTTTCAACTACGATAAGGCCATCGTCTCTATATAGTCCTATGTTTTTGTTATCTATAGCTTTTGTGAGATTATATAAAATGAAGAGATCAACTACGTCGGTTGCTTCAGCAAAATCCAGAGGACCATTGAGAGGTCAAATGATCCGTGTTAGTTCTTCCTAGTCCATTTCGGATGGTTGTAGGTCAGAAAATAGTGAGGCAGGGTCTAACGCCTCATCAAACATTTTGAAGGATATTCAATGTCGAACTGGATGAGTAAGACCTTATTTTTATTTTAGATATTATTGATCAATCTAATAGTGTCATTTGTGTGAATCCATTGGTTTAGTTCATATTTGGCCTTAATTTTTAAATTAATTCTTTCTAGTATCTTTTGCTTATTCTTCCTATTTCTGGCTTCGTGGGGTTTATAAGTCTCGTTTGAGGTCTTATTTCAAATTAGGTTTATGGTCCTTAAGTATAATGTATGCCTCCTTACTTGATAGTTTTCTTACACTTTTGCTAATTTTGAGTGTGTCGGTGATATTTTGCTATCTAATTTGATGTCATTGGCTAGGTCTGTATCTGTTTGTTATTGTTTGTGATCATGTTTTCGTTAAGTAGTTTTAGGTATTTTTGTTTGTGGATATTGTAGAGGTGTTGGGTTTTATCTATTTGACGTAAACTAATGGAAGTGTTAATGTTTTTGATAAGTTTGTCTAGGTGATGTTGGAATGAGTTTTTTTTTCTGTGGTGAAAGGATACTTTGTTCGTAAGTTCCATAAGGTCTGTTTCAAAATTGCGGAGTTGGTCGACAGTTGAGACTGTATTTTGATTGGCGAATCCGTGGTAATCCGTTTAGTTGTGTTTTGTATATTATCCTTTCGAAAAGAAATATGCCTTCAATTGCATTCATCTAATTAATTCTTCCATTCTTAGGGTGAGGTTTGTCGTTGGTATGGTCTTGAGGGACAAGTTAAAGTTCACCTTTTCCATAATAGTAGGTAGAAATCCACCCAATGATTTATCTAATAAACATAACAAATCAATACAGACCACTAAAAATTAAACCAGCAATGTGTATTTTTAACATATCTCAAGATACATCTACCTATCTCGCATTATTAACTACACCCGTTTATTTGTTTATCCTTTTTTTGTTTATTTATTTATCTACTCTAATTTTATTTTACTTACTAACATTAACATACACATCTCTATGTGTATATATATATATGTGTGTGTGTGTGCCCATATGTGTGTGTATATTTATATTTTTATGAATATATATTTGTATGATTGCATGTACGTGTATATGGGTGCGTGTGTATGTATGCGAGTATGTGTGTATGTACATCTACATCTCACTGAGGATCCGTACATATATCTTCATTTGTATATGTATAACTGGATTTAGATATGTATATACTTATGCGTGTTTATGTATATGTTCCTATGTGCGCGTGAATGAATTATGTGCTCATAGGTCGTGTGTATATGCATGGTAAGGTATTCGTAAATCTATATCTCTGTGTACATGTATGTGTTTGCAAACACCTGACTGTTAATATCTATATATGTGTTTGTACCTACGGGTATGCGTGGCTGAACGTATGTATACGGATACAGCTGTATCTGAGTTTATATGCATATGTGTTTATATGTATGTATGTGCCTGTATAAGCGAGACATTTAACACTGAAAATAAAGATAAACATAACCACTGCCAAAGCACCCTGTAAGGGACCCACCCCTATATATGTGAAATTAACGATGCGTCAATCTAACCTCGCATTATTAACTGCACCCGTGCATTTATTTATTTCTATTTTTATTATTATTTATTTATCCTTACTTTACTTTATTTACTTGGTATAAATATGTACATTTCTGTATATATATATATATACGCATATATATATACATATATATATATATATATATATATATATATATATATGTCCAAAGCAATATATTAGAGACCCACCTCGTATATATGTGAACTTAACGATGTATATGTATATGTGTCTATATTTGAGTGTATATATGTATAAGAGTTGTGTGTATGTGTATGTATGCCTGCAAATGGATCCATGTATGTCTGCATATACATTATTTATATATGGGTGTGTGCGTATGTGTCTGTATATGGATGTGTAGAAATGTACATATATATGTATATGTATGTATGCGTATTGGCGCGTGCGTTAAGGTATGTATTATAAAAAAATAGCCCACTGAAAACTGAAATGGACAAGTCGACGTATAGCGAATACGAAAAGTTTAAATGGAACCTGTACCTGTTAAAAGGCATGACATCTACACTAACCCTTTCCCTATCGCTCTCTCCCTCACTTTTCCTCTCGCGCTCTCTCTCTTTCCCTCTCGCTCACTCATATACTTAATATACTTTACAAGCGAAAGGCAGTTAAAATTTAGGTCCTAAAAATTGAAATTTCCCCCTCCTTTCCTTACCCCCCTCCCTTTTCTTTTCTTTACCATCCTCTCTCCACCTCCATATCCGTATATCTCCACCCACGACTCTGCTACCCCACACACACACAATACACTCTAATATATATTCACCCTCAGAATTGAAATATTGTCAATACCCGTCTTTCTCCCCACCCCCTTATTATCTCCTAACTCAGCCGCTCCTTTTTTGTATTTCTTCTAAAACCCTTCTTCCTAATACGAAGCACCACTTCTGTAATGCCTGACGAGGCTGTTAGATCGTAAACACGGTCCAACATCTGAAACATATGCAATCAAACAGATAAAACGGTAATAAAAATAAAACACATATTTGCTCTGCAATAGTATTGTGCACTCTCTTCAGGTTTTTACTAATTACCATTTTTAACACACACACACACACACACACACATATATATATATATATATATATATACAGGGTGTCCACAAAGTCTGGCTACATTATTTAGCCAGGCTTTGTGGAAGCCTCCTGTAGATTATGTAGCCAGATTTTGTGGGCACCTTGTATGTATACACACACACATGTATATATATATATATATATATATATATATATATATATATATATATATATATATATATATATATACGGTTTCAAATGATGGGAAATAACTCAAAAGCATATTTGGTTCCAGATATTTCTCATATGGTTTATTTCTCCTCTATTTCTCCTCTATTATTATAAATATCTCCTCACTCAAATAATATTTATACACCGTGAAATTAATGTATGTATATATATATAGTGTATACGCGGATTAATTACAGCACTATATATATATATATATATATATATATATGTATATATATGTATATTTATGCATTAAGTTATTTGTATACATATATACACTCTCAGACATATATGTATGTACATCCGTATATATATATATATATAGTATATATATATGTATATATATATACATATATATATGTATATATATATACATATATATATGTATATATATATATATATATATGTATATATATATATATATATATATATATATATATATATATATATATATATATATATATATATACATTCATTAGCCTAGTCTTGCTGACATGATGGAAGTTTTCCATAGATATGTATGAATTCAAATAGTTTTCCATATATATGTATAAATTCAATTCAATAGTGATTCTGTTTCCTGATTGTTAGGAGAAATCTTTACGCGCAAATTCGATAAATATGCACGCTTGAACATGTTTGGGTAAAAGTACAAATAAGACATCCATTTTTGCCCAGGAAAAAAAAAACTTTTTTTATCCAATTCACAATCGGCGTTTACGAATGACAAAAACAAATCTCTGATAAAACGGTGCATAAAAAAACATGAATTTTGGGGAGTTTCTGCTTTGGACGGCGTAGAATGAAAACAAATAAAATAAGAATCTTACTTGAACCAAATTTACTTCGTTAGATAAGCAGTAAGGCGTTTTTTTGTTTTTTTTTATACAGAAGTGGATGGAGGAATGTAACCGAGGCACAAGAAAGCGATAACGATTGAAAGATTGACAGTAAAAGAGAGAGAGAGAGAGAGAGAGAGAAGGGGGATAAAAAGGAGCGAGAGAAATATAAGCTAAATTAAATAAAATAAACAAACTAAAAGAAACATTATACAAGAATAGAAAAATAGAAAAAAGTGGAAATAGATTAAGTATACCCTTTAAAAAAGGACTTTAAAAAAGAACACTAAGAGTAGGATAATGAGAGATAGAAACTAGAACTATGCAAGAATTAGCAAGAAATTGTTCAAAGGAAAAATTCAATGAGCGAGGCCTAAATTTCTAAAATGGACAAACAAGAAAGCAGAAAAAGAAAAATCAATACATAGTTATCAACTACATTCCTACCCTTTCGATTTGATAAAATACAACAGTAAAACCCTTAACTCTTTTGTAATGTCAAACTATCAACCGCTAGTCTATCAAAGTTATGCTTTAAGAGTATGTTAGGAGGCAAAAGAGGAAGCGGAAAGTCAAAGAAGAAGGTGAAGAGAAAATTTTTTTGATAGGAAATCCTTCAACAGTTAAGCGGCGATCAACCAATATTCCCCGGATGGGAATGAATGGCAGAAAAGTAAGTCACGTGCGTTCATGATCATCACCATAAACAGAAGATACAATTCATGATGATTAATATCAATGTTATATATACACACACACACACACACACACATATATATATATATATATATATATATATATATATATATATATATATATATTAGTCATTAAGAGGAGATTTAAAATAAATATATATAAATACCTGTTCACATATACTTTTTTCATGATAAAGCTAGAACCCAGAATTAGGTGGAATCGAGCAATTGCCTCGACAACGGACAACTGATGAGATGCAGTGCATCGAAACCCACTTTGGGTCTGGCATTGTCCGTTGTCGATGCAATTGCTCGGTCCCATCTAATTCTGGGTTCTAACCTTATCCTGAAAAAGTATATGTGAACAGATATATATATATATATATATATATATATATATATATATATATATATATATATATATATATATATATATAGGTGTGTGTATGTATAGTATTTGCAAAGTATGTTTTTCAATTATATTTCACTCTTTGTATATACCGCTCCTTTTTGTGGTAGAAGCTTAATGTATGTAAACTGTAAAACGAGAACATATATATATATATATATATATATATATATATATATAAGAATAAGGCTATAGTTACATGCTAAGATTAAAATATTCTATTTTTAATACAGAACAGTTCTTTCAGCACGTTAAAAGTATAGGCACTAAAAAGGACGGTATTGACACAATAATAACCGTTTGCTTTTGCATAACGATGCGGAATTGTAACCAAATATACCAAAATATCTGTGAATGTAATTATACTATAATCTTGTCATATATATATATATATATATATATATATATATATATATATATATATATATATATATATATAAAAGTTAAGTTGTCTCTGTGTGTGTCTGGGTCTGTGTGTCTGTGTACATTCCCCTACGCAATAACACTGTCAAATTTTTGTCTACAGACTCGAAATTTGATATACAGGGTACTGAGATTTGAGAAAATAGATGTGATTAGTTTCGGCGAAAAATTTGGCGATTAAGGGGTCATAGTTCAACGATTTAACCTTTGAGAACTCTACCAAACTCCTCCGACAATTTTGGGCCCACACACTTGATATTTTAGATATAGGTTCCATGGACATGGATATAACGTAATAACTTGATTTGAGCCCAAACCAATACGTTTTAAGGGGTCAAATTTAAAAAAAAATTGACCTCTGTGGTCTCTTCCAAATTACTAAGACAAATTGTGGTCTAAATATTTGAAATTTTACATAAAGGGTATTCAGATATAGGGCAAGCTCTTTCATCAGTTTGGGTCGAAAATTTTTAGTTACAAATATATAAATATGTATGTATATCTGTTTGCCTGTCTGTCTTAAGCTTTCAATAGATGGGACGGATTTTACCAAAATCGATCTCGTTTTAAAGTTCGACCTTTCATACGACAAATGTAAAAAAAATGGCGAAAACATTAATATTTCCCCTTTTCAACTAGGTACTTTTGTACAGTGGGGGCACTTTTTCCGCCGATATTTTTTAAAGTTATACTCTCCTTTAGATTCTCTAGCCTTAATTTAAAAATTGTCGCTTCAGGTTTGCCGTTAGGTTTTACCCCGTTCTTTTCCTCCTTTGCGGCACGTGTTCGAGTCTGCCTTCCTATTACCACTTTTTTTTCTCAACATACACATCAAACCACCCAGACAACGCCGGGCTGAAATGCTGGTATATATATATATATATATATATATATATATATATATATATATATATATATATATATATATATATATATAAAGCTGAACGTCTGTGTGTATCTGTCCACGAATAGGCTCCAATATGGTTGAGGATTATAGAAAACTGATCACATATAATGATAGAAGATTTATTGAGGCACAGGAATGGGTATGTTTTATCTGGCGTAATGATGATTCATTAAAATTGTGGGGTCTGCGTACAAATCTGGTCCACAAAGTATGGAAATATAAAATCTTAAAATAAAAAAAAACACGTTTACAAGTGTTTTTGATATAGATGTACATAATAATACTTTGATAAGTATGTTTTAACTTAAATAGGGATGGTATAATAAAATTGTGGGGTCTACGTTCGCGCCTTGCCTCCATAGAATGGAAATAAGCAAACTTTAATAAAGACTCTTCATATCTATCGGCGTAAGTATACTTTGATAATTATGTTTCAGTTTGAAGAAATATGGTATAAAAAATTATCGGGTGTTCGTTCGCACCTGACCTCCATAAAATGTAAATATATCACAAAGTTTAACAAGGTATTTTTAATATCGATGCACAAAATATTGTGATAAGTGTTTCAGTGTGAACAGTTATGGTATAATAAATTATGGGGTTTATCTATTTTTTTTTTACTTTTATCATAATTTGCTTTGGTTTTCATAGCCCCAAATTTGAAGCTATCTCTTTACAACCCTTCCTTTTCATAACCTATCATACTTTCATAAATCAGAGTCAATTTTCTGTAGTCTGTCTTTGAACCCAACAAACGACGGGTACTTATATATATATATACACATATATATATATATATATATATATATATATATATATATATATGTGTGTGTGTGTGTGTATGTCTGCCGGGTGTCCGTCTGTCTCTCTCCCTATATATATATGTGTATATGTATATATATATATATATATATATATAGAGAGAGAGAGAGAGAGAGAGAGAGAGAGAGAGAGAAAGAGAGAGAGAGAACGGAAAAGGGAGAGAGAGAACGTAAGGGGGAAGGAGAGATTGACGAAAATAGTTGTAGAGACAGAAAAAAAATGGAGGCAGATAAATTATATAACTAAATTAAAAGTAGCATGATAGCAAGGTAACATAAAGAGAAAAAAGATTGCGAGAGATACTCATAAAAAGAGACTATTATAGCAATAAAAGAGATAGGAGGAACAGATGAAAGAAATAATCCTAAATAGAAAAAGACTTTATATGGAAAATAAAGGAAAAGATAAAAAGTGTGTTATAAAAAGAGGATTCAAGAAAGTGAAAAAAGGGGTGTCTAATCTGCTGCTAGTTTAGATTTGGATGGTTTCTTTGTTATAGTTGAAATGCAATTATGATGTCTTTGATTTGAAAAGCGACCGAGAAAAGTTGACGTGGGTTGCGGCTTCAATTCTTGTGTGCGAGGCTGGACGGAGACCAAAGGGGTTCATGGACGTCAAACGCATTAGAGTAGAAAGGCTCGAATAAAATCAGTTTGTATAAATATGTTGATGATGTAAAGACAAACAAAGAAGACAAATAATGTATAATGGAGATACAAAAATGAAGATTACCTAGGAGGAGAAAAATGCAAAAATACTGTAATACGCCATCAAGGAACTAGAGAATGTAAAAGATAACGGTTAATGCGAAAAAGACGCAAGAAAATAATGAGGATGAAGTCGAAAAAGCAAAGATAAATAAAAGATGCAGAAGACAGCAAATGCAAAGAAAACGTCGAAGAATACCACATAGATACAAAAAGGTAAATTAAATGAACGAGGAAAAATTAAAATAACTTAAATAAATAAAAATACACTAAGAGAAATGATTTTAAAATGCACATATTTAGTTTATTACCCAATCTTCGAAAATGTCGTGTTGACATCTTCGGCCAGGCTACGTAAGCAGCTGCAAGTTATCAAAACGTTTAACAAATAAGCTGTCAGGAGCAGACAAGTTTCAATGAAAGACTGAAGTGTATTAAAGTAATAGAGGTTTATAAAACACAAAATGAATTTCAACACGCTATGTCCAAGCAAAATAATCACCTCTCCCCATGTTAAGAATAGCTTTCTACTTACAAACCAATTTTAACGCAAAGCAAAAAAAGTTCTAAGTTTTATCGATAAAAGCTCAATAATTTTAATATTGTTTACGTCATATAAATGCATTTCACATGATTTAATATATGATATCAACAAATTTTAATAACTTATTTATAGAATTAGTGATTTATGTTTTCAAATATTAATTGCATAAAAGTTTTGTCAATTCGTGTAAGTAAATAACAATAAAGAAATAATGTGAATTACGCTACGGTTAAAATACTCGGCGGATATCGGATTTTTTTTTTATGGAATGAGCCACCTTCTATTGAAATCTTCAAATTTGTTACTCTTACGAAGACAATTAGTTTGTGTGTAAACAATGAGACTTAACTATAGTGGCGAAGGAGTTTTTTTACAATTTCGCGTAATTTCACGTTAAATACGAGCTTCTTTTCTATCACAAGTTACCCACACCGGCCCACGTTTCCTCCTTATATGAGGTTTAATTTTTTTATTACATTTTCACCTCAAACAAGTCACATTGCCACTTTGATAAACGGGGCTATTATCAGTGACATAATCTCCAGGGATACTATCTGGGGAGTTGGGCAGCAAGATATCGGTTCACGTTACACTTAAATATCTGCATGTCAGTACAGTTTGTGAAGCAAGAACCCCAAGGGAATTCCAAAGTCTAGCGGTTCTGGAGAAGAAACTACTAGAGTCGTAAGCTCTCTTACATCTAGGAGTCTCTACTATGAAGGGGTGGGATTTGTCGGGTTTATCGGGGGTATTTACGTCGAGAGGGTACAAGTGCTAGCAGTTCGTCGGAGTATTCACCGGTGGAATACTTGTAGAATAGGCAGAGGAATGCTACATTTCGTCGATGGAACAGAGGCTGAAGCTTAGATGACAGTCCAGGGCCAATCAGATTGGCGACTCTCTTTTAAACCTTGTCAAGGAGCGAGAGACTAGTAGCAGATGAACCAGTCCACATATGACAACAATATTCCATACATGGGCGAATGATGGCCTTATAGAGGTACACGATATTTTCGGGCGTTAGTAGTTTTCTTCACCAGTTTCACTCATAAATATTAAGTGAGAATACATTTTATAAGGAATTGGGGCTAAAGCCACAATGTATCGGTAGCTGGTGTGTAAGCCAGTAAGAATTCGACTATTTGCACGAGTTTGGCAAATACCAGCGAGAAAAATTTCTTTCGCGCTTTATAGGACATTGCTCCTATTCACCTAACACAATTACAACAATAAAAAGGGTTTCATTGTTTAATCTTTCAGTTATTGTTGTGTTATCAGCTTTATATGTTTATCAAGTTTCTTGTTTTTATAGCTAATGTTTGTTATTGTTTTATAGTAGTTTAGTAGGTTCTAATGACTCCTCTCTAGGTTAGAATTAAACGTAACCATATTTATGATCAGTATATATTAATTCTAAATGGTAATGCATAACCTAGACGTGTTCTTTCTATAGGAAGTTACTATAGTCGAACTAAATGTATAAGAAACACATTGTCCGACGGGCTAGTTTGTGAAACTAGTAATGATCATACTAAAACAAAACTATATATAATCAGTGTTACATTATCTAATTGTCTTGATAAAGAGATGCGTAATGTTTTACAAAACCAAAACTAAATATAACTAGCTGTACCCTGCCAGACGTTGCTGTGGCTCAATTGGTTTAAATGGAAGAAAAAACAAAATGGATGTCTCTAATATGTTTATTTGTATTATACTTGTGTAGACACAATATTCCTGGGTGTTGCAGTTTCAGTGTAAATGAAGAGATTGTCTGGTTGGCCGATTATAGAACACGCCCATGTGAGAAGCAATTGCCTATGTGAGAAGCCATCACTGTTTACATATAAGCAACACAATTTTAAAGAGTGTCCCTGTGCTTTGTTGATTATGAATGAAAATTCCCGTCGAATAGGGAATTGCAACGTCTTAAATAGAAATGGACTGTCTGTATGAATCATAGGAATGCGTGGAACCAGCGCATTCTCGCCTTTGAAAAGCCCCGTCAAAATGGTGGCTTCTATGATGTTAGTCATTATTTTTTTTTACTGTATCGTTAATGCATTCATTCTAGTGTCCGTCATTTTTCAATAAATTCAGGGCTTCAGCTGCACTGCAAAAAGTGGTGTGTGTAACAGCATTGACAACTTTTATTTGCTGGAAACACGTTGGATCAGGGACATTTAACAACAGCATGCGGAGAAAGAAACATTCATCTTATTTGGGATTAATAGTATACTATTTGCATACTGTGGTTCCTTTGAATATTCCAGTGCGTCCGTCGAGTCTATCTCATCTTTTTTGCCCTTCAAATAATTTTCTACTCCTATTGCATGTGTAATACATAAGCACTTCCGAATAGAGCAGTGTTGATGCAAATGTGTTAGTTTGACATAACATGAAAAAAGCCGTTAATGTTGTCGGCGGTGGATTAAGTTGCACATTTAAAACGGTAAAGTAAACGCGTTATCAATTTGCTAAATGTACTGATAAGTGAACAATAGCCGGACTTTGTTCATGCATGGGGAATATTAGAATTCACCATACAGTTACATTACTGCTTATGTATTTTTCAGCTTGATACTGTGCAATCTCATCGATACACAGGCTTGCATTTCTATCATTTCATTGAGTTGTCAAGCAATTTGTAGGCTTTTGATAGCCAATGTGAATATAGAAGAAACCACTGGTTATCGACTTAACTGTCACTATTTCGCATTTGTATGATTGCTAATTTACCGCCATGTTCTACTGACCTTCTTCTGTATAAAGGATATCAATCAGTTCCTGTAACTTTGTTGAGTAGTAATGCCCGTGGATATCGCTTAGAGAACTTTCCATCTTTCATACATGATGATTTTGAATATGCAACAAGGTCTGTGTTTCATATTTTTATAATAACTTATTTTTATCAATGTCAAAATCAGGTCATTTTGAGTGATTTTGTTATAGAGCCAGCTTAGTATGTGTAGTAATACCATCTGTTGTCATTCTACTGAATACTGTAATCAGTTTTTTTTCTGTCTGTTTCGATTTACTCAAAACCGCACACACCTCGTCTTCTCATGTATCGTTCTCTTCTTCCTCTTCTACTTCTTGCTCTTTTTCTTCTTTTTTTCTTCTCAGTCGTCAGAAGCGTCGTCTTTGTCTTGACTACGTTTTTCCTTCTCCCTTCTTGCTCACAGTGACCCGTTTGTATGCTAAGCTGAACTCTCGTGTGTGCGAGAGAACACGAGATTTTGCGTGATTACTTGGCAATATTAACCGGCCGCCGCCATCTTGCCATTTTTCTTTGGACGTGCCCGCTTTGCAGAGTGCACACCTCGAGCGTTTGTCAGGTAAGCCCGTCTGTTCGCAATTTATTACACAAATACACCCAGCAGCACACAGACCCAAATACTTTATGTTTTACAATGAAATTATTTGCAATTTCAGCTGTTGTCTTAAACCACTAGCTGTAATATCATACCTATCCACTGCTGATTGTCGCGGAAGTAAGAGTAGTTGTATATCATCCCAAGCAGAGATACATGTGAATGTAAATAATATGTCAGGGTGCCCATACTGACGAACATATGTAAATGCATCTTGAGTGTACTCATGCATATAACTTGCGCTGCCTAAATATGAAGATGGAAAAACCGTTAGTCATCCAACGGTGTTTGTATTTCCATCAATTAAAACTGCATCTCGCAAGTAATGATATTTTTCAGAGCGAAGTTTGCACTGATTCAAACAAACTAATATCAAGCGTATATGTGACTGATGTATTAGTGGAGCAACTGGGGCATTTCAGAATGTGATTGGTTTCATTCTCTCGAATCATTAATCGGTATGAACGATTGTTCACTGCGCTGCATTTTTTATTCGTTTCATTACCACGTATTGGATTTATCATGTTAACATTGAAATGATATCCCACAGCACCATTCCCCCCCAAAAGTGGATAGTGCAGGGCATCGTAGCATCGATTGATTTCTTTAATGTTTCTCCCGTGAAAAGAATATCCGTAGGTTGAAATTGATCTTCAACCATAACAATTACCGTTTCGTCTATAGTTGAAGCATTGAATCTTCTCTTGTGTTATCCAGCAAGCGTTTTTGCAGCATGAATAACAATTTTATGTATGTACGATGATATCATACCAATTGCAGTTTTGAATAAATGAACTAAATTGTTTTTATTGTGGAGCAGCTCTCGTAGTAGGCACCCAATGGACCTTCTTATGCCAGTTGAAATTGCACAGCATGTATTCAGTTAATCATTGTTATCACCGATGAAATACATTTGTAGCAATTTATGATGACCATCTGGGATCGGAAGCAGAGATCTAACTTTATGCTAAATTTTTCCCTTTACCTTAAATGTTAGCATGAATTGAGTTGTAATGATTTTTGCAGCGAACGACGTCATTTTGAAACATGAGTTGTATTTCCTGATGTACGATAGAAAATGCATCGACTCAGCAGTATATCCATCAAGCAAAGTTTCTATTGGTCCTGGTGGTTCTTCAAGTTGGGGTGGTTTTTCCGTTGGCACAACACACTCCTTTAGTTTTTCTCTTAGATTTCAGAGCCTTGCAATAGGGACACATTTCACTCACAGTGCACAGTGTTCATTCTGTTGAGAAGGAAGCAGATCTGTATAGGAATTACGGGATTGCGGTACCTGCAATCATGCCTCCTCAATCAATTGTGCGTCGCTTTGCTGCTTCATTAGAAGGTATTTACATTATCATTTGGCTCGTTTTCAGATGCTCGTTGTTCAGGATTTTGACTGGCCAGTAATCGTCGCATTGATTCCGCACTGCAAGTACGATGAGCTAAAGAGGATCTGCTGCGAGGAATTTTAACAACAAAAAAAAAAAACTGAAGCGACAATAGAACTCACCAAGGATGTCTGTATGAATGAGAAAAAAATTAATAGGAAACAGAGAAATTGCTTAAATAGATTGTAAGAAACATCAATAAAGGAAAACAGAAAAAAAAACAGAAAATATTAAATAAAATAATAACTATTTTAAGTCTTAGATTGAAACTGGACACATTTTTTTATAAACTAATCGACGAAAAGAAAGTATCAAAAAGAATTATTTTTTAAATCGGAAACATATTTTAGTGAGGTGCGGGTATTGTTCTTAAATAGATATAAATAATGAAAAACATAGGAAGAAAAACAACAAATTAATTCAAGTAATTAAAGAAAGTATAGAAACATACTTAGTGACGCAACGCAAACGCACGTATGTTTGTTTTAAATATATCGAAAAAATAAATCAATTAGACATCGGTAACGATAAAAAGAATATGGGGAAAAACTGCAGGAAGAAAAGCAGACATGAATTTAAATATTTTATATATTAAAAAGAAGAATGAACGAAATAGATTCGCTTATAACCGGAGGTTCTTCCGTACATTTTTTATTTTATAATTTTTATTTTATTTCAATATCATAAAAACCTACCTGGATTCTAATTAAGTACTGGTAATGAAAGTAATAACTATTGCCATTCTTAAATTGTAACCGGATTTTTAAATTAATTAAACGACAAGAATAAGGAATTAAACATATTTCTTCTAAACAGGAAACAGATGTTTAGTGAGGTGCCTCTATTGCCATAAAACACACATACAAATAAAAAAAAAATACGAAGAAAAACAATAAATTACTTCAATTGATTTTTAAGTAAACAGAATAGGATCATTCTTAGTTACGCAGCGCAGACGCACGTGTGTTTATTTTAAATATATCTAAAAAATAAATCAATCCTACATCGATAATGATAAGAAGAATCTGAGAAAAAAGCAGGAAGGAAAACAACAAATAAATTTAATTATTTTTTAAGTTAAAAAGCAGAAGAGATACATACCTTGCGACGCAATGCAGACACACGCGTGTTGTAAAGATTTCTATAAAATAAATCAATGAGATATCTATAATAGTAAGAAGAATCCGGAGGCGAAAAACATGGGGGGAAACAAATTAATTCAATTTGTTTAATATAAAACAGATGAATGAAATAGATTCGGTATAAACCGGAAGTCCTTCCGTGTATTTTTTTTATTTTATAAGTGTTATTTTATTTTGATAACATAAAAACATGCCCGGATTCTAATAAGCTAAGAACGTTTAAGCAGATTAAAAGAATGTAAAAAAAAGAAACAACAAACTAAATAAAATAATAAACAAAAAGAAAAATAGAATAGAAACATCTGTAAAATTAAAAAAAAAAAGATGAAAATATATATATCAGTGTAAATTAACAAAATATTACAGAAAGTGATAACTTATTAATTATTAAACTATAACATTTTTTTTTATAAATTAATCAACGAAAAGAAAAATTTTAAGAAATTGTATTTTACAGAAATCTAAAATCAGAATCTGAACATATTCGGTGATGCTGATGTTTGTGTGGTTGTTTTAAATATGTTTTTTAAAAATAAATCAAGCATCCATCGAAAATGGTAAAAAAATAATCTTCAAGGAAAAGTAGGAAGAAAATCAACAAATTTACTCTAAAAAAATAAAAGCAAGATGAAAGCAGTACATATCGATAAAGAAAAGTAACTGAATACTTCTTGGAAATAGTAAAGAATGACAATGGAATAAGGAAATTACATTCGATATAAACTAAAAGTTCTACCGGTAAACAGCCTGGGACGAACTCGGAACGAAAATAATTAAAAAAATATATTTTATAACTTTTATTTAAATTTAATAAAGTAAAAACATACCTAGATGTTAATGAGTTGCAATTAAAATGATAATGTAGAATTTTGTTTTTTTCAAAACGAACATACCACGAATTTAATTCATATTTATATAAATGATTACTGCATAAGCGGGCAAACGCGATGAGTAAATTACTAATGCTCACTAATATATAACTATATAAAATGATAAGGCATTAGCCGATAGGTATATTAGTAATGTCTTACGAATGCAGAACTATGTAATGAAATCTAATGAAAATCTGATGCGTCGATTAGTATAATCTTATACATGTAGAACTATATGTAGTGAGCACTTCATTATACGATAATTAAACATTAATATTCTTACTGTATTATTATTCATCAAACTACTGTCCTCATCTTGTGTGTGATTTTCACAACGTTTCGATCGATATAACCTCCGACCTTCTTCAGCTGTATCTTGTCCAACTCGAGAATGTTTCTGTCGAACTTGGGAATTTGGACGGAATTTCGAGCGGAACCCTATATCTACTTCACCGGCAGGTGTAGCGTTCTCGTATTCCGTCTGCCATTCGCAAATCTATATTTCGGTCGCCCACACTGAGGATTGAACCTTCAACCTTCCGGAGATTATGACTTTTACACTTGATTTTTCCTAGTACTCGAACCACTGCGCCACGGGTCCGC
>NC_136507.1:85122544-85335044 GCF_053919585.1 Euprymna scolopes
ATGAATTTGCTAAATGAACATTGAACGACAGCATTATGAATATACATGCCACACAGTAATATCTATTAGTTTATGCCTTAATTTTTAAATAATTACTAAATTAGTGGGCAAATATAATCTTATTATATATTATTTTGATAGCAGAAATCCCCCTCTGGACCAAAGTATCGTGGGTTTTCAATATCAGATGCTACATACAAATATATTATGTCTAGACTATTAACAAGTGTCTTATGTAACGTTATACCGACATCTTACAGCCCATGCTTACCCATATAATGTGCTTTAATCCTTCGTAACTAAATCATAAACCCAGAGACTCAACATAATCTTTCCCCTCTCAGATTCAAGAATAATAAAATCTCACCATACGACTATTCTTATATTTTAATTTTAACGGTCTTCTAATGCTAAACAAACGTTATGTGCCATCTAATTATGGCGTCGCAATAAGGCCTACGTTGGCCCTCTGAGTAAATTGCTGCGTTTATTGTCTAACATTTTACAACGTTAGTTTGTATTTCCCCTCTCTCTCTCTCTTTCTCTCTTCGTCCATTTCTTTCTCTGTATATATTATTCCCAGCACTATCTTTTTCTTTCTTCTCGCTCGCTTTTCACCTTTTTTTAACCGAAGAAGAAAATATTTAATGGCAATTCTGAAGTAAAACAGAAACATTTAATTTCTCTTTTTATCGCTTGAAAGCTCGCTTTGTACATTTGTCCAGTAAATAATTTTGTTTTTTTTTAAACATAGTTTCGTTTATTTTTAAATGTATTTTTATTTAAATACAATTTACTTTAACCTGCACAATATATTACAAGCGTCGACGAGATATTGCATCCCTGTGCCTGTTCTACAAGTACTTTTATGGTGAATTAATGATGAGTATACATGGGCACACACACACACCCCCACCCACCCACACACACACACACACACACGCACACGCACACGCACACACACACACACACACACATATATATATATATATATAAGTTATGGTAAATCATGTTTTTCAATTATATTTCACTATTTCTGTATACCGATTTGTTTTTCTTTGTTTAGAAGCTTAATGTATGTAAACAGGAGATAATATGTAAAAGAATGACAGTGGGTTTAATATACTAAGATGCAAATATTTTATTTTAATGCAAAACAGTACCTTCAGCTGAAATATGCATTAAAAGACACTGTATTTACATAATAATAACCGATTGTTTTTGCTTAACGGTACATATATGTAAAAGAATGCACCGAAATGTAAACATTCTTCAGGAATTGTTTTGAATAATAAATATTTGGATCTTGGAATGTAATTAAACTATTATATATATATATATATATATATATATATATATATATATATATATATATATATATATATATACTACTTCATTTAATCACATACATTAATATACAAAAGAAAAATTTTATGCGTAAACTTTAACTATTTATTTCAACAGTGCTAAATACGTAAGTAGATCTAGGTAGTAAGTTATATATATTTATATATATATTCATATATATATATAATTTATGTGTATGTATGTTTTTTCTTAATTTTATATTATTATTGTTAATTTATTTAAAACTTTACTCTAGGTAGCGATACAAAATAACTTTAAAATTAACGATAACATTAGAAAATAAATAAATAAAATAAAGATACATATGCATAAGTTATCATGTATATATATATATGTATATATATATATATATATATATATTGTTATTGTTGTTTTTTTCAAGCGATACACACGGTCAATATGGGCTCCGCCTCGGAGCTCATTTTTTTATTTACTGATAGACTCGCCCTTTTTAATTTGGACGTATATAACATTTTTATTTATTTATTATTTTTAATATATATATATATATATATATATGTATATATATAGAGAGAGACTAACATAAAAACACATTACACCAAGTTTAAAATAGGTCAGCATGCTAGATACATATGATCCCCGCTAACATAGTACACACAATGGAAGGGTTGAACCGGATGTCAACTAGGCATTTTTTCCTGTAAGTGGCTGCTCATTGGTTGATTAGGAAGGATGCGGTGGCAAATAGAAAGCTGAAAGGCTTAATTGCCATATATATTTCATAACTTCCTATATATATATATATATATATATATATATATATATATATATATATATATATTGTAGCGGTCCAGCCCGGCTTTGATCGTGCCCTATATACTGTTCATAACTTTATGTAAATACTTATGTACATATTAAAATTTTGATTTATGTCCATGTAACTTACATTTTTAATGTCAAGGGTTTAGATCCAAAATTGGTGAGGAGTTCGATAGAATTCGTAAAGGTCAACTCTTTCATCCTTGAACTTTTTGACAGCCAACTTTTCGTACAATGCCTAATTATGAAAACTTGCTTCACGTGTGAATACCGTTTATGTAAAATTTAAAAATATTTAGACCCAACATTAGCTGAATAATTCGGTAGAGACAACAAAGATCACATCTTTTCGTCTTTGGCCCGTTGGCAGACAATTTTCCGAGCAAAGATCGATTAAAATATTTCCCCTTTGTCTGAATGCACTTTATGTAAAATCTCAAATGTTTAGACCAAAAATTGGTTGAGTAATCTGGTAGAGACCGCAGAAGTAAATTTCTTTTTTCAACTTCGCCCACAATTTTGACCTCATAACACTTATTGTTAAGCGAAATAAGAAGTTGGATCCATGTCCAAGTAATCTACATCTAAAATTTCAAAAATTGGCGGAGGAGTTTGGTATATTTTCAAAGGTCAAACTATTGAACTTTGCCCTCTTGCAAAATTTCTGCCGATTAAAAGATTATTCCTAATCTCTATGCCCCTTATGTCAAATCTCGAGTTTTAGACTGAAAATTGACAGAGTAGTTTGGTAAGGAAATGTACACACACAGACAATTTCACTTTATATATATATATATATATATATATATATATATATATATATATTCAGAATGTGGGAGATTATATATAATAAATTCCACAGACAAAACACATCGCAGCCACAACAGCCAGAACAATCAACGAACCGGAAGTTCAAGATGAGTTTCACCCTCATTTGGGCTCATCAGTTAGACACATCCGAACTCAGGATTCGAAACCTGAGCCTCTTACATGCGAGACAACTGAGTAAACGACCCGCACAAAAGAAATTCTATTAACCAACACAGATAAAGTAACCGCCTGAAATCCGAGTGTGAAAGGGACCTACCTCGTCTCGACAAGGGGCGCGGTCATCCAATAAGCTAATAAGTCCAAGCCGATGTCTCACAAGTAGGAATTTAATCTCGAAAGGACGATGCCATCCAGCAACGCTAACCGAACGAGTAAATTGTGATAGGATTTTCAGAATGTGGGAGATTATATATAATAAATTCCACAGCCAAACAACGTTGCTGCAGATACAGAAAAAAAAGAGAAAAAGTAGACCAAGGAGTAAATAAAAAACGACAATATAAAATCATATAATAGATAAAGATGTGTTCGTTTATATAATACGGACGTTACCCTTATTAGGCATGTAGGATGAGTAAAACTGTATACCATTGTATTTCGAATGCTAATGTTTCTCATCAGAAGAGGAGAGAAGATGGTAGGTAACATATTACGGATGCGACATCTAGCGATATATACATTAGGAGTGAAATAATTGGGCGTCAGTGGAAAAAGGTTATACGTTGAAACTGTCGAGGGAGGGACACAGAAAAACTACAGTTATCTATTCGATCAGAGAGGGATATAGCTAATATTACAAAATGAACATAGGTGGATATGGCGTATTCCATGGTGGGGTATTACGATTTGGAGGTTATAACTAGACAATGGACATTCTTTAGATGGGCACTCATGCTACGTTAATATTCTATTCCAGCGCCAAAGCAATTTGTTTAGCTTTGGGTTATCCCAACAACTCTTGCTCTAACAGAATTGATCGCCTTCTTTAGAACCACCCCCATATATATATATATATATATATATATATATATATATATATATATATATATATATAGTCTTTGAAGTTTTTAACATTTGAAACTTTACAGAAAATTACTTTTTATCATTCGTTAAAAAAAAAAAAACATGTAGTCAGTAAGTCATTTAATCACCTGCAATCACTGCATCAACTCTCTCGAATTTACTATAATACCAATTTTTTATTTTTTTTATTTTTCAAGGGATCATCGGTTGTTTACCATGAAACACTGTTTCGGGGATTTAAAAACCAAACAGTATATTACATCATGGCTCCCCAGCAGTGTTGATCAAACACCACCACCATTAATCTTAGGAAGAAGACATGTTACAAAAATTTGATCCAATTTCCTATTCTTAATTGCAATTACTAACCTTTTCATAGTATAAAAATGAATTTCTTACCTGTGCGATTCATCAATTTCCACATTAAAAATGGATACATTTTTTAATTTATCAGTCTTGTATTTATAAGATTTGGATTAATCCATTTAACTACTTATCACCCCCACTATAATTAGTAGTTTGTATATTTACATTCTTATTTATTTAAAATCAGATATATAAAGGTTAAAAATATTTTATTTTTACATATATGCATTTTTTTTTATTATTATATCTAGAAATTTATTATATGTAATTATAAATACATTTTATACATTGCTAATATAGTTTTGGAATTCCTTTATTAATATAGTCTGGTTTATCTTAAACGATTCAAAAGCATCAGGATAACGAACAAATGCTTTATTTAACTGTTTAAATATTTTATTTTTATCTCCACCTTGTTTTATCATCCTTATTACTAAGCTAGAAACTGGTGGTATAAAATCTGTTAATTTTAGAGTAACGCGGGCTATTCTCAAAAACTCTGACATAATGGTTCCATAAAACACAAAAACAGGGCAGGTGCTATCCTTATGGGGCATACGTACTATTTTAAAGGGGAATGCGTTTCTTTTATCAAATATTTTATAAAGAAAAACCCCATCCTCAATTTTTATATTTAAATCCAGAAATGTAGCCTGTTGTCCTCTATGTTCACAATTCAATTTTAGTTCGTTTGGATATATAAGATGTTTATTTTTTTCGAATTCATCATTATCGTTTATACATATAAGGTCATCTATAAATCTCCTACACCCATGAAAGTTATATGTTTTAGATATGTCTGTTTTTTAATAATGATGATATATATATATATATATATATATATATATATATATATATATATATATATATATATATATATATATATATATACTCGAGTCTATGTAAATACAAATTTGCCCAAAATGGTGCAGGATCCAATCCCATTGGGATACCTATCGTTTGGAGTAATATTTTATTTCCTATTTGAAAATAGCATTCTTTAATAAGATGACTTACAAGTATTTTTAAAATACCTTTAGAAACACTAGTTTTGCTATTTTTATTTTTACACCAGAAAGCTTTAGAGTTTGAAAAGTCTATATATTTACCTTTTCCACCTTGAAAAGCCAAATCTACGGTATCATTTAATTCTTTTATAAGTTTTTCGTGCGGAATTTTAGTATATAGCGTACTAAAATCATAAGTAGCTATAGATTTTGCTTTTATTCTGGAATTTATTTTATCTAATTTTTCTTTCACCGGTTTGGAATTATTTACTACCCAAAATAGATTTATATTACTGTAGAATTTACTTTTCAGGTGAAAATTATTTATTTGATTTATAATTAATTTAAATATTTTAGATATAGCTTTACTTAGAGGTTTAGTGATGCACGTCTTTGAACCTACAATAAATCTAGCACCAACTGGATTTTTATGCATTTTAGGTATCCAATACATACATGGAAGATTTTTGTGTTTATCTTCTAACTTTAATCCTACTTTTTCATTTATAATACTATTATTCAAAATAATGCTATCTAAATTACTATTACTTACTTTATAAGTATCCGAATCTTTTCCTATAAGTCCTACTTATATTAATAAACCTTGTATATAATATTTTTTACATATAAAAGCTATATTGTTTGCCGCTTTATCAATCGGAACTATTACAAACCTTTCTTGAAGTATTTTAAGTTCCTTCCGTATTTCTGAATTTTTTTAAAAGAGGATTGGTTTTTCTAAGGTGTTTAAATTGTTTTATATTGTTAACCTTTTTATTTACGCATTCAAGTATACTATTTTTCCATGCATCAAACGTAGACTGTGCTAATTTATATTTCTTTACTATAGACATAATAAACCCTTCTAGTGCTTTAGTTACTTCTTTAACGCATTTAATGTAATTGAGACATTTAGGTTCTCTATAATTTGGACCCTTACTAAGTAGTTTTCTTAATTTAGGATTATTTACTATATTTAAATCTCCTGTAATTACATTTTTATCTCATTATTACAGAACGGAGAGGAATTACATTCACATTCTGGAATATTTATATTATCATCTTTTATATTTATATGTTCTACCGTTTTCTTATAATTAAAAATCTTATTGCGTATTGTTGGCCCTAGTTTATATGTAACTATTGGTTTTTGATCTTTTTTCTGGAACTCATTTGGTAGTAATTGTATATTTTTTTGTTTATTAAATATTTTAGGTAAATTTACATCATCAAAACCTTTATTTTCATACAAAACTACACAAACATTTTTAGGTTTCTTTTTTATATCGTTCACTGGTGGCTTATATAATTTAGTGTCAATTATATCTAGAATATATTCAAACCATTGAATGAAATAGTCCTTCTTATATATCATATCCGGTTGTAATAATATTTTAGATGCAATTTCCTTCAAAACTTTCTTTTTTGTTTGATTAAGCAATTTTCTTATATAATTGAACGACTCATAAATTTTATTAATAATGATATCTTTAATTTTACTAAAAAAATCCTCGCATGAAATAACTGATTTTCTATTATTTCTATTAACATGAGTTCTATCTCTAATACCGTAGCGAGGCAAAGCTGGATATTATCTACTTATAATTTCAGAATCTTGTAGGTTTTTTTTTTAGCTTATTTATATTTTATATATATATATTACTGATTTTTAAAATATATATGGCGATTAAGCTACACTGAATATTCCGCGTTTCATCCACTCTAGGACTCCTCAGGCTTAGGCGCGAATTCTGTAGTTGCTTATCGTTTTTATATTCTCCTCTTCTATTGAGATTTTAGTCAGCCAATCAGCTTTCTAGTAGCCACCGCGCCCTTCCTATCAGCCAATGGGCATGCATTTTATCGGACAAAGGATCTGTTTTAAAACTAGGTTAGTGTTTTTATTTGTCAGTTTATACATAAATATATATATGTGTACATACACATATGCACTTATATATATATATATATATATATATATATATATATATGATGAAAATGATGTAAATAGTATTCCGACAAAATAGAGAAAATAAAAAGGAACAAACCGTATTATGTGTTCATCAACGTTTCGTCTTTATTTCGAGACTTCCAGAGGAAGTTTGTTCCTTTTTATTTTCTCTACATATATATATATATATATATATATATATATATATATATATATATATATATATACATATATGCGTGATTGTTGATGTATATTCATGTTTATTTAATTTTTTTATTTGTTTATTTTCTATTGTTTTTGTTAGTTTTAAAACTATTTTTTATCGCTTTCTTAGAGTAAATTTTATATTGTGAACACAGTTATTTGCTATTTCTCTTCTACAGTATAATAGATGTTGGTG
The DNA here is from genome assembly GCF_053919585.1 of Euprymna scolopes. Lineage (NCBI taxonomy): Eukaryota > Metazoa > Mollusca > Cephalopoda > Sepiida > Sepiolidae > Euprymna > Euprymna scolopes. Next base: position 85,130,271 of record NC_136507.1, read on the forward strand.
ACCTTTAAAGTACAGGACCGCGATTAAAGTACAGGAGAGCACATTTTTTCATAAAGGCATAATATACATGGGTCGTCTAGGTCCCTACACGTGGTAGTTTGTCTTATTATTTTCCATTCGATTACCGGCGAATGTTCGCTTTCTTTGAGTTCCCAGTATTTATTCGGTAATGTTGTTTTTATACGGTGTTTTTTATTGTTGAATGTACTTTTGTAGTTATATTATCGGGTTTTGAAATCTAAGGAAATCATGCCATCGTAATATTTCTTGTTATTCAGGTTTTCTTTCGCAAATATTGTTGCCTGATAAACTACGCTTTTGTTTAGAAATGTATTTTTAACTGGGCAAAGTGTGCGGTGTCTACAGTTGCATTTATCTTGTTCGTTATTAGTATTTTTATTTATAGTATGGTTGTTTTTGTCCCGGGTTGTTTTATTAATATTGTTATTGTTATTATTATTGTTGCTATTATTATTAATATTATTATTATTAATGTTATTATTATTATTATTATTATTATTATCATTATTATTATTATTTCTATTAGGGTTAGTTTTATTTTTGTCATGGTGTTTATTTTTTATTGTTTATTTTGTTGTTGTTTATATTGTTTTTATTTAATATTTTTGTTATTATGTGCTTTAATTATCATATCTTAATTTTTGCAACAACTGTAGGATAACTTTAAGATAATTTTATTGAAGATATTGTGTAAGGGGTGTGTATCGGGAAAGTACTTTTCAATAAGATCTAGAAATTTCTTGCCAAGTTTTGTTTTTAACATTTGATTGTATGGGGCCGTATACCAAATTATAGTTCGTTTTATTCTATTTTAACTTTTATTATAGTTATTGGTGTTTTGTTGCTTATATTTGATATAGATATTTTTGTATCCACTATTTTTTAAGGCTGTTTCGTAGATATTGGTTGACCTGTTAAATGCATTTTCATCGCTTGAGTTATTACTGAGTTTACTTACGATCGAATTAGGAATCTGTTACCTTTTAAGTAGGGTTTATATGTGTTTTTATCTAAATTTAACTTGATGTCAAGGAAGATTGTTATTTTATGTTAGCTGATACGTCTGCTTTTAGGCCTAATTTTTTCATTTACTTGTGTACGATTTTCTTAAAGTGTTCTCCCTTGACGTTGTTGGAGTTTTTTTTATTACAGCTAGTCCGTCATCTCTATATAAGCCGATATCTGTAGTATCAAATATGATTGTGATGTGAGGGTATATAGAATGAATAATCCCACAAGATCTGATGCCTCTGCAGAATCCCTGGAACCCATCGCAAAATCAAGCGAATTTTTCATTCTAATTTTTATCTAGCTCTACCTACGTATTGAGCACTTTTGAAGTAAATACTTAAAGTTTACGCATAAATCTATACTTTCGTATATTAATTTTATATGAGTAAATTAAGTAGTTATTATATATACTATTATAATTTATATATTACAGATAGAATAATTGTTTTAGACCCTAGACGTCTTTCGACATCCTCGTCAGGTACAGCCAAAGTATTTGTATGTGTTTTAGTCATTTTAAAACTCTCGAATCCGTCTCAATTGCGACGTTGTTCAGTTGGTATATATATATATATATATATATATATATATATATATATATATATATATATATATATATATAAATTAACGGTGAATTGTTTTAATATAACAATCTAGACCCGTTAAACAAAAACGGTATGCATTTTAAGTAACGACATTTCCAAAACAAACTTTAATATATATATATATATATATATATATATATATATATATATATATATATATATATGTATATATATATATATATATATATATATATATATATATATATATATATATATATATATATATATATATATACCAACGGCGTTCCAAAATAAGCATCAATGTTTTTTTTTTTTTTTTGTTTTTGCTCACATGAATTCTAGACAATCGCAAATGGCATTGATATGATGCCTGAACTTACGCATTCAAGACATTACAGTTTCAGGTCTCTGTTGCAGATATTAAGGATGTGAGAGTCTAACAAAGAAACTGTACTATAAACGCCCATCGGAATCTGATATTCACTTTTAATACTTGGCAAATGTACGGTGTGCATGATGGTGGCTACGTTAACACGAAACTTCTTAAGAACAAACAGTCGACTGTGTTTATGGTACTTCTACAATCTTCATAACTCTTCAACATGTAAAAATTGTAACTAAGAACATTAATTTTAGAAGTACCCTTGCATCTATTAGTAAGGCATTGATAAGCTTCGAAACATACATCTAAATAATCTTGATATTATAGCATACAGTTTTTAAATTTCGTTATGTTTTTCTTATTTTATTTTCCCATCTTTTTAATGGTAACCTTTATTTTGTTATCACCATTGATAAATTATTATTCTTAATCACAGCCTTAGATCATTCGTAGACAATTTTGATTACGACACTACCATCTATGTCAGCACATTAAGGCCCTAAACGACCAAGTTCTCCCTGATTCTCTTTCCTCTGATCTTGAGCATGTGGTACAATGGGTAAAAAAGTAAGTGGTTACTTTTAACGCATCTAAAACCAAGCTTCTATCCTTACATCATCAACGTTCTGATCCCGTACCTGACATCAATTGAAAGGAATGGTTCTCGTCTTGGGGTGATTCCATGTTTTGCCAAGCTTCTGGACTTGAACTTTACTCCTGATCTAAAATTGAATACATACATCATATCTGTTGCCAAGGTCGCTGGAGAAATGAGGGGATCCTTCTATCGATCCAGTATATATCTACCTTCTGATGCAATATTCTACATATATAAGAGCAAGGTACATTCAAGGATGGAGTATTGCTCTCACATCTGGGAAGGAGCTGTTAGGAACACTTATCCTGCATTGACAGAGTTCAGCATAGTATTGGTAGTCTAATAGACATGCCATTTTCTCTTCCCTGAAACCTCTTTCTCATAGAAGAGGCGTTGCAAGCTGCTCTCTGTTTTATCGTCATTTTCCTGGAAATGTCTCGTCTGAGCTCCAATCTAGAGTCCGCACTCACCAAACATCCACGAGAAACACTCGTTTTGCTGAAAAAGCAATTCATAATTTCCTCCACTCTTTATGTCCGCCTAAAGCTAAATGTAGATTCCATGAACAATGCTTTTTTTAGAACTGCATGCCTATGGAACTCCTTCCCGTTTACTTGCTTTTCAGCTGACTACAATATGATCGTCTTTAAGTCCAATGTGAACAAATTCCTGATGAGCCTTTCGCCTTAAGTGTATCAATTTAAGCAAATTTACACTTCTAACGATTACTATGATTGTGTCCTTTTAATTACTGTACAATCTTTAACCTTATACTCGAGTAGCCTCTAGCCCTTGATAAGTAGTGATTCCCTTGTAAGAAAATGGCTTTTTCGTACCTATAACTTTGTAAATAATCGTTCCAATTCGAGCTACAAAACGCATCTTTCCCAGCCAAAATAATCGGCTTAGACATATCACGAACCTATTGCTTGAAACAGGCAATGTATGAATCCTATGTTTTCTTACTATCGACTTGTCAAACACTCTGGGAGTCACACTTTAAAATAACCTTTGGTGTTTAGTTGGACATATTCGTAGCTGGTTAAATTAGTATATTTAAATATTGGCTCCTAAAACCCTGGTCAAATTTCCAATTTGTATTTCTAATTAAGACGTTTGTATCGGTTTCTGTGGTGCATATGCTCTGGCAACGCTATATTCGAAATTAGACAGGGAGATAGGAATGACTAATATGCTGTTAATTGGCAAATCGAAAGCGGATTTAGTTGGAAAATTAATTGCGGCATATGCCAGTAATGGCGCTGAATAGGAATTTCAGCTGAGATGAAATAAGAGGCCAAGCAATTATAATTATAATAACATTCAATGATTAAATATCGCACTGGATAATAAAATGTTGATCACAAGCGATGATCACAATCATGATAATGAAGAAGACAGTGTTTTATTTTAACAATAACTTCTGCGGGTATTACAGCGTTTCTCTGCAGATATGTCGAGACACAATTTGATGAGACTATAGGAATAATAAAATACAAAAAGTGGAAGTGCACTGAGGGCAAACCTCTGATGAATATGAAAATAATAATTTATTTCATTAAAAGAAGCATTTTAAATATTTACATTAAGGATAAAGTTGCAATTTTAATGTGTGTAGTTTCAGTGAATAAGCTTAATAGCTGTATCTAGCACAAAGTTGTTATTTTTAATATGTGAAATTAGTATAAAACGACTATGTAACATATCCTTTTAGAACAAATATGTTATTTTTATATCGAACAATTCTAAGGTAGATTAACATGCTATTCTAATATATGCAATATGAGCATATTTGTCATAAAGATTGTATATATATATATATATATATATATATATATGTATATATATATATATATAGAGAGAGAGAGAGAAAGAAAGAGATTTACATATATATATATATATATATATATATATAGACACACCCACACATGTATATATATAAAAGTGAACGTGTCTGTGTGTGTGTCTGTGTACATTTCCCTACGCAATAAGTCTGTCAATTTTTAGTCTACAGGCTCGAAATTTGATATACAGGGTACTGCGATTTGGGAAAACGAAGGTGATCGGTCTTTGGCTAGAAAGTTGGCGATTAAATGGTCAAAGTTCAACGATTTAACCTTTGAGAACTCTACCTAACTCCTCCGACAATTTTGGGTCTACGCACTTGAAATTTTAGATATAGGTTCCTTGGACATGGATCTTACTTAATAAATTGATTTGAGCTCAAAACACTAACTTTTAAGGAGCCATAATAGGGGTCAAAGTTAAAAAAATCTGACCTCTGCGGTCTCTACCAAATTACTCAGACAATTTCTGGTCTAAATATTTGAAATTTTACATAAAGGGTATTCAGAGATAGGGCAAGTTTTTCATCAGTTTGGGTCGAAAATATTTAGTTACCAATATATAAATTTTTGTATGTATGTCTTTTTGCATTTCTGCCTTTAACTATCAATAGACGCGACGGATTTTACCAGATCAGTATCGTTTTAAAGTTCGACCTTTTATACGACAAATATTGAAAAATTGTCTAAAAACATTAATATCTTCCCCTTCAACGAGGCACTTTTCTACAGGGTGGGTCACTTTTTCCCCCGATATTTTAAAAAGTAATATTCTTCTTTAGATTGTCTAGCCTTAATTTTAGAAAATGTCGCTTCCGGTTTGGCGGTGGTCGTAATAGTATAAACGTTAGGTTTTTGCCCCGTTTTTTTCCTCCGTTGCGGTACGGGTTCGAGCCTGCCTTCCTACTACCACTTTATTTTTACTCAACATACACATCCAAACACCCGGGCAACGCCGGGCTGAAATGCTAGTATAATATAAAGCTGAATGTGTGTGTGTGTGTGGTCACGAATAGGCTCTTATATGGTTGACTATTTTAAAAAATTGATACCATATAATGATAGATGATGTATAAAGTCACAGGAATGGGTATGTTTGATCTGGCAGAACGGTGGTTCATTGAAATTGTGGGGGTGTCGTTCGCGCCTTGTCCACAAACTATGGAAATAAAAAAAAAATTACAAGTGTTTTTGATATATATGTACATAAGAATATTTTGATAAGTATGTTTCAACTGAAATAGGGATGGTATAATAAAATTGAAAGTTCTTTGTTCACGCCTGGCCTCCATAGAATGGGAATAAGTACAGATTTTAATAAATACTTTTCATATCTATCTGCGTAAGTATACTTTGATAATCATGTTTCAGTTTGAAGAAATATGGTATAATAAAATCATGGGTTGTTCGTTCGCGCCTGACCCCCATAGAATGAAAATATGTCACAAAGTTTAACAAGGTCTCTTAATATAGATCCACAGAATATTGTGATAAGTGTTTCAGTGTGAACAGGTATGGTATAATTACTTATGGGGTTTATCTATTTTATTTTTACTTTCATCATATTTTGCTTTGGTTTTGATACCCCCAAATTCGAAGCTATCTTTTTACAACACTTCCTTTTCATAACCTATCATTCTTTATAAATCCGAGTTCATTTTCTGTGGGTTGTTTTCGAACCCAGTCAACGACGGGTAAATTTGCTAGTATATATATATATATATATATATATATATATATATATATATATATATATATATATATATATCATTCCAGCGTCTTTATATATATATATATATATATATATATATATATATAGAGAGAGAGAGAGAGAGAGAGATAGAGATAGAAAGAGATATATAGATAGGTAGATATATAGATAGATAGCAGGCGATCCTGCGTTGTCCAGTCATAAATACGCAAAAATTATTGTTTTCATCCATACGAAAACTGAGACATATGCATGCGAGTAGTATATTTTTTATCCTAACAGTTCACTTCTTGTACGTGAAAAAATACTCGAGCGTAAATTGAAACCAAAACCTAAAAACAGTGAGTCAAGTACGATAACTATCACACCAGCTTGACACGATAAGATTATTATGTCTGAGTGTTTGTTTTCTGCGACCGACCTTATATATTACTATTTTTTAAATCCAGACTCAACCATTACGGCGATGAAGCATTACCAACATATAGATGAAATGGATCATAGACTTCGACAACAACACCCAGCATTGGTCAATAGGAAAATCCATGACAATATCTGATCCCACGTTGATAAACTAGGAAATGCTTCAAACACTTACATTCTATGAAGAAACGCCTTCATCGCTATCAGAACGCAAAAGTTGTACATTACTTGCATAAATACAATTGATGTGCGTTGATAAAGGTGTGTTGATTTTGATCGTGCTTGTTTTGATCAATTAATTCTTGTTTGAGTCGAGATATAATGATCTGCATTTAAAAGTTAAAAAAAAACAAGAATTTTCTTGTCACCCTGACACATAGATATGCGTTTTAATACTACGATGTAATTTTGTCTGTGTGTGTGTTTTTATGGCGCTTCAATTTAATACGTGCGTTTATCATGTAAATTATATTATAACAGGTGGGATTTAAAGTTCCTATTTTTATATGTGCGTTTAACTTAAGGATTAATTCTCATGAACTGGCTCTTTTCATATGGTGTTTCGGTTTTACGACTGGCAGACGAACAGATTAGCTGATAAGACCTTTTAGAGAGATAAGTGGTCGCATATAAAAACACGATTCTCTAAAAAAATCCAAACTAAAAGTAAACATATGCAACGAGTTGGATCGATTTAAAGTAATTTTATTGTTTGTATAAGGTTATATGTCATGACATTTCAAAGTAGATTGCTTAATTCGGTCAACTAGAGGCGCGACACAGACAGATGAACTTTAACAAACGCCCCTTTCTCCGAGATATCTGGAGAGCTGAAGACACGGACACATTAATTCATAGCGCTATTTGGAAACCTATTAATATCGTGAAATGTGTTCTTATTGAATTTTGTTTTAACTTAATTTATCCAGAGCGAGTTTTAATCATTGAACAGAAATACACAAATAGAATCATTCTATATATACATAAAACAATAGCTGTATGCATGTCTGTGTAAATATTTAACCGACAAACTCTTAAACTACTGATAGAAGTACACTGTAATAAACAGCAAACAATAATCATACACAAGTAGTGATTTATAACGAGTAAAATATTTGTTTGGATTGATAAATAACGCGTAGAGAAATATATAAGCAGGTTGAAATGCAAAATGTTAATCTCAAATTGCCGACATCATTCTGTTAGTTTTACGTATGCGCAAATGAAATCATCAGTAGAAATGGTTAATTTTAAATATGTTATATTTGTCCGTCGGGTATGCTCAAGCGATAGGGAACTCGACCGGGGCGCTAAATATTTAAGTTTCGATTATAGCTGATGGATGGCACTTAAATAATTCTTTAGCTTTTCAAACAATATATATATATATATGTATATATATATATATATATATATATATATATATAACTACTTAATTTACTCACATAAAATTAATATAGGAAAATATACATTTATGCGTAAACTTGAAGTATTTACTTCAAAAGTCCGCAATACGTAGGTAGAGCTAGTTAGTAATTTATAAAATATATATGACGATTAAGCTATACTTAATATTCCGCGTTTCATCCACTCTAGGACTGTTCAGGCTTATGCGCCTAAGCCTGGACAGTCCTAGAGTGGATGAAACGCGGAATATTCAGTATAGCTTAATCGCCATATATATTTTATAAATTACTATATATATGTATGTATATATATATATATATATATATATATATATATATATAGAGAGAGAGAGAGAGAGAGAGAGAGAGAGATGGATAGATAGATAGATAGATATAGATATAAATATATATATTAGAGATAAAAGAATTCCATTTTTTTTAAATATTTTAATGCAATTACCGTTTCTGTACTTAATTCCAGATTCATATTCACTTACCTATTCCGATTCGGATTCTATATAAATCTTTAAATATTTAATCATAAAGTTATTATTTTCCCCTAGATTACAGTAAAAACCTATTCGAAATGTGCGTATCTTTTCTTCAAACCTAAAATATAAGTTGTCTAATTTATCTCTAACTTTTCCAATTATTAATAGTTAGAAATCAATAAATATTTATTATTTTATATTTACTACAAGTAGTGGATGATTTATTAAAAAAACTAAAAATAACTAAAATAGAACATATAATTAAAAGAAGTTCTTTAGCATCGAAAACCACGCACAAATTTTCCTGATTTCGTACAGATTAAGATACCGATTCCGAAACTGTAAATGCTTCGATTTTTCCGATTTCCGTATTCCAATTCCGATTAATCGTCTCAAATAAGATATTTTACAGAGAATTAACTCTGTAATCACAAATAAGAAATATGTTGGAATTATAATATATGTAAGCGTATTTTCGACCGGACATGCCTGGTTCTCCACCTCTAGTATATTTGTTAACATCTGCATACAGAAAATGAATATTTTTTGTTGTCGGAATTATCCATTCAAAATGGCATTGTTCAGTGAACTATAATTTTCCTGCCGTATTGACATTCTATTTAAAATTTAACGTATTTATGAGATCGAATTAGCAATATTTTCAAAACATTCGGTTATAAATATCTGATTTTTTTTTCATAAAAAGATTGATAATTCGTATTCATTCGATTATTCGGAATACGATTCTCATTTTGATTATTCCCACAACGTTTTCATATTTTTCCAAACTCGCCACCTTTTCTGTTGAACTCGAAAATCTCTGCTGAATTTCGAGCACAAAGATCCGTGACATAGTTGAAAAGGTACTTAACAAATCTAGTTGCAAGTTACATTTTCTTGGAGGTGGAAGGACCAAGTAGTGTCACTTAAAATACAATTGCGAATCACATTAGAAGGAATGAGAGCATGCTTCTCTTGTGGATACTATTAAAGAGTTCCGCTCGGAAATTCGTACACGTATTGATAGAAGTGTTTCCGAGTTCAACAACGTACACTTGAAAAAGGGCAAAGGTTCAATCGACCGGAAACGTGTGTGAATAACACTCAATATGTAAACTGTAGTCTGCATGAATAAAGTAATACGAATTCAGTTCTATATGTAGCTTAGCATGGGAGCAACCGAAAATCGCCTATATCGTTGTAGGGTCGATTCCTGACTTCTGATAAGTAAGAGTATAGCCGACCTGAAAACCAGAGTTACAGTGAAATATTTTGTCTGATGAAAATCCCGTCGATTTCGATGTATGAGCTTCCGCCACAATAACTAAGGTGATCAGAAATCTACACAGATGATCTGTTTATAGTGTGGAAGGCGTTGTGCAGAACAATCCACACATTTTAGTAATACTTCTAAACTTTGCAGAGTATACAGGAAAGCACATATAGTAAACATCATATATATATATATATATATATATATATATATATATATATATATATATATATATATATATTATGTTGCATCCCTCTGCCTATTCTACAAATATTTTTATGGTGAACGTTCTGACGAACTGCAATCCCTTGTTCCCGCACGAAGTAAACACCCTCGACAAATCCGACAGGCAGCTAAATCTCACCGTCACACAGTAGAGATTCCTAGAAGTAAATGAGCTTTCTACTCCAGTCGTTTCTTCCCCAGAACCACTAGACTTTGGAATTCCATTCAAGGTCCCTGCTTCCCCAACTGTACTGACATGCAGAAGTTTAAGTGTAACGTGAACCGACATCTTGCTGCCAAACGCCCTACATAATACCCCAGTAGCGGTTGCCCCTGATAGTAGCCCCCTACACCAAAGTGGCAATGTGGCTTGTTTGGGTGAAAATGTATATATAAATTACTAACTAGCTCTACCTACGTATTGAGCACTTTTGAAGTAAATACTTAAAGTTTACGCATAAATCTATACTTTCGTATATTAAGTTTGTGTGAGTAAATGAAGTAGTTATATATATATATATGTATGTATATATATGTGTGTATGTATATATATACATGTATATATATGTATATATAAACACACTAACACACACGCATATATATATATATAAATGTATGATTGCAACGTCTTGTCAAACGAGTGCCACTCCCTCATTATCGTAAAAACAGGTGTACAGCCAAATGTTTACAGCACTTTCCAGAGAGCCGAACGGTTGACTGTGTGTAATGCCTTGGTTAAGTCCACAAACACATGGCAAAGAGGCATACGCTACTCAATAGAGGTTTTCCAAAAGCTTTCTAGCAGAAAACATATCCCCGTTGCACAAACGCCGCAACATGTTAATGTCTGTTATAAGTATCGTATGTGGTTGAATCGTATTCCAAAAAAACAAACAAAAAAAAACCTGCATATATGTGTGTGTGTGTGTCTTCGTATCCGAGTTCGTATCTCATAAACGATGGAAATTGTCCATCTACACTGATGATTCCTCAAGCATGAGACACTAGTGTTTATAAGTATGAATGCATGATTATTATTATTTATAGTATTCAAGTATTTTAAAGAATACTTAAGGATGAGCACCTCTGCGGAATTATAACTAAAGCAGTCAACTAGCGTCTAGGAAATTTTCAGAATTTCCTCTCCTGCGAACACTATAGATTGCCATTTTTACTTGCCCGAAATCGACGTTTTGGAATTCTTAATTCCCTTGATTCTCATTGCAATTGTCTTGTGGCTCTACGATAGAGGCTTGGCAAATGGAGCAAACAGGTGGCTTCGTGGCCGGGTTCGAATCTTATGACCGGAAGGAATTGTTACCTACCCTGCTGATTGGGTAAGCACGTAAACTTCTCTTTGAATGTAAAAAAAGGAATAATTGTTATTTTATTGCGTATATGTATATATTTAATTATGCGAATTATCCACACACCTCTTGTTTGTTCTAATACTTTTATCGCTGTTTGAATTATGACATTATCGCGAACATGGATTGATAAATAAATTACTTCACTCCTATTTGTATGCTAATTCTTGATTACTGCGTGGAGAAATGCCAGCCTACAAAGACAACATTAACCTCTTCACTGGAAACGAATTCCGGAATCACAGTAATTATCCCTTCTTCCACTGATGATGGAATAGTGTGTGTGTGTGTGTGTGTTGGAATGTATAAAATACCTTAAACATTCATTTGAGAAATATATATATATATATATATATATATATATATATATATATTGTACACAGAAAGTTGTTAGTTAAGACATATCATTGGTACCGTCGGTTTCAAGCCCGATAATAAGGCCCGTTTAAGGTATCCTTATCAAGCTCTCTTCAGCCAATATTCGTTTCTAACGAATTTTAACGAAAAGAGGCGAATATTGGCTGAAGAGAGCTTCATAAGGATACCTTAAACGGGCCTTATTATCGGGCTTGAAACCGACGGTACCAATGATCTGTCTCAACTAATAACTTTCTGTACACAAAATATACATACGCTCTTACAATTTGCATGTTCCTTTTAATTGAGCACTCTGCTGGAATTCTTTTTCCCCCCAAAAAACTAATCATATATATATATAAATATATATATATATATATATATACATATATGTATGTATATATATATATATATATATATATATATATATATATATATATATATATATATATATATACATGTGTGTGTATGTGTGTGCAGTAGAAGCCCGACATACTGCGACCCCGGGATACGTTTTATTTCAGGTCACGATATTGAATACGATCATATTTCGGTCCCCGGTTACTGTGTTTTCCCTACTTACGGTTTTATATATATATACAGTTATTTGATTATATACAGGTTTATTATATATTGTACTGTATTGTGATACTAATTTTTAATATGTACTGTATAAAATTTTGCGTAGGCCACACCATATGGCAATTTCACTTTACGATCCCAACCCCGGAACTGATAAATACAGTATACTAAGGTTCTCCTGAGTTATATGTATGATATTTCATAGAATTGAGTTATATATTTATATATCTATTTAGAATTATTTTTCTATGAAGAGGTGTAGTTCTTGTTGATTCCATTAGGAGTTTATTAAATAAAAATAAAATTGCAAAATTGAGTAACAATTTTGTTCTGCTCTATCCTCATTTTTCGCATGAACAGTGTTTCTTCAGAGTTAAGCCCAATGCTCTCACTCTGTGAAACATTGACATCAAGCACTCGCCTAGCTACATCCACTATCGAAAATTTCCATTTCTCTTTCTTTCTGCCTGAACCTAAACGAAAAGTTCATAATAAAAGATTTCTTCTACGGAACTGCACGTCAGTGAAACACAATATCCCGGAGCTCTTTCCCACCTTACTATGACATGGGTGTTTTCAATTGTAACGTAAAGAAGTTTTTGTGTCGCCACATTTGTAAAAGATTAATTTTAACCCCATTACAACCATCACAGACCGTCATAGTGTTTCCTTGGTGGAACTCATGGAACTACAACAACTTGCTGTTGAGTATGATTCAAGAACTTCCCGGATCAATCACAGCAATTGCTTACAAAAACTGGATGACGAATATTCGGGCAAGGACACACCCTACCTAAAAAAAAAAAAAAAAACAGCCATTAGAAAACAATATTTGATGACCAAAAGGATTCAAGAAAAATGAACACACGCGAAAATTCAAAACAATTTTTCCTACACTCGGGGGAAATTCGAAACTTTAAAAGTATTTTTAAAAAAAGAAGAACCACTTTATTCAAGTGATTCAAGTTACGAGACAAAACATTTAGGGAAACAGCCACGTTTGAACGTGAAAAATTTATCCACAGGATTCTTAAAGTTTGACAATAAAAAAAGAATTGTCACCGTAGTTTGTTGTTTATAAACAACTGATATTTTTAGATGTTTTCTGTTCATTACCAAAAATGGTGCTGCTCGACGATTATTATGTTTGTTCAAGACAAACAGTTTTGTCAGATAAAATAATAAAAATACTGACGATAAATATTTATTTACATTTATTTAGGAATGAGAAATGTAAAATGTTGTCATAAGAATTTAGTTGACAACTTAGAAATAATAACGTGTAAAGACATCATACAGTTATCTTAATGACGTACACTGATGACGTCATTTTAAAGGGAAGATGGTCATTTTGAGATACGTGGAAATGCGTGACAGAAAACATTTAGTTGGAGTTGGGTCGACGGGGAGAAAGGTCAGAGTTGAGTAGCTGACCGTTTGTAATGGCCCAAAGCACTCGTGAGGAGCGAAGGGGCAACAATCCTCCATACATGGACGAATAGTGACCTTATACATATGCATGACACTTTCAGGTGTAACTTTCTAGCAAGGTGGAGAGCGTACACATTCTTCACAGCAGTTTTTGCAATGTTATCGATGTAACTGTTCCAACTCATGTTCCCTGTGAACGTTTAGCCGAGGGGTTCGAAAGAAGCACTTCAAGGTAATGTCTCATTAGTCATAGCTATTGGTGATTGAGAAGGTTTCTTGTAATAATTGAAGGAAACAAGCTCAGTCTTAGCAGTGATAAATGTGGCCGTCCATTTCTGTTCCCCATTTACAGAGTGGAGGTCTTGTTCTAGTGTTTCTGCCATTTCCTATGATATGCGTCTATTATTTTCTCCTCATGCCCGTGTAAGAGCGTGGTGTCATCATCAAATATACCCATCTCAGATTCAATTTTATCAAGAAGGTCATTTAATAATATTAGGAATAACAAGGTTCAAGGATTGCCCCCTGAGGTACACCGAATTAATATCATATTTTTGACCGTCGCAGACAACATTTTTTTCCTTATTTAAGAAAGAGTTAATCAAATTAAAGATTCGTCTAGTGATACCATATGATCTGATTTTCCTGTAATATCCTATCAAAAGCCTTATATATATATATATATATATATATATATATATATATATATATATGTATATAGGTTTACTGCCCTCCCCTCACCTGCTTTGCACAGAGATTACAGTAAGGATATGTGATGTAGAACAAGTTTTCTTTCATTCATATTATTGGTCGGTCAGAACTTTAGCAGCTGTAAGATGATTGGCTAGAGCTCCATTAATTATGAACTCAAATATTTTGGTGAAAATCGTGAGGAGGCTAATGAGCAATAACTTAATGGGTCAGTTCTATCGCCAAAATTCTTATAAACTTGCATCACAGAAGCAGTTTTCCAGCAGTTATGGCAGCAAGATTCGCTAAGGCATTTGTATAAAGTTTGAAGAGGACTGGAGAGACCTCGGCGGAGCATTTATTTTAATAGTACAGCCTGGATGAGATCGAACCCACATGCTTTTAAGGTGTTTAGGATTATTATGATATCATGCACCTGAGAAGGGGTGATTTGCAGATCATCTAGTGGCATTGTGGCAGTCTACTAAGAGAAAATCAGGTAGGCAGTCGTTTACTGAGTTCAATGTAGAGTGTAAAGAAACCGACTGGCAAGCATTTTAGCCTTCCAGGTTGTGAGCTACCAATATATAAATTGTTGGATAGTGGGGAAAATTGTTGATTGCCCGTTGTTTACTACACTATTGTAGATTTTTCTGAAATCACGAGTTCTTAATTTCTGCGCTTTTCATTCTAAAACTATTTATATACAAGGAGATATACCTGCCGTACAGTAAAAACTTATTAGATTCAAAAATAAAACCAAGAAAGACGACGAATAAATTACGATAATGATTATGTTAGCTTACCACGTTTTAAAAAATATTTTACAACCTAGTTATTCTTAACTTTAGGAATTTGTAATGCATATGATTCGCACATGCGCATTCGTGAAATAGTCGAAAACAGATAAAAACCCAATTACTTTTATTTCAATTTTTACACCTTAGCTACGATTTTTCTAGATGAAAATCAATTAAATATTTTCTACGTGACCCAACATAACAGATTTCAAATTTTTATATCAAAAATTAGTTGATTATATAAGGTGAGAGTTGTTCTAACACACTCATTCCAACTTTTGTAGATTATAGATTTGCAGGCCGATTTGTCTATCTATCAATCTTTTACAAGTACATAAACGCAACTTTTCTCCTTGCTAGTACACACATACACACACACAAACACACACACACAAACACACACACATATATATATATATATGTGTGTGTGTGTGTGTGTGTGTGAAAGGGTCTGTCTGTCTCTGTGTGTCTGTCTGTGTACATTTCTCTACGCAATATCGCTGTCAATTTTCAGACTCGAAATTTGATATACAGGGTATTGAAATTTGGGGAAATCTTTGTAATTCGTTTTGGCCAGAAATTTGGCTGGTCTCTACCAAATTACTCACACAATTTCTGGTCTAAACATTTGAAATATTACATGAAGGCTATTCAGAAATAGAGCAAGATTTGTATCAATTTGGGTCGAAAATGTGAGCTACCAATATATAAATGTATGTATGTTTGCATGTCTGCCTTACACTTTCGATAGACGCGACTGATTTTCACAATATTAGTATGATTTTGAAGCTTGCCCTTCAGACAACAAATACCGTAAAATAGCGAAAAAAATTGGCTAAAATCATTAATTTCTTCACCCTCAACTGGGCACTTTTCTACAGGGAGGTCACCGATATTTTCGAAAGACTTCCCTTCTTTTCGATTGTCTAGCCTTAATTTTAAACTACGTCACTTCCGGTTTGACGGTGGTCGTAACAGCAAAGACGGCACTGTTTCCCGTTTTTTCTCCTTCACGGTACAGTTTTGAACCTGACTTCCAACTACACTTTTTTTTGCTCAATATACACCTCCAAACGCCCGGGCAACGGCGGGCTCAAACGCTAGTATATATATATATATATATATATATATATATATATATATATATATATATATATATATATATATATATATATAAGTGAAATTATCTGTCTGACTGCGTACATTCCCCTACACAATAACTTTGTCAATTTTCAGTCTACAGACTCGACATTTTATATACAGCGTATGGAGATTAGGGGAAATTTTTGTAATTTTTTTTTCGGCCAGAAATATCGCTGTTAATGCGTAAAATTTCAACGATTTTCCCTTTGAGAACTCTACCAAATTCCTCCGCAAATTTTGTGGATAAACAATGTAAATTTTAGATATATGTCTCTAGGAGATGGATCTAACTTAATAATTTTTTTGATCCCCCCCCCAAAAATAAATGTTAAGGGGTTATAATAGAGGTCAGATTAAAAAAAAAATTATACCTCTGCGGTCTCTACACCATTACTCTGGTCTAAACATTTGAAATGTTTGATAAAGGGTATTCAGAGATAGGGCAAGCTATTTCATCGGTTTCGGTCAAAAATTTGAGCTATTGATATATAAATGTGTGCATGTATGTTTGTATGTCTGCCTAAAACTTTCGACAGAGGCGACGGATTTTCAGAAGATCAGTAACGTTTGAAGCTGGACTCTTCAGACAACAAATACCGAAAAATTGGCTAAAAACATTAAAATCTTCACCTTCAGCTGGACACTTTTCTACAAGGAGGTGTCACTGGTTTCACAGATATGTTCGAATGTCATCACCTTTTTTTGATTGTCTAGCTTTAATTTAAACCTACGAAACCTTGAGAACTTGGACCTTAGGAAGGCGTATTGCCACTCAAATCCCAGCAAAGACCGATAGCTGCTGCCAACGAGAAATCAATGGAAAGCAGCTGTTGCGATAATGCAAATTTATTTGCAAATGTTATCGAAAGAGGTGGAGAGTAATGAAAACTTGGGAAGACTTGTTCTTACTCACCTTCCGGCTTTTTTCAGGGAAAGATCTCAAAAGACCTGTGTGAAAGCCCCTTCTGCCATTAATAATAATAATAATAATAATAATAATAATAATAATAATAATAATAATAATAATAATCAATACTTTGACTTGGCAAATAAAAATAATCATTACATTGACTTGGCAAAAAAAGGAAACCTCAACAGCAAAACTGAATCCCTAATAACGAGATAACGTAATCAGAACCAACCACATCAAAGATTGGATCGACAGGACACAAGAAAACAGGAAATGCAGACTTTGTTGACAAATAGAGGAAACGGCAAACCACATAATGAGCGAATGCAGCAACTAGCTGAAATAGAATATAAAAATAAATAAAGTGGAGAAGGCAGTACACTGGAATTATGCACACAACTGCACGTTAAACACTTGGACAACTGGTGCAAACATAAATCAGCCGCATTATTTGGAAATGAAAGTCACAAAATTCTATGGGACATAGATTAACTAACAGATACACCCATACAAGTAAGATGGGCAGGTGTCATAACTGTTAAGAAGAAAGAAAAGTTCTGCCAGATTGTAACTTTGCCGTTCTAGCAGAACACGGAATGAAAGGCAAGGAGACCGATAAGCGAAGCTAATATATGGAACTGGTCAGAAAACTCCAAAGAATCTGGAAGATAAAGAATATCAAGATAAGGCAACTCACAGAAGAAGAACTTATAATAATGCAAACACATTTTGAAAAAAAAAAGATTGGGAGAGATTGGAATCAGAGGGATGGGTGAGAAGTTACAATGTAAAACAATAATGAAAACGGCTTAAATATAAATAGTTTCCCTTGAGTGTAGAGACGCACACATGTGATAGATGCACAAGTCGAACATTTAAAAACTGCTACAGATGTAAAATACAAAGGAACGTGACACAGAATCATGAAAATTAAAAGTGTATACTTGTAAGTTTACTCTCCTCTCTGCGTCTACCTTCATTTTACCGTCTTCTGTGTCTGAGCGTGTGTATGTGTTACCATAAACCGACTCTACACAAAATAATCGAGGAGGGTCAAGGGCTATAAAAAGATCAAGGAGAGGAAGTACTAGCCAGGCTTATGCCGGATGACTACCAAGAGGACTGTGGACTTGCGGAGGCTTACTGCTACTCAAATTCTAATGACGACCAATGGTCGGCGCCAACGAAAAATCAATGGTAATTTGTGATAACGCCCATTCCTTTGCAAAGGTTATCGAAAGAGGTGAGCGATTTAGACTCCAGGGAACACCACAAGCTGTTCTCAAAGAGCAATCTTTGACGATGGCTTGTGTGATAACTCCTACTGAGTAAATAATAATAATAATTATAATAATAATAATAATAATAATAATAATAATAATAATAATAATAATAATAAATGAAGTTAATAATTAATTAACAGTAAAATAATAATATATGGTGATATATGTAGGTGTGATGAGTTAATGATGATAGCAATAATACAGCTAATGAGGACGTATATAAGACCGTCAATAATATAATATTGCTCCTGATGCTAAGAACGAGGATAAGTGAAATAATTCATAGGAATAGGGTGGGCGTAACATGGAAGAAAAGAGTGGTGCGGACAGCCAGAGAAATAAGGATGGACGATGAGAAAATAAAGATTGGCAATAGAAATGAAGACACCAAGGTGGACTATCGTATAAAAGATAAAGCCGATAAATTATTAATGGAACGATTATCAGATTGAAGACGCGCGGCGTATAAATAAATAATGGCCAGATGCCGCTGAATTGGCGTGAAATCGAGAAAAAGTGGAATTGCGGTAATGAAATTAGTGTGGGCAGAGGAATTAACGCTAGCTGAGGAAATGGAATAGAAAAGAATTAAGAAACGAATAAGAATAAGAAGAAAATACAAATAAGAGAAAAAAAGAAGAATCCTGTAAGAAAATTATAACAAAATAATATTGCCACTATAACAAGTAACTCTTCAGTCTTTCAACCACTACTACTACTACTACTACTACTACTACTACTATTACTACTACTACTACTACTAATAATAATAATAGTAATAATAATACGAGGAAGAAGAGGAAGAAGGAGGAGAAGAAGAAGAAGAAGAAGAAGAAGAACATAGAAGTATTAGAAGATAAAGAAGAAAACGTAGAAGCGAAAAATACGATGCAGGGAAAAAAGTTAAAAAAAGAAAGAGAATTGTAAGGAAATACTGCGAATATGACGTAACAATTTAGTCTTGCTACTATAAATAATAATAATAATAAGAAGAAGAAGAAGAAGAAGAAGAATTATAATAATAATAATAATAATAATAATAATAAGAAGAAGAAGAAGAAGAAGAAGAAGAAAGAGAAAACTGACGAAGAAAAAAGAGAAAATAGATGAAAATAAAAAAAGATAAAAGGAAAATATAAAGACATATAAGGCAGAGGAATATAGAGATGAAGATGAGAAGGTAGATGAAGACGTAAACTGCGAAGTTAAAAAAGTGAAGAAAAAAATGAAGGAAAACGTTAAAGAAATAACAACCGAAAAATTAAAGAAGAAAACGAATTAGAAAGTTGATAACTTATGTTCATTAGCTGCACCCTAACTGGAGTTCATAGAGTAGACGGTTTAGTCTTCAGCCGACCATCATTTAAAATCCAACACGGAGAACAATTGGTGTTGAGAGTAATCCAATATGTCAGCTATACTTCATGTAATTATTATGGATTTTTGTTACTTGACACTCGATTGCATCTGGTTAATACTTTCATAGATATTTATAATACCAGTTTCAAGACTTATAGGGTATATGTGTACAGTTTATCGATGGAAAGCAGGTAACGTGTGGTAATACGAATAACATATATACAATGATATAAAATATATGTACGATTTATTCGTATACCCTGTAAGTCTGTTTTTGCGAGTTATTTTATTTATTTACTTTATGATCGACGATTCACCCCTGATGAGTTTTGCCGGCCATTTTGTTTAAAGCAATATATATATATATATATATATATATATATATATATATATATATATATATATATATATATATATATATATATATAAAATATTGGATTATTTTGGACCATCTTCCAATTACGTGATTTCCTTGGATTTACTTGTGCAAATGGAAACTCAATTAACTTTCTTGTAATTATATTTTTGGATTTTACCGTCATTGGATTATTTACCTTTCACCAGACTATCCATTCACGTGTAATCACCTTTTTCTTCACCATATTCCCTCTGCTTCACTTTTTGTTATCAAGTAAGATCTTTGACTTACTTGTAGTTTCATCAAATTGTATGCAAAATCCGATACCGCATTTTGCTAATTCCTACCCTCTGATGAGAAGGAAAGTTTATCTTCGAAACTCCGCGGATTAAGGACTCTCCCCTTATTAAGTGTTTCCTTTTCAGATTAAATATGTTTTTAACTCTTTTTCAAAGTGTTTTATTAACTGTTTGATCTTATATATATATATATATATATATATATATATATATATATATATATATATATATATATATACAGTACTGTTTCGCTATATCAACCTCATCAGTTCGGCTAGACAGGCAACGACTTCAAGTGTAGGTTTATAAACACATTTTACGATCCTGTCAAGTTGGTCTAATTGTTATCTTGCTTGACTATCTGTCTTTATGGTTTGGTTTCGATGTCAGCTTGGGTTTAATTTTACTTACAAGAAGTAATACGTTCTTTTTTTTTTTTTAAATACTCACGTGCGCATGCCTTAGTTTCTGTATGAATTAAAATATATTATTAAGGCATATTTTACGAACGGGAAAGTATATCTATAAAAATGAAAATTTGTGTGTGAGGAAATTTCCCAGCCTATATACTCAACGAATATTTGATTTATAGATGGGAAATTTGATATATAGGTATTCAGACTTGTGGGATTTTTTTTTTCATATCGGAAGAAGAAGAGCTGCTGAGCGATCGAAATTAACACGTGAGGTAATCATCAAATTTTAATCTATTTTAAACTGTTTCCCGAATGCGCATGGATGAATGGTTCACATGACACAATCATATTTGTAAACATGAAAAAAAGGATAACACCGAGCTGGTGTAATGGTTATCGTAGTTGAATCGCTGCTTTAAGGTTGTGGTTTCAATTTTATGTCAAGTATTTTTTGACTTAAAAGAAGCGAACTGTTAAGAAAAAAACATGATACTTGAATGCAGCTGTCAAAGTCTGTTTTTACTTCATTTTTTAAAGAAAAATATTTAATATCTACGGTATTTCTGCTTATAAAAACACTTAAATATCTACGGTATTTCTGCTTATAAAAACAGTTCTTAATCGATTAAAATATAATATTTATGCGTATTATACAAACGGGCAACGCCGGAGGGTCTGCTGGTAAAAAAAGATTTTAAATAGATTAAAACGTTCAACAGACTTTATATGAATCTAAGAAAAAACAGAAAAATCTTACTATTTTACGAATGTTTATTTAACTAGCACCATAAAAATCGTCAATATTTTTTAAAACGTTGGTTACTACGTTTTAACGACGATATTTTTCTAAGTCGATAAAATTTACAAGCAAGCAAAACATACAAATACTCTCCTCATCATCACACTAAATACAAACTGCATCTTACAAGTTATATATGTATCTATAAAAGTGAAAATATCTGTGTGTGCGTGTTTGCGTGCATGTGTGTGTACACTTATTTAGAAACTAACTCTGTCAATTTTCGGTCTATAGACTCGAGATTTGCCATAAGGGGTATTGAGATGTGGGGAAATCTCTTTACTCGGTTTTCGCCCAGTAATTTTGCTGTCAAGGGGTCAAAGTTCAATAATTTTACCTTGGAGAACTCTACCAAACTCCCCCGCCAACATTAGGTCTAAACGCTTGAAATATTAAATGTTAGTTACTTGGCCTTTGATATAACTTTTTAATTTGATTTGAGCCGAAAACAATAAATGTTAATGGATCATAATTGGGGTCAAAGTTTAAAAAAAAAATGAACTCTGCGGTCTCTACAAAATTACTCAGCTTATTTTCGGTCTAAGGATTTGAAAGTTTACATAAAAGGTATTCAGACATACGGTAAACTTTATAATCGTTTTTTTATGGCTTAAAACTTGGCTTCCAAGGAGTGAAAGTTCAAAAGAGGTTGCCTTTCGCGGTCTCTAGCAAACTATCAAGGCATTTTTGGGTAAAAAAAAATTGGAATTTTACATAACGGGTATTCAGAAATGTAGCTAGCTTTTTAATCAGTTCTTGGGCGAAAATTTGACAGGAAAGAGGTCAAAGATTACAGAGTTGACCTTTGCAGGCTCTACATTACTCCTTCGCCGATTTGGCGTCCAAACACTTAAAATTTCAGATGTAGGTTACTTGGACATGGGTCAAATATTTTAATTTAATTTTAACTCTAAAAATTAATATTACGGGATCAGAATGTGGGTCAAAGTTTAAAAAAGTGTTATTATTGCAGTCTCTACTAACCTTTCACAAGGTATGGCATAAGCGTCTACTTTACAAGATTTCCAGCTACGGTATAACTGGAAATGTTTTCTCAATCATTAAATTATTTCTCTCCGATAGGTTCATAAGAGTAGTAGTCGATGGACAAAAATCAGAGGCCTGCAGTATTAATGCTGGAGTCCCTCAGGGGTACATTCCTGGGCCCACTCTCTTCCTGATCTACATCAATGACCTCCCTAAACACATACTTGAATCATTCGTTGACATCTATGCTGATGACACGACCATCTACGGCAACACATCAAAGGCCGTAAATGACAAAGTTCTCTCTGATTCTCTCTCCTCTGATCTCGAGCGCGTGGTTCAGTGGGGGAAGACGTGGCTGGTTACCTTTAATGCATCTAAAACCAAACTCCTATCCTTACATCACCAACGCTCTGATCCCCAGCTGGCATCAATTGTGATGGATGGCTCTCGTCTGGGAGAGGCCCCGTGTTTTGACAAGCTTCTGGATTTGACCTTTACTCCTGATCTGAAATGGAACACGTACATCAAGTCTGTTGCCAAGGTCGCTGGAAAGATGGTGGGATCCTTCTACCGCTCCAGAAGATATCTCACTACTGATGCAATTCTCTATCTATATAAAAGCCAAGTACGTCCAAGGATGGAATACTGTTGCCATATCTGGGCAGGAGCTGCTAAAACAGCCTATCCTATCTAAATAGACTTCGTGGCTTAGTGGGGGATGCCCTTTTCTCTACCCTGCAACCTCTCTCCCACAGAAGAGACGTTGCGAGCCTATCCTTGTTTTATCATTATTTCCATGGCAGGTGTTCGTCTGAACTCCAATCTCTGGTCCCCCCTCGCCAATCTTTCACGAAAAACACCCGTCTAGCTTAATCCACTGTGAAAAATTTCCCCCACTCTTTATCTGTGCCTAAATCAAAACGTAGATTCCATGAACAAAGCTTCTTTCTTAAAACTGCACGCCTGTCGAGCTCTGTTCCATCTGCCTGCTTCCCACCTTACTACAACTTGGATATGTTGAAGTCCAGCGTTAACAAATTCCTAATGAACCGCCCCCTTAAGTAAACATTTCATTAAATCTCCACACTAACGTAATGTACTTGCAATAACCATTATCCCTGAGTGGCATCCGGGCCTTGATAAGTGGTGACCACTGCGTAAAAAAAACTTTACTCAATGGTCGTTAAGGAAGTCTATTAAATAAAAAAAGGCATTACCGTACATATTATCACATTTTTAATACATACAAATGCACATAGGGCCCAAGCAACGCCATCCGAAACTGCTAGTATCTATAAATATGAAAATATCTGCGTGTGTGTGTGTGTGTGTCTGTTTGTATGTGCGTACACTTCCCTACCAAATAGCTCTGTCAATTTTCGGTCTACAGACTCGAGATTTGGCAAAAGGGGTACTGAACTTTGGGAGAATCTTCTCAATTTAATTTCGGCAAGAAATTTGGTTGTTAAGGGGTCAAAGTTCCATGATTTGCCCTTTTAGAACTCTCGCAACCTCCTCCGCCAGTTTTAGGCTTTAACACATGAAATTTAACATGGCGGTTACTTGCACGGATTTAAATGTATAAGTTTATTTGAGCCCCAAACAATAAATGCTTGGGTGTCAGTATTGGAGCCAAAGTTAAAAAGATGACCTCTGCCGTCCCCCCCAGAATACTCGGGCAATTTTTTATGTGAACATTTGAAATTTTACATAAAATGTATTCAGACATAGGGCAAGCTTTTTTATCGTTTTTTTTTTTTTTTTTGCTGAGAATTTGGCTTCCTAGGGGTCAAACTACAAAAGATTAAAACTTTTGCGGGCTCTACTAAACTATTCAACTAATTTTTGTTCCAAGCATTTAAAATTTTACATAAAGGGTATTCAGTCATGCAGCAAGCTTTTTAATCAGTTTTTTAATGAAAATTTGGCTGCCAAGAGGTCTTAGTTTACAGAGTTGACTACTGCAGACTCTACGAAACTCATCCGCCAATTTTGGGTCTACACTTTAAATTTCATATGTAGGTTACTTGGACATGGGTCAAACATTTTAATTTAATTCAAGCCCAAAACAATAAAGTTTTAGGGGTGTGAATTTTGCACAAATAAAAAAAAAATGACAACAACGGTCTCTACCAACTTTTCTCTATGGTAGTTAAGGAAGCCTTAGGCATTGCCGTACATATTCACACTTTTTAATATATACATATGCACATAAAGTAATGAATAGCATATAGGGCCCGGGCGGAACTGCTAGTATATATATATATATATATATATATATATATATATATAATTGTTATTCAACATTTATAAAATGAAGAAAATCTTATAAACCTGTAATGAAAGGTATACAAAATATTAATTATTCGACAAGGATACGAAAACCGTTATTCCATCGAGTTTCGAAATATACAATAAATTTTGCCGATTACTGCATTGTATGAAATAAGCAATATGAAATTAATCATATTTGCATAAAATTTAATTTAAGAGTTAGAGACAGTTTGTAGGGATTCAACGAGATTAAGAAAGGAGGAAACAGGAAAAATGGAGAAAAAAAGATATGACAAACACCTAATGAGAAAGACAGTTACATGTTGAACTGGAAAATCCGTAATTGGTTGGTTGAAAATCCATCAGTAATCCATAAGAAAACAGAAATATACAAAAAAAAATAAGTAAAAAAAAACATCACGTCATCGGTAAGTGGAAGTTCATTTTTTTTATATGGAACGTTTTTCTTTTATTCTTTTATAATGGATAATGGAAATCGAGAGTGATAGAATGGAACTTCTACATGAGATTAGGAAATGCGTTTGTAAAAGAAAGTAAAAAAATTAAAAAAGTGGGATCAATAAAGAAAAGGAAGGAACTATATAAAAAAAATTGAAAGGATAGGAGAGAAAGAGAGATAGATATAGTCGAAAGATGATGCGAGAAAAATTGGCATAAATGGGGCAGAGAGAAAATCGTCATTCTTAGTCTATTTTTAGAACAGACAAACATAGATTAGCTGAGGTCAGTTTGTCCCAGACATGCATATAAGTCAGAATTATTAATTTTAAATTTAAGAAAAAAATAAAATGGGAGGGGGATAACTAATTATAAATGAAGGCTTGGGTATAATTATAATTGTACGAATACACAAATATGCATATATAAATATGTAAATACATACACACATGTATTGTTATTTAATTAGCTCTAAAATTACTCACTTTATTTCTACGATACGATCCGTCCAGAGCTCACTCTCCCCTTTCGATATAGTTTAGAATCCATTGTATATTAATGTATTTGTTATTTATATATACCTGGGCAATAATTCGGCACATTCCATTTATTTACTTAGTAATAAAACCTGATTTAAAGATAATGTTTGATTTGTTGTAGTCAAGTACTCACTAATTGAATCAACCGACTTAATCGAATTTAGACCTTAGAATTCACCCTCGTCCATTCGTCCGTTGTCTGTTCGTTCGCAAAATTCTCAATAACAGCATATTACATTTTTCTGAAATCTGCATGAAGTTTGAACTACCCGAGAAAGGAAATATAACATACTGATGATTGATAATAAAACTGGCTGCATCCCCAAGGGTCAAAGGGGTTAAAACTGAAAAAACAGAACTTTTCAGGACATATAATCTTTTCTGACCATTAAATATTGCTGAAAATTACCGAAAAGCTAGACCACATCGATGTACATCTGGAAACGTAATATTTGATCTTAGTAAATTTCTTGTTGCGTCTGTTGGTGATCAAAAGTTGGGTAGAAAATGTCCAAAACAAACATTTCCTAGGACAGAGAATCTTTTCCGACCAGTAAATTTTGCTGAAAATTATTCACAAACAAGACCATATATATATATATATATATATATATATATATATATATATATATATATATATATATATATATATATATATATATATATATATATATATTGTTATTTATTGAAATAACTGGTTTAAGAATTGTCATGACGGTTCCCTATAAATAGCAAGTTCAAAGCAAACTAATATAATACATTCGCACAAGATCTAGCCCGTTATAAAATCTTATGTATATATCTATAAAAATAAAATTGACCGTCTGTGTGTGTGTGTCTGTGTGTGTACATTTCCCTACCAAACTACTCTGTCAATATTTAGTTTACAGGCTCGAGATTTGACATAAGGGGTATTGCGATTTAGGAAAATCTTTTTAATTGGATGTCGGTCAGAAGTTTCGATGCGAAAGGGTCAGAGTTCAACAATTTGACCTTTGTAAACTCTACCAAACTTCCCCGCCAATTTTGGGTCTGAACACTAGAAATTTAAAATTTAGCTTACTTGGAGATGGATCACACTTTTGAACTTGATTTGAGCCCAAAACAATAAATTTTAAGAGGCCAAAATTGGGATCGAATTAAAAAAAAAATACTTGAAACTTTTATATATATATATATATATATATATATATATATATATATATATATGTGTGTGTGTGTGTGTGTGTGTGTGTGTGTGTGTGTGTGTGTTTGTGTGCACATAAATTATTAGCTGTATATAGGGCCTGAGCAAAGCCGAGCTGAACTACTAGTATTTTATTAAAATTTAAATAAGATTATTTGTCTAATTTAATTATAGTAGAGCAAGATATGTTAAACCTTACGTAGTCTCATTCATTAAATACGAGAGGTCTACCAAATATAATGCCTCCAATTTTTATTCCGCTGTGATGGATCAAAAGGAATTGCAAAACTATAATTATCAAACCATGCATTAATGGCCTGAAAGTTTCATCCGTTTGTTAAAATATTGATGGTGTAAATTCCTAAAAAAAAAAAAAAACTCTTATAAACGTGCGTTAGAAGCAAAGATGAGGCAATGAATTTCTGAAAAAAGTGTAATCTGAATGGTAGTAACTATGTTGAAAAATAAATTCTGGAACACAAACAGTCGCTCGCTTAGTGGTGCTCGTCCCCTCTTTCTACTTCTTTAGAATTTGGAGTAAACAAAAAATAGGAAGGACCATCGTAGTATTACGTTCTTATAATTTGTTCTTTATTTAAAAGAAAGGGTGTATGCAAATTAAGTTGCACTTTATTGCTGTATGTAGAGACGAATGTGCTCAGAGTTAACGGAAATGAAACCAATCAATACTGTCCTTTAAAAAAGGATTGCTTGTGTTTTTACTTCAGTTGCATTACCTTAATGACACGTTATATTCTGGTATTTTATTAAGTAAATTGCTTATATAGACCGGCAATTTTAAGATTTGGTGCGTATCTATGTAAGTGCAAACATTTACCAGCAGCCATAGCATCCATATATATCGTATTCAAAGAAAAGCGATTATATGGCCAACGTAGTAGTACGTCGCGTATTTTTACTTTTATTTTTCAGCAAATACGATAAGTTCTCCAAAGTTAATGATCTTTCACTACTGTTAATAAAACGCGTCGGCCTTTAACATAAAACCAATCATCGAAAAAACGCCAAGAGGTAGAATTCTTTAAACAAACGAACACCTGTGCAAAGAAACAAAAAAAAATCTTTTAAATAGGTAAAATCACATGCGTGAAAATAATAAAGACAATACGCAATAAATTAGGATCGACTATTGTTCCATGATTGCTTGCACAACTGCAGATTCTTTTTGATTGTTTCGGTCAATTGTTCTCATTTTGAGTGTACTTTTCACACCATTCCGGCCGATGCAACCTCCGAAACCAAAGACCTGTTACATATCGTACTTTTAAATTCCAGTTTTGACTGACACTCTTCTGAAGGTTAGAAGGTTCAATTCTCAGTGCGATTGATACTCAGAATAAAATTGTGAATTAATTTAAGGGATTTTACTGTGTCTTTACTGACAAAACGAGAGCATTCTACCTCGTGGCTTATAAATGTAATAATATTCAGACTACTTAGTTCGATAGAAAGGCTCCTATGTTTGACAAGATACACTTGAAGAGGATTGGATGTTACATCGCCCGACACATTGTAAAAATAACACTCACAATTATAACAGTTCAATATTCCAAATATTACCAATAATCAATTAACATCTCATGACTCAGTATCCGAACATTCCTTTATCTCCCCCTCTTTAAGTCTCTCCACGCTTCTTTCTCCTATCGTGCAACTATTCTTTTTAGTTGAATTACAGATCGATCTATATGTTAATACCGTAGTATCTTTAACATGCGTACGGTTTTCCAGATGTGAACTTATCTAAATAAAAAGAGGATGAAATGTGATGACATACTATAAACATTAAATTAGTATGTAGACATGCTAATTAAATGCTCGTAATATGTTATCAGCCTTTATCCCCCTTTTTAATGAATAAAATTTCTCAATCACCGAAAAAGTAATGTAAATAAGTTAAATTAAAAAAATGATGCCGTTTTTGAACGTATGTGAGACTTAAATATAGCTTCTGGGTTTTCTGGCTAGGATCTTTTCAGTATAAAGATGGTATAATGATATCGTGGCGTTTCTATTCGTGCCGGGTGTCCATACAATGGAAATATGTCACAGAATCCTATAAACATATAGGATATAAACCGTAATAACCAGATTATTCTGAAACAACATTAACAAGCTTACTTAGATAAACACTTTTACAGTTTTAACAAAAGGGCTAAAATAATATCGCAGGGCCTCCATTCACGCCGGAGGTCCATAGCAGCAGCAATATATTACATATGAAAGATGCCGCAGTGAAATTTACACATGCCCTACTAGTAAATATGGATTACTAGTTAACGCAAATATCAGATTAATTTCTATCGAACAGACACACGCACAGACACACACAGACACACGCAAGCACACATGCACACACATAGACACGGGTGCACACTCAGAGACTCACACATATACGCACACGCACCACGCGCATACACACACACGTGCATACACGCGAACATTCAACCACACACAGGCTCAGAAATGCACACACACGCCCACACAGGCACACACCAACACGCACGCGCACACACAAGCAAACACACACACACACGAACATACATACACGAAAAAACAAACTGACACGCAGACACGCAATCACACACGTACACACACGTACACACACGCAAACACACACATGTATACACAAACCCACACACAAACTCACACACAAACGCACACATGTGCACAGACACGCGCACGTGCACACACGGACGCGCGTGCACACACACAAGTGCAGACGCACACACATAGACACACACACGCACACATTCACACAGACTTACGCACATTTTGTAAATAGTAAGGAGTCGACAGTTTAAAGGTTTCAAAACTACACCTAAGGAGATTTTGAAGTATATAAACTCTCAATTCCATGTTATGATAACATGTTAAAATCAAGTAATATAGTTCACTGTGTAAGGTTTCAGCAAATCCGGGTCCTGCCTATATTTTTTGGTTATCCGTTTTATTTTTTGTTTAGCGTATAAAGAAAACATTTTAGTTAATCGTATACAAAGAAAAACAAGATGTATCTAACTTTAAAAAAATGATGCTTTTTAATCATGTGCTGATTGTGTTCAGAAACGATATCTGTTAACAACATGTACGATTTATGTAAACACAAAAGATTTAGCACGGTAGCGTGAAAAAATGGCTTATCAGCTTGTGCCGAGGTGTCGAAAAACAGTATTATTAACAATATGCACAATTTATGTAAACGCAAAAGATTTCGCACGGTAGCGTACCTGTATGAGAACAATTAACATCTACGGTATATTTAATGTATAAATTTAAACTATTATTGGCTTATAAACATGTCTCGATGTATTACAGTTTGTTATTACGTGTGTACTTGGTTTGTTTTATTTAAAACGATTGCCTCTTGTAGAAAGTGATGCTATATTTGAAAAGTTCTGGCGCGTTCGTTTCTGTGATCGCATATAGATTCTGGAATGAACAAACAGTTCTAAGCCAATTAGATTTGGAAGAATGTGAGAAGGGGGAATTTATTATTTTTGAATGAGGTAATAGAAGGATTATGTTTTGTCTATGAATATATTATGCAGTTAATAAGGGTGAAACCCATGTCTGTCGAAAGTGCAGAACTCCTCGCGGTTATGACTGGAGCGCTAGGAGGACTTGCTATTAAGAAGGTTAAATATGAAGTACACTATCTAACGATGGTTGCGATTGTGATGATGTCGCATCTACGATGAAATATAGGATTTAATAACGACTAAATGTGTCTAAAATGGGCTTCAAAACTTATATAAGATAGTGGCTAATAGTCTAGACATAATAACTTTGTGTGTTGCTGCAAACATACGGTAGTTTTGTCCAGAGAAGAATTTCTGCAATCAAAATATTATATAGGAGATAAGAGGTCATTAAAAATACAGTCTATTTTTACTAAATGCTGTGTATTTTACTCTACATAGCGTGCGAGAATCAGTTCACAGTGTACGTAAGAAATAAAAACAAAATTAAATCACGGACGCATATCTTCATACACTACAACTATGCAATTGCAATCCTTTTAGATCTATTCGGGTGGAATTGTAATATGGGCAGCATTACTTTTTAGATACCTTGTATATATAAAACTTTTAAATACCATATATATCATACGTTTGTCCCAGACAACGACAGATATACCTGATATCCTAGTATAAATTTTATTTCTCTGTATCCCTGTTTTATTTAGGGTTTTTAAAGGCGGATAATACAATGAAAAAACGATTCTCAAATTGCGTAGGATAGTGTAGACTAAGATGCCATTTTGTATCATAGGATTACTTAAAAAGGAGTGCATTTAGTAAGAAAACATTCTTAAAAAATATTAAAAACTCTATACATGTATAATGGTGCATTGATTTATAGTTGTTTTAATACAACAATCTACCAATCGTTTGGTAGAAGTTGTTTTCGCGCTTTTGTAATGATTCATATCAATAATATAATACTCAGGTCGCGAGTGATATTGAACAAATATAAATAAAAAAAAACTTATTGTATAGTCTGTGTTACTATTGGTATAAAACTTCTAATTAAAACTGAGTATACAAGTAAAGGTAACCATTCTATAATAAAAATGCTGCTTATTATCAGTCATTTTTTCGAAACTCCAAAATCAACAAAAGAACGTGTACACGTGTTACACGAGGAAATGTATTCAACATGTGTCCGTTGTAAAATTTATAATTACGTGTAATAACTTGTAACTTACAGTGTTTGCATCGTCGATTCATGAATCATTTTAAGATACTTACTCTGTCTATCACATATGTTGCTTGCACGCGGTTTCTAAACTGATGTAAGAGTAATTTGGTGGTGGATAATCATCATAATATTTTTCTCATCAAATCAAGTTGTTAAGCTATTTGCTATTTAACCTAAAATAGGTGTTTCGCTTATCTGTTTGTAACCTATAATCTCCCTTTAAGTTATGCATAACTATAATTACTTTCTTCCTAACTTCCTATTCCGATTAGCCATAAACCCTTTTTCGCAACGACTGGCGCCACAGCACGCCTATTTCTTCTTTATCCGCCCCCATCTCCGAAATCAACGATATGTTTTACACATTTCTGCTTCTGGACAATGTGTTGGTTTACTCTGCCATGTAGTCTGGCATTTCATGTTCCCTTTCTTTCCGAACTCATTCGGTCTTTCGATTTCTTTAACTTCCTCATGTTTTATCATAGTTTATTGTTATTGTTTTTTCTTTTTCATACTCGTCATTTTTCTCCCTCAGGTTTTACTTTTTATCTTTCAATAAATATACCTTTGAATTATGTACTAGTCTCTACAGTCATTATCTTTTAGTATAGTCTATCTGACTGTGAAACGTAGATGCGTGCGATAATACATGAGGCGCGTTTCCATATACATTAAAGCTACATATTTACAATTTCATTTTGTTATTGTGTATGTCGTGTATGTCATGTGATTATGACACCACAACCCTGTAAGTAAATGTCAAATTTGCTTTACACTGAGGTATGTAGTTGGTAAGAAAAGAACACACAGTAGTAAATAAGTCTAATAATTGTTGTATGTGTTTCTTAATTTCTGGGTCAAAGTAAATGTTATTCTTTTAATATTAGGAATCCATTCATAAGTCAGCCAGGAAATAAGTATCCTGCTTTATTGTACTTTAATTTCAGGTTCTGAAACAAAACTTTAGTCTGGCTAAATCATCTCCTTGGCGACGATGTTTTAACAATCCAAATAGCTTTGCTATATTTGCGGGAAAACTATGTTGCAATCTCACAGGAAATGGATTATTGAATTTGTATAGTGTGATTTTCTTGTTTACTTTAAAGTAATGCTTGACGATCAAACTAAGACATGGACACCCCATGTATGCAAGCAATGTGTTGAGCATATGTCACAGTTGACAGCAAAGGATAGAAAGTCACTTTGCTTTTGTATTCCAATTTTCTGGTTTCAACCAAAAAAACATTTCAGAGGATTGTTATTTCTGTGAAGTCAAATCGAAGGGAACCAACAAGAAGAACGGAAATTTATTGATTTACCCAAAACCTATAAGGATATTCTACACTGCAATGAAATTTCTGTCTAGTGTTTAAAAGTTTTCCGGAATATTAATTGTCTTGTTCTGAAGAATACCAAGTCTCTGTTTCGTCCCATGATAGTAGTAAAGTCATTGTTCTAGATGTCAGTTTCCCTCCGTAACTGCCAAAAGTTGAGATCTTTAGTCAGATCATTAAGTTCCCCTTGAAATAAAAAGCTTTTATATTCAATACCCAAAGAAAAATATTTACTTCAAGCTAGAATTCCAACAGCCTTTTATAGAAGACGCCATATTGACTTCTTGCAATATCTTACTCAGAGAAAACGACATAGTATATTTCAACAACGTTGCTGCCCTGCTGAGGGAGAATGATGTCGAACAGTATTATTCTCAGATTGGCGCCTTTTTTATATTGTTACAAATAAAGAATAAAATGTGTTCTTCACAATAGCATCTTATACTGATCAGCTCCCTTGCCATTTAACGACCCTTAAAGAAAAATCTGATGAAATTAAATTTGTTCTGAAAAAGATTTCAGACAAACAGCACCAATGGAACACATTTCAAATTTGAAAATGGTTAGGGTTTTCCTCTGGCTACACAAAATGTTCTTGCCTCTTGTGTTTATGGGAAAGCAGATCAAGAACAGAAAATTGGATACAATAAAATGGGCCTCTGCGCAATGAACCTATTTCTGATTCTCCTTTATGGGAGTTCCAAATTTGTGTTTCCTACGTTTCACAGGAAACTAGGCATCATGAAACAGTTTCTGAAGGCTCTTGAGAAAGATAGCCGTAGTTTCAAATATATTTGCATGGAATTTCCTAGCCTAGTTTCGAAAAAAAGACCAACCATTCATAAATTAAAAGCCGAACCTTTTTGTCAACCTTCGATCTTAAAATTAATAAAGGATGCATATTATTTGTAATTTTATGAATCTTGCAGAAGTCAGTGTCTAGACGGCATTTGGGAATGTAGTAAAAGTCTGCTTGGGTAAAATAAAGGCGCCAGACTACAAAGAGCTTGTTTGGAACATTTCTCATAAGTCTCCATCAACTGGATGTAAATATAAGCATAAAGTAGCTTATATTGCACAACCATCTTGCCTGTTTAAAAAAATAAGTGGTATGAGCGACGAGCGGAAGGACCGAGTGTAATACATCAGAGACATGAATGTTCGCTATCAAGGAATTTGGGATGCAATCATGCTTATGCCGGAGCCCCCTCCCATTCTAGAAAATCAGCAAAACGTCAATGCAATCGACACTACATTCACGTGTGATGAGACTTCAATGTTCACAACGTGGAATAGTTAACCCACTCAAAAAAGACCGCTATGAAGGGAGGTTCTCTCATGATTTTTCAATTGCTCATGACCTCACTAAGATTGTTCACTAACCCACCCGTGTGTTCGACACTTACGGCCAGTATTCGAGTCTCCTTGACCTTTTTCTCACATCTTCCGCTGAACTATGTTCAGTTTCCTTTAGGTCTCCTCTTGGATCTTACGATCACTCTGTTTTATCAATTAAGATAAAAATTAAATGTAATAACTCAGCAAACGTATCTCTCCATCGTACAGTATATCGATACACAATGGCTGACTGGGATAGCTTCCGTACATTTATATTAAATCTACCTCGGCGTTCCATGTTTAAAATGATGGGTCCTCTATAGTATCAGACTAGACGGAATGGTTAATTGTAGGTATAGACCGTTTTATACCCTCGAAAAAGTTCTAGCAAAACTTAATAGCTAGCTATCGTTCTCTCCAGAATGTGATACTGCCATTGCACACAGAAATCAATTTTTCCGTTGCTTCCGACGTAATCGATGTATTGAGACTAAATCCGCATTCAGGACTGCCAGCAACCATTGTAAGAAAGTAATAAAGAACGCAAGAGAGTTGTATGCTCAGTCTGTCAAGTCCAAAGTAGATGAGCAGCGGCTTCGTTTCCCACGAATTTTGGCAAATACCAAACAGAATACTGAAAAGAATCATGTGCTCTATCGCAACTATCATCGATGGTAATATCGTCAGCATCGGACAAAGTCAAACTCTTTGCCAAGAACTTTGCATCTTATTCTACCTTTTGCGACCAAGGCCGCCAACCCCCCAATATTCCTCCTGTATCAGAAAGCACGCTATGTTATATACAAGTATCTGTTCGTGATGTTGCGAAGCTAATCAAGAACCTTGATTCCAGTAAACAGCTGCCCTTGACGGTATTCCAATTTTAGTACTCAACAGACTTTGGTCAGAAATAGCGCCCATACTTCCGAAACTGTTTAAACGTAGTCTTAAGGAGAACTGCATCCCATCACCTTAGAAAATATCATCAGCATGCTTCCTATGTAAAAATTCAGGTTATCGCTCATCTCCCTCTCAATGCAGGCCAATAAGTCTCCTGTGTGTCATGATTAAGTTGCTGGAAGCTGTGTTAAATAGACAAGTAATCAACCATCTCAGCAAAAATAACCTTCTTAGTGACAGAC
This sequence comes from Euprymna scolopes, assembly GCF_053919585.1. Classification (NCBI taxonomy): domain Eukaryota; kingdom Metazoa; phylum Mollusca; class Cephalopoda; order Sepiida; family Sepiolidae; genus Euprymna; species Euprymna scolopes. The sequence goes on from NC_136507.1 coordinate 85,166,003, forward strand.
AATATAGTTTACGTTCTGCAAGATCTATAGCAGATAGACGTATATCTAATAGGATTTGCGAATCTCTCGATGGAGGCAACCGTTCTAGGGCAATTGCTCTTGACATATAAAAAGCCTTTGATAGGGTATGGCAATAAGGTTTATTTCACAAGATTTCTAGCTATGGTATAGCTGGAAATGACTTCTCAATTATTAAATCATTTCTATCTAATAGGTTCATAAGAGTAGTAGTTGATGGGAAAAAATCAGAAGCTTACAGTATTAATTCTAGTGCCCCTCAGGGTTCGATCCTGGGCCCAATTCTTTTTCTGATCTGCATTAATTATATTCCAAATAACATCCTTACATACTTCGTAGAAATTTATGCTGATGACACTACCCTCTATGGTAGCATGTCTAAGACCATAACGCCAAAGTTCTCTCTGATAGTCTCTCATCTGATCCTGAGCACGTGCTACAATGGGGAAAGGTGTGACTGGTTACTTTTAATGCATCTAAAACCAAACTTCTATCCTTACATCATTAAAGTTCTGACCCTCATCACGCATCAACTGAAATGACTGTTTCTCATATTGGGGAGGCCTCATGTTTTGACAAGCTTCTGGGTTTTACATGTACTCTTGATCTGAAAATGGCACACGTACATGAAATAAAATATACTGGGATCCTTCTATTGATCCAGTAGATATCTCATTGCTGATGCACTTCTCTATTTATATAAGAGCCAGGTACGTCCAGATGGGGTACTGTTACCACATTTGGGCAGGAGCTGCTATAAAGGACCTGCTGTCCTGCTTTGATAGAGTTCTTCGTAGCATCGTAGGAGAGGTCCTTTTATCTTCCCTGAAACCTCTATCTCAAAGAAGAGATATTGTGAGTTTCTGTCTGCTTTATACTTATTTTCCTGGCAAGTGACTGAGCTTTAATCTCTGTTCCCCCCTCTCGTTAAACTTTCACAAGAAAAACTCGTCTAGCTGATAACACCATCAATAATTCTCCAACTCTTTATCTGTGCCTAAACCTAAACGTAGATTCCATGAACAAAGCTTCTTTCTTAGAAGAGCACGCCCGTGGAACTGTCATCCATTTCCCTGCTTTCCATCTGACTATAATCTGATTGTCTTCAAGTCCAATGTAACCAGTTATCAATAGGCCGTTCCACTTAAGTTAACAAATTTACCGAATGTCCACTACTAACGATTACTATATTGTCCAATTGTCTACTATACACTCTTAGCCCTTATCCAGTGGTCTCTGGGCCTTGATGAGTCGTGATGCCTATGTAAAAACAAAAAACAAAAAACAAAAAAAAAACTACAGCCTTATTTTTTAACTGTTAATTAATAAACCAATTCAAGTAACTTAATTATGTATCAGCGCGAACATCTACTCAATGTATTTATTTCACCCTAATTCACCGTCTTGCTTAGGGTCCGAAACTTGGTGCATGCATTATCACAAGTGCCGGTTTGGGCTCGGCGGATGGTGGCGATCAATCTGGCTTTGGTGTTATAGGAGGTTATGTTGGTGATGTTCTCGACGTATGACCAAATGAATAGATCCAGCAAGTTCAAGTCGGGAAAAGAGACGGATTAGTGGGGGGAAAAGTACGAAGTCGTAGCACTCTTTTTTCTTTAAGGCAAACCTGAATCTGTTTGGATTTGTGGCCCGACACTAAGCATTACTGCAACACTACAGGGTCTGTCAGTGGACACCTGATTGCACCATGAGATCACCACATTCTTTTATACATCCAAGTACACTTTGGTGTATATTTACAAGTCGGCTTCGAAGAAGTGGGGTTGCCTGATATGGCTCTAGTTGAAAGCACACAAAAGGGTCTACTTCACAAGATTTCCAGCTACGGTATAACTGGAAATGTTTTCTCAATCATTAAATCATTTCTCTCCGTTAGGCTCATAAGAGTAGTGGTAGATGGACAAAAGTCAGAGGCCTGCAATATAAATGCTGGAGTCCCTCAGGGGTCAATCCTGGGCCCAACTCTCTTCCTGATCTACATCAATGACCTCCCTAAACACATACTTAAATCATTCGTTGACATCTATGCTGATGACACGACCATCTACGGCAATACATCAAAGGCTGTAAATGACGAAGTTCTCTCTGATTCTCTCTCCTCTGATCTCGAGCGCGTGGTTCAGTGGGGGAAGATGTGGCTAGTTACCTTTAATGCATCCAAAACCAAACTCCTATCCTTACATCATCAACGCTCTGATCCCCACCTGGCATCAATTGTCATGTATGGCTCTCGTCTGGGTGAGGCCCCGTGTTTTGACAAGCTTCTGAGTTTGACCTTTACTCCTGATCTGAAATGGAACACGTACATCAAGTCTGTTGCCAAGGTCGCTGGAAAGATGGTGGGATCCTTCTACCGCTCCAGAAGATATCTCACTACTGATGCAATTCTCTATCTATATAAAAGCCAAGTAAAGCCAAATATGGAATACTGTTGCCATATCTGGGCAGGAGCTGCCAAAAACAGCCTATCATGCCTTGACAGAGTACAAAATATACTTCGTGGTTTAGTGGGGGATGCTCTTTTCTCTACCCTGCAACCCCTCTCCCACAGAGGAGATGTTGCGAGCCTATCCTTGTTTTATCGTTATTTTCATGGCAGGTGCTCGTCTGAACTCCAATCCCTGGTCCCCCCTCGCCAATCTTTCACGAAAAACACCCGTCTAGCTTAATCCACTGTGAAAAATTTCCCCCACTTTATATCTGTGCCTAAATCAAAACGCGGATTTCATGAACAAAGCTTCTTTCTTAGAACTGCACGCCTGTGGAACTCTTTTCCGTTTGCCTGCTTCCCTCCGGACTACAACTTGGATGTCTTCAAGTCTAATGTTAACAAATTCCTAATGCACCGCCCCCTTAAGTAAACACTTCATCAAATCTCCTCACTAACGTAATGTACTTGCAATAACCCTTATCCCTGAGTGGCTTCCGGGCCTTGATAAGTGGTGATCACTGTGTAAAAAGAAAAAAATGCTATAATCCTGATCAGAAACTTTGTTTTCTATTTCCGTGTGTACGTCCCTGTAATTCGTGGCAATCAAGCGATGCATTTTAAGGATGTTGGCACTGGGCTACCTGTAATGACGTGAAGTGGTAGAGAGCATTGGTTGAACAGCGGCGCATCTCCGGTCTTTTTATTAACATTGTATTATTTTCATACATAAGAGAAAGCTCATATCCCTTTTGGGATTTGTACACTGCTGGTTAACTAGTAGATAGTCTTTTTCTCTTGCGACACTTTTATCGTTTTCACTCTGTAGCTATCGAAATTGTAAAGGCAAGTTTCACCATAGCTAAAAAACACCTGATATAAAAATGTGACAGCATTTCTGGAATCAGAGCCCTAAAATAAGGTAAAAACAGTTGAACCATCTAAACTACCATATTTTATGATAGTCAGTGTTATTAGACGATTTGTACTTGAATATTTCGAAAAAAAAGTATTAATCTAATCACATCGTTAATACCGCGTTTCACTTCATAATGTAATTTTTAATTCATAATTAATTTGTTGCTAAAGGAGCTCCTCTCATCTTTAGTTAAATCACGTAAAATTTCACATGATTTAAGAATTAAAAATAACTAATCGGGAGACGTTCTAATGATAGAAAAAGCATACAAAAATATTATAACTGGATACGATATTATCATAAATTTGCACGCAGCTTGCATTAGGTGTAAATAATGTAACTTTTAATAATTACAGAAACACATACACACACCTATATATACACACACACACACATATATATACATATATATATATATATATATATATATATATATATATATATATATATATATATATATATATATAAGCTGAGGTTATTGTTTTAAAGAAGTTAAGTAACTAATGCACTGCAACGAGTTTAATACAATAGTGGTCAATACCAAACAAGAGCGGGGTATACTCTTTATTTTTGTACATAAGCAGTAACATGTTGCTATAAATTCATCAGTGGGTTTTCGGTCAGCCCGCGAGATGTAATACATAACTTTTCAGGCGATACAGCTTAAAAGAAAGCAAACTATATATATATATATATATATATATATATATATATATACATATATATATATATATATATATATATTTATATTTATAATTACAGAGCATATATCTGTGCGTGTGACTGTGTGTATATATATACATTTATATATTAATATATATATATGTATATATATGTACACTCATACACACATATATATGCTCTGTAGTTATACACACACACACACACACATATATATAGATATAGATAGATAGATAGTTGATATAGATATATTTACCTAGGTTGTTCGGTGTTGCTGGTTGTAAAATGCGCTAAAATATGATAAAATATAAATTAAAATATCATGCTTCAGCGTATTTTACAACCAATCCATGCCTAGCGGACACGATTATATATTGGGTGCAAAGTAATAATCAATAAAAAATTGGATCTCTAATAATAAATAGAGAAATATCAATGAATAAATTACCGTAAATCCGATTATTCCGCAACCAAGTGAAGAACGCCCCTTGTACTCCATCATTTATTCATATTATCTCAATTCCATGGTGCATATCGCATTTATAGTTTAAAACAGGACCTGTGGAAATTCCACAGCGGACTCTTTCATATGTAATATATTGATTTTGTCATTCTATGGTTGTTCAGCGTAAATGCAGATTCCCTGCTATAATTGTTTCTATTTTGTTAAAACTTCAAAAGTATTTATTTAAGCTAGCAGGGAGATCCGGTATAGCCCAGGAATAAATTAGGCTTTAATATGATATTTAATGTCGCCAGATTACGTGTCTATTATTATATAGTAAATTCATTAAATCAAATTTAAATAATAAAATAACTGCAGAAATTTCCGTCAGGGCCAAAGTATCGTAGGTTTGCAACCACAGATGCTACAAACTAATTCAATACGTATCGGCTTTTTGCAACTATCTTATGTAATTTACGAACATCATTTCAGACACATCAGCTCATTATATAAAATGCTATATTGCATCCTTGGAGCAACACTATCGCAAATGCAACATCTTCAGTGGAAGAAGTTCTTATTTATCTCCCGTAAGTATTTAGTAAACTCACCACTATCAGTCAGCATAGGAGGGAAATCTATACTTTCCGCCGATATTGATATTTTACCGATCGCTACTGGTCAATAGACACATAGATTAACATAATGTTTTTGATTCATAGACAATAAAATTTATCTTTCCATAGTCCGACTATTCTGATTAGCTGAGACCTGACATTCTCATATTCTGGAATGAAAATGTTTCCTACATAAACGAACGCTTTATAAAAGGTTACAATATGATTAGTAGTGTCTATTTCGAGATTTCTCAAGATGGAGAAGATGGAGGTTGTTTTATCCGAACATGATATTACTCACGGAAGTGAAAAACAAGTCGTAGTTGTTTTGTTTTACACTTAAAAAAGAGGACGTAAAAGTTGAATTTAATTCAGTACTATTAGTGGAAGATTTACAAAAAAGAGGAAAGCTTGAACAACAAAAAACAAAAAAACGGAAACAACTGAAACTGCTACCAATGATTTCGATCACTCTAATCAGTTAATATACAGTTAGCATTTCTATCTTCGAAAACTTCTGTCTTTTCTATTATTATCATTCTAATGGACACTTTTTTGTAATTTATTAGTTCATACTGATTTACGAATTCCCTTACTTGATATTTATTTTAGAATCAATAAGTATCTGCAGGTTACTGCTCGAAACCAGTACTAATCGCCAGCGGAAGTCAGATTATTTCATATCGCCTATGGCCGCTAGGGTCTGCAATTGTCCAGAGACGGTAGTGGCCACCAATAACAACCGTAGTTTAGTTTTTTTACGATAAAGATTCCATGCTTCTACTTTGCAACGCCGGTTAATGGGTCCTTCTAGTGTATTATAAACTTGTGCATTCAAAATTTTTTTTAAAATTATCCATATAACGTGTGTGCATCAGCTTGAATGAGAACCGAAACCAAAACTTATGAATAAAAACAAGTTATGTAGATATATATAACTTGAGTTTATTCTCTTATAACCGAAAGCGAAACAAAAACTTATGAAAAATTATAGCAAAATTATTTATTATGGAAATAGAAGGACTTAAGAATAAAACAACCGTCACTAGAAAGGGGGAAAAAGATATAAGCGTGATACACAAAATAGTACATACACTATAGCGTCAATCTGTTTTGATTGGACTTATTCGATGATAAAATAATATTCAGTAACATTGCAACATTTCCCTACGCAATAACTCTGTCAACTTTGGGGGTATAGACTCGGAATTTGATATACAGGATAGATTTGGGAAAATGTTTCCGATCGTTTTCAGCCAGAAATGTGGCGGTTAAGGGGTCAAAGTTTAACGATTTTACCATTGAGAACCGTACCAAACTCCCCTGACAATTTAGGTAACACCACTTGAAATTTTAGATAGAGATTCCTTGAACATGGATCTAACTAAAGAACTATATTTGAGCCCAAAACAATAAATGTTAAGAGGGCATAATAGGGGTCAAATTAAAAAAAAAAATTGACCGCTTTTTTATTTTTATTTTTTGCTCAACATACACGGCCAAACAACCGGGCAACGCCGGGCTGAAATGCCTGTATCTATAAAGATGAACGTGTCTAGGTCTGTGTCTGTGTATCTTTGTACATTTCCCTACGCAATAACTCAGTCAATTTTAAGTCTACAGACTCGAAATTTGATATACCGGTTACTGAGATTTGGAAATGTCTTTGTAATCCGGTTCCGGTCAGAAATTTGGCCGTTAAGGGGTCAAAGTTCAACGATTTGACATTTGAGAACTCTACTGAACTCCTCCACCAATTTTTGTTCTAAACATATATATATACATGTGGGTGTGTGTGCGTGTGTGTGTGCGTGTGTGTGTGCGTGTGTGTGTGCGTGTCTTATTTGTTTCAGATTCAGTTACTTTGATGAGTCTCAGACGACGAAACTCGTGGATAATTATATTTTAAAAATAACACACACACACACACACACATATATATGTTATTTATACATATATATATATATATATATATATATATATATATATATATATATACGAGCAAACAGTCAATAAAACATGTTAAAAACACTTTGAAATGAGTTAAAAAATATTTAATCGGAAAATAAAATATGGTTTTCATTCTACTGCCGAGATATAAATATATATATCTCGGCAATAGAATGATAAACATATCTTTTTTTTATTAATATTATTTGATTTTTTTTTTCCTTGTACACATTTTTGTGAATTTTTTCATGGATTTCTGCCTTTGGATTATTATGGGCCATCTTCTTCCAATTACGGGTTTTTTTGATTTTACTTGTGCAAATGGATATTCAATTAACTTTCTTGAAGTTATATTTGGATTTTACTCTCACTGGATTATTTATCTTCCACCAGACTATCCATTCATGCGTAATTAGCTTTTTCTTCACCACATTCACTCTGCTTCACTTTTTTTTTTGTTTTCACGTAAGATCTTTGACTTACTTGTTGTTTCATCAAATACTTTTGCATACAAAATCCGATCCCGCATTTTGCTAATTCCTACTCTCTGATGAGAAGGAAAGCATTTCTTCGAAACTCCGCGGATTAAGGACTATCCACTTATCTGGTGTTTCCTTTCCAGATTAATATTTTTTAACCCATTCTAAAGTGTTTGTAACATGTTTTATTAACTGTTTGCTCGTATTATAAGCTCTATTTTGTTTTATCGAGTTTTTACATCTGGCTGAGATAACTTTATAAATATTAATTCTTTAATATTTAAAATATAGTTTAATTTTACCATCTTGTTCCTTTTTGGTTAATTTAATTGTAATTTTTATTTTATTTTATATATATATATATATATGTATATATATGTATATATATATATATATATATATATATATATATATATATATATATATATATATATATGCGTCTGCCTGGGTCTGACATGTAAATGAAAAGAACGCATATATAGGTATATACGCCAGAAGTATTTAGCCTAATCTTTTTGGGAAATATAATTTAAACTCGTATCTTAATTCATTTTTTTTTAAATATTTGATCAGTTGCATTCTCTCATCAAAATATATAGTAGGAAACTATGAGTGTTTTAAGTAATTCAATGTACTAAAATTCATTTTCCTTTTTTTCATCTTTCTCCTACTAATTGTATTCAGACCCTAATTGAACACATACATTGGTGATTACAAAATTAATAAGAAAGTCTCGTTAGCTATTCAGAGACAAAAACACTTTAATAAACAAACACAATATACCAAGCACACACTCTATTATTCATGAATAGTATATTGTCGACTAATCATGAAAATAGTGCCTTTAATTTTATCCTTTAAAACTTGGTTAAACATCTTAATTTTAAAAAATAAATTTTGGCAATGAAAATCGAAAATAATGTTTATGGGAATTTAAGTTTGAGCAATATTAAAAAAGCCTAATAACTGTACATATAATGTAGGTTAAAATATTTCCAAAAATAATTATTTACTAGCGAGACCTGTGGAAACTCCACAGCAGCATTTTTCACACACACACACACACACACACACACACACACACACACACACACACACACACACACACACACACCCCACACACACACACACACACACACACACACATATATATATATATAACCTCTCTCTCTCTCTGCCTCTATCTCTCTCTCTCTCTCTCTCTCTCTATATATATATATATATATATATATATATATATATATATATATATATATAGTAATTTATAAAATATATATGGCGTTTAAGCTACACTGAATATTCGGCGTTTCATCCACTTTAGGATTCGTCAGGCACATAAGCTTGAAGAATCCTAAAGTGGATGAAACGCCGAATATTCAGTGTAGCTTAATCGCCATATATATTTTATAAATTACTAACTAGCTCTACCTACTTATTGAGCAATTTGGAGTAAATACTTAAAGTTTACGCATAAATCTATACTTTCGTATATTAATTTTATGTGAGTAAATGATGTAGTTATATATATATATATATATATATATATATATATATATTAAGTTTGGACCCTATATATATGGCAATGAAGCTATACAAAATAGTCCGCGTTTCCTTCTCGTAAGAATTTGTTAGGCAAATATATATATATATATATATATATATATATATATAGAGAGAGAGAGAGAGAGAGAGAGAGAGAGAGAAAGAGAGAGAGAGAAAGAGAGAGAGATTTTTTGATGTTTTTAATGAATTCAATTATTTACGAAAGTGCATTTTTGATTACCTAAATGCGAGTTGGGGATATTTTTCCCTTTTAACCAATTTGGTACCCCTATATGAGGAGCAGCATATATATTGTATCTTTTTTTAAATATAATTATCCACTGACAGGCGCTTCGTAGTTTACGTCTAATCAGAGTGGCTGAATCTAGCGTGATTCGAAATATATATATATATATATATATGTATGTATATATATATATATGTACATATATATATATATATATACATATGCATATATATTTCGGCTAAATACAGACCAAAAAGCATGATGAATTAAAAAAAATAAAAACATGAAAATAAAGGTTAGCTAACCAGGTTTCGTTCCTCACTTATCAAAGCTAAATCGAAGAAAAATGTCATGAAAAAGGCGGGGGTAGAAAAAAAAAACAGAAATAAACGGGGAAAAATTTTCAGTGCTGACATGTTTAAGTCACACCCTCCCTATCATTTGAAAATTTTAGAGACTCTTTTTATTAAGGCATTGAAACCTTCTCTTTGCAAGCAAAAAGAAAATCTTGAACTTAATTTAGTCTCTATGTATTTTCCCCCGGTTTATTTCTGTTTTTTTTTTATCTTAATTCTGTACACCTCGGCAAATATTCAAATATATATATATATATATATATATATATATATATATATATATATATATATATATATATATATTCATCGATATACAGTACTATTTCATTGTATCACAACTACTCATCAGTGCGGATAGACTACCACTTTTCATAGCAAAGGATTGAACATACACCATTCCATTGATAGTCTGAAGTTCTACTTATCGGCCCAATTATAATTATAATTGACCTCAAAAAGATTATTTAAATTAACACCAGCCCACCGATTTACAGAGCTTTTTTGTTTGTTTTGGAAACAAACAGCAAGCCTCGCTTTATAGCCATTAAAGTATCAGGTAAAGTACAATTACGAAAGTGATCCACATAAGGAGGGGTGCTTAAATATATAGTCATCTACATATAGTACTGTTTCGCGGCATCACAACTCATCAGTGCGGCTAGACTAGCACATTTCCCTAGCTGAAGATTTAACCTGTAACTATTGACTTGACAATTTGCAGTTCTATCACACACACACACACACACACACACACACACACACACACACATACCCACAAACACACATATATCTATTATATATATATATATATATATATATATATATATATATATATATATACAAACAAATTGCAACATATGTGTGTGTGTGATTGTTTTCAAGTCTAGATTCTGTTCGTGTTTCACTAAAATTCAATTCCGCTTATCTCTACGTGTAACAATATACCAACATTGGAACTATTTAATCAAAGGGTTTTTTTTTTATCTATCTGTCATGGGATGGAGAACGCGTCCTATTTTATCTCCAAATATTTTACGTAAAACATAATATATATTTTTATTGTCTCTATTATTATCACTCTTTGTTTTCCAATATGCCTTAGATAGTACTAGCGCGGGAGTGCCCGGCGTGTCCAGGTAATAAAACACAAATAGTGGCAACTCGGCACGGGGAGCAGCGTTGCCCGGTCGTAAAAAATATGTTACAGTGGTGGGAGTCGAAAAAATTTGAGGCAGCGGATGCCCTGGTCGGCGTAGCTCGTGCGTTAAAAAAATATTTGATACCGGAGGGGTGGGGGGGCAAAACTTATGAAAACGCTATCGAAAGGGCGGTACAATCAGCCAGAAGCGAAATCCAAATAAAAACTTTGTAAGCAAATATAAAAAATATATATATGACGCGTGGCGAGTGCCAACTTTCATAGCTGAAGTTAATAAACGAACGGTTCGATCAATGGGTCCACAAGAACTAATTTAGCTATTTAAAACGAAAGATCGTATCGATGATTCGCGCATGCGCGGTTTGCAAACCGAGTTTCCGAGTCTGAATCATGGTTTTTATCTGTCTAAACGATTCAAACAAAACGATATTTCTACATGAAATAATGAACAGTTTTTCTAATTTTTTCGATATTTGTTGTCTGGGAGATTGATCTATCTCAGAATGCGGGGTTAGTGCGTGTACGCTGCGCTTTACTTAAGTTTTTAGCGTACATACAAACATACACAAAAAGACATTCCTGCTTTATATGATAGGTGACAGTAGGGAAGCCATTCGAACAGTGAATATTGGAGACTTATGTAGTATATACTGGTTTCTGATTTAAGTTTTTCTATAGGCATTAGGACGAATTACATTCTTTTTAATCACATCCATATAGAAGGAATAGTCTGTTAGTTTTGTAAAGCAGACACCACTTCGGAATTGCATTTTCATTTTTTTTAACTTGACTTTTAAATGGAATTTCTTGTGTAACGCAAACAATTCGATCGGTAAAAATGCACATATGAAAATTATGTATTTTAATTATTGGAATATACTTCTATTATCAGAGCGTGCAGCGAATCAGGAAATGTATATATATTAAAAGATATTTCGTGATCCTACATTCGTATTCAAAACATGTAATATATCTCCACTAGACGATCTGCAAAATGCTGAATATCAAATGTAGCAGAATAACTTAAAAAACATATATCAAAAATAACTGTTTGAAATAAGTCACGCACCATAATCTGGTATTATGAAAGTGCTACAGTTACATGACTTGAAAACGGAACTGTTTAACCTGATATAATGATATGGAAAATAAGGAGAAAACAACAACTTTGATGGAAGTCAGTGTCCTTAATTATGCTTGGAATAACAGTCCTGAGAGAGAACGTCTTAGGAAATACCAAATTATCTTTACATTTCCAACAATAAGAGTAGTAATTAGAATCAGGAAACTAATTTTAAAAAGCTACGTCGCAAATGCACCCGATAAACAAAGTGCAAGGAAAAGTCAAATACTTACAATACAAGGGGGTTGTTAGAATCTTAAAAAAAAGATCTTTTAGTAGGAATACATGAGACAGCAGGTAAATGTTTGTCATTCAGCTCGAAAATCTTATAAAAATCTGTTAAAAAAATCCACAAAAGATTAACTTAACCAGCTTTGCCTTGATAAAATGGCATCAGTTGTCAACTATGGTAAAGCAATTATTCATGTTCAGTGTTACTTATATTACAGCACTATACACGATGGAGTATTCCTTAGAAGTAACAGTATTTTTGTCACGAGAAATATCGTTCAAACAGATATGAATTACCTGATCAAAGTTATCCCACAAAGTTGGATACAAATTTTTCTTTGGTCACATTCTATATGTTAATTGACCGATAATTAGTCGGTTGTACATTTCAAGGAGTATCGGTCATGCTATTTGTTTAAGGTAAAAATGATTACATATTCAAAATGTTCCATTAGATTAAATGCTCTTTGTTTAGTCTTACAATGACGTAATTATATTTGTTGGCTGTAATCTCATATGAGAAGCTGTTATAGAGACTACACACATAATAATAAAGACTGATGACAAAGGGTTATGCGGCGAAAATATCATCTTTTTATATAAACTAGTCATAGCAGTTGGAACGCTGGAAGCAAATAAGTTTAAATTACAACAATCGCATTGCTAAACTCTCCCTTTATATAGCCCGATATATTTCCGCTTGGATCGATTACCGATCAAGTATGTTTCGGTTTCAATTCAAGTTGATGACATCCGGATCATATATTTTTTAACTTGTGAAATAACTGCAATATATTGGGTAATATACAATAATCAATATATTTTTGGCTTTATATAAATACATGTGAAGTGAGCATGAATGAAAGTATCATAGTTAGAACTCTTTGCCGACCAGGAAAAGTCAAATAAAGGACTTTATAATATTGGGTAAAATATAAAAATAAATAGAAATTGTGCTTTATGATAATGATAACTACGGAATTTGAAAGCATGAAAATATACAATTTAAGCGTATTTTAAACCAACTTGGATCGGTAAAGATCAGAAGTTGTACAGCTCCGCATCTTGGATTTTTCTCGTGTAACATGTATTACTTTCAGATGAAATAGAAGGCTCCTACCGCTTTTTGGATAGTTACATAACTAGCTGACTAGTAGATGGTATTCAATAAAAAAGAAAACCCGTTTCGATCAAAAAGAAATAGAACCATGTCGTTTTTTGTTACAGCGACAATTTATTCTTCTATCCTGTACACATATACTTGTATATAAGTGTTTTTATTTATATATATATATATATATATATACATACAAATATATATATATGTACATATATATGTATATATACGTATATATACACATATATATATACACATATACATATATAAATATACGTACATATACATATATATATGTACATATATATGCATATATGTACATATACGTATATATACAGATATCTATGTATATACATATACACATATCTGTGTATGTAAATATATATACATATATATGCATATATATGTATGTAGACATATACATATATACATATGTACATATATATATGTATATATATATATGTGTACATATGCATATATATATGTACATATATATACATGTACATATACATGTATATGTACACATACATGTACATATACATATATATGTACATATACATATACATATATATATATATACATATACATATATATGTACGTATACATATATATGTACGTATACATATATATGTACGTATACATATATATGTGCATATACATATATATGTACATATACATATATATGTATGTATATATATATATATATATATATATATATATATATATATATATAATCTGAGTAGAAGCAGAAAATTGTAGGAGACGGTAAGCACGTTTAACTTTCACGTTCAGTAATAATTCAAGAATACAGTACCAACCCCAAAGGGCGTCCTGCTAAACTAATAAATCTGCCAACGACCTCACAGATATATTGACGGCAAATAATTTGTCATTTTTACACTGGTGTTGTTTTAAACACAGAAATACTTTTATGATTTATTTCCTATCGAATGAATACAAACATCCGACAACCGAACTTATGTTTAAAACAATTAACCATGGGACAGATTTAAAAAAGAAAAACAGTAAAGCTTTCGTCACACGTTCCGATAGGTTTGACATAAATAATGGTTACGACTCATACGAAACTAAAACGATTCACATCACCTGTCGCTGTAAAAATACAATCGAATTTGATATGTTTTTTTACGTAAAAAGTCCACTATTCATTAAATTCTCATGGCTTAACCGTGGCGTAGTGAATAGTTTTCCTGATTAAATCTAATTCTAAGTTACTTACATCTGGAAATAATGGAAATGCAAACCTTAGTGCAAACGACACTCCAAATGCAACTGCAAATTAAATAAGATCCTTACCTACGCCTGGGTGTCGGTATGAGTTCATACTTACCCCATTTACCAAATATATCGCACAGATTTCCGAGTCTACTAAAACGATTCTCGAGTTCGACCGAATAGAGCTGAAGAAGGTCAGATGTTACATCGACCGAAACGTTGTGCAAATATCTATACATATAAGCAAAATATACAATTAGTTCGAACTATATTTGCGTGTGGGCGGGTTTGTGAAGAGGTATGTGTTTATTGGGAAAATATGACACACCGACCTTTATTTATAGCAATTAGTTTATTTATGAAGTCGGCGCGTTTGTGAGCGGTCCGTTATATATATATATATATATATATATGTATATATACGTGAAAGTGTCTGTCTATATGTCTGTTTACCTGTCTGTCTGTGTACATTTCCCTAAAAAATACTCTGTCAATCTTTCAGTCTCCAGACTCGACATTTGATATACAGGGCAGTGAGATTTGGGAAAATCTTTCTAACCAGTTTTCGGCCAGAAATTCGGATGTTATGGGGTCAGACTTCAACGATTTGACATTTGAGAACTCTACCAAACTCCTCCGCCAAGTTTAGGCCGAAACACGTGACATTTAAGATATAGCCTTATTGGACATGGATCTAACATAATAACTTGGTTCGATGCCAAAATAATAAATGTTAACGGGTCATAATAGGGTCAAATTTAAAAAAAAAATGACCTCGGCGGTCGCTACAACAATACGCAGACAATTTCTGGTCTAAACATTTGAAATTTTATATAAAGGGTATTCAGAGATAGGACAAGCTTTTTAATCGGTTCGGGTCGAAAATTTAAGTTCTAAATATAAAAATCTATGTATGTATGTTTGCATATCTGAAAAAAAACTTTTGACAGAGGCAACAGATTTTCGCAAGATCAGTTATGTGTTGAAGCTCGACCCTTCAGACCACAAATCTCGAAATAATTACTAAAAACATTAATTTCTTCACCCTAAACTGGAAACTTTTCTACAAGGAGCGGTCGCTTTTTTCGCCGATATTTTCGAGTGTCATCCCCTCTTTTCGATTGTCTAGCCTTAATTAAATATACATATATGTGTGTGCGTGTGTATATATGCGTATATATATATGTCTGTGTATATATATGTGCATATATATATGTGTGTATATATATATGTGTGTGTTTATATATATATACATATATATATATTTATGTATATATATATGTGTGTGTGTGTGTGTGTTTTATAACTTATACCTCGAGTATACTTACTCAATTCATTACAAGTTGTTTCAGTAGATGAGATGAAGATTATCCGCTTATATCATGAGATGATACAAGTTAAAGTTAGGATTTTTAAAACTTAAATCATCCGTTGATATCGGCGAAAAAAATCTTTATTCCACATATTGAAACAACTTGTAATGAATTAATCTATATACCCTCTAGGTTTAACAAATAAACGATATATTTTGCTCTACTAAATTGTTGAGCACTCTTTATCATTCTTTTTATCACCTATATATATATATATCTGTGTGAATTTATGTGTATACAATTCATATACATTGTATATACATCGTTCACAAACGATATAATTGGCAAAGCTGCTCATCAAAATACGCAATATAATAAAGTTTCACGTTTTTAATCATTACGATGAGTACAATTTTTATTAATAATATATCATTACTGGAGTAGTTTAGTAAAACTTCCAATTTAAAGTGAAATAGTTCATAAACTTATGGGATTTATATTCAGATACGCAACATTTAATTCATTATAGTATCGTAAAATTATTTAAAAAAAAACAGAAGTGACTTTTTTCCAGCGATATCAATTAAAACTTAAACATTCATATGTATACGTATATATATATATATATATATATATATATATATATATATATATATATGCATAAATATGTTTATATATGTATATATATTGTATATATATACATATATATGCATGTATATATATATGCATATATATGTATGTATATATATATATGTATATATATACATATATATGCATGTATATATATGCATATATATTTATATATATGCATGTATATATATTGCCAAACTATATAGAAATTTCAGAAAATTCTCTTCAAGGATAATAACCTCAGGATCCTCCAGTTATTTATGCTAGGAATGAAGCTATGAAGCTAATAGAATTTTATTTAAAAAAAAAAAAGGTTCGTCAGGTTGAGAAATTTCCTGTACGACATTGAATACCCAAAGAGAGGACTGCCGCATGCATACATCCTCACCTGGCAGGATTCAGAGGAAAATGTTCAGCCAAAACAATTGTCTCTGCATATCTGCAAAATGTCCATGACCAAGACAAACCCGTGCCTTAATGCAATAATGATGGCGCATATAGTGGTCGGACCCTGTTGATCATTGATCCAAATTGCCCACTACAACAAATGCTTCAACAAGTACCCTAAAGAATTTTTGTGGTGTACCAGGTAAGGTACAGACTTTTATCTAAGTACAGTCGAAGAAAACCAAAGATAAAGCCCAGATTGGTAGAATAAGAATGAGGAAACCTGCTAGGTATGTTCATACAGAAATCAGAAACCAGTGGATTTATTAGCGTCCCCCTTTCAGCG
This sequence comes from Euprymna scolopes, assembly GCF_053919585.1. Lineage (NCBI taxonomy): Eukaryota > Metazoa > Mollusca > Cephalopoda > Sepiida > Sepiolidae > Euprymna > Euprymna scolopes. Next base: position 85,183,248 of record NC_136507.1, read on the forward strand.
TTTCAATGCCCACATTAATGTAGAAATTTGTACACTCATTGTAATAATGTTTTTAAGCCAATTAAATCGATTTCAACGACTCAAACATTATTACAATGATCCAAACATAATTCTTAATGAAAAACCAAGACACGGAATAATAAAATAATGTTAAAAAATACACATTGGTGGTGACTACTCCCTTATTTAAATATACATCTTTCCTTCGTTGGAATTTCTTAACCCATTATATAAATATATATATATATACATATATATATATATATATATATATATATATATATATATATATATATATATATATATATATATATATATATATATATATATATATATATATACGAAGAACGTAAATAAAGTAATTCCGCCTATTTGTATTCGACCAGAATGTATTAGAGGTGACTGCAAATTGAATTGCTATGAACTAATTCAGTGATTACCTGAAAGTTTCATCTGTTTCATATGGGTGAACTCTAAGAAATAAACCCGTCTTAGAAATCTGTCAGAAACAAAACTGCATTATTTAATTCCGAGTAATAGTAAATTTAGAATGGCCATTTTGAAAAATAAAATCTGGAGCAAAATGGTCGCTCGTTTTATTGGTACTATTCCTCCGCTTTGTGAGTAAAGAAAGAGTAGGCGTAACTTTTGGAACGCCATTGTATGCTAAATCGTGATGCTAATGCAGATGCACAGTCATCTTTCATTGCTGGTAAAACTGCATTGAGAATAGGGGTGACTATGTAGAAAGATATATTCTGTAGCACAAATGTAGCACAAATGTCACTCGTTTTAAGAGTACCACCTTTATCTTCGTAATTCTACTAGTTACTGAGTAAAAAGAAGTTTTTACTTATGAAACGACTCTGATATGAGATATATTCTACATTCGTTTTCTACTTTCCCATGTATGAATATAAAGCCTAGCTTCTTTCAACAGGATAACGTTTCTTCGTTTTCCATTATAATTGAAGTTGAATGTATAATGCGCTCTGCTTGGTATGAAAATATCTCGTGGAAAATCCTCTGCGTCGTATCATGACAGTAACGTTACGCTAAACGAGGGATTAAACTGTCGATTGCAGAACACGAACATGTCTACCTTTAGAATATCTACAAATTGTCTCGGATCAATTCGTCGTGTACTGACTTCTTTCTCCGAATATTTGTTGTCTAATTATGTTTTATTTATAATAAAACGACATGACATTGCTGGTTCTCATAGAGAAGATGAATATAGGGGGATTGTTTTCGGACTATCATGTCGTGTTTTATTTCGAACTTTATAAGACTGTTTATTTTTAATAGAAACCTTATTTTATTGAGTCTTTTTCGAGCGATGGAAGAAAAACAGTCGTATCTTTATAGCTATGTCTTTCCACCTTTTACGTGATATACGCTTCTAGTTTTGTTCGTCAAAAGCAAGGCATATAATCATAGTATGGCGTATATATTCTCTGGTATTGTTGTCATGAATATAAGGGCAACCTTTGCAGAAATGAGATATTTGTTCATATTACATTTGCATTATCCCCAGAAAAATTAAGGATTGCATGATAATTGTTGTGTATATAAGTTTATTATATTATGTTTTCTGTCAATATATATATATATATATATATATATATATATATATATATATATATATATATATATATATATATAAAGGAAATTTGACTGTGAGGTTTCGTTCTATCTGGACTCTAAAACGGATGGCCATATATCTTGAAATTACATGAAATGTACTTTATGTGCATGGCAGTGTGCTTAGATAAATTTTGTATAGTAATGTCTCTGATAAATGTCGATAATCAAAAAAATCTTATGAAAGACTAAACATGCGATTTTGAGAAAAGTTAACGTATTATACAACCTAACATCACAAGCGCATTCGAGAAGTTTTTTTTTTTACCGCACAGAAAGACCCGGTATATAAATCAACAGAAGATCCTTGGATATGACAGGGGCGCATTCGTAATGAATGTTTCTGTTTAAAGTATAATCGAACCGCGATACTTAACGTTTGCAGTTTAAACATTAAATCCAGTTTATATCACCGCACATGTAGAACGGCCTGGCATCTAAAATAAACAGTAGGTTCTTTGATATAATAAGGGTGCGTTCGGTATAAAGTTTTCCTTTTTGTGTACACATGAACTATGACACTTGAAATTGGCATTTAAGCCACTATATAAAAATAATTTCATAAAAACAACAATAGGTTTTCTATAGTGCAATCAAAACAACAATTTATTGTGGACTATGTCAGTGCGGGGAAGCATGCGAGTTTTACCCCTGGCGCACCGCAGTGGATCCCCAGTAAGAGTAGGCAAGTAATTGATTTAATTTAAATGGCAATCAAATATGAGAGTGCAACGGGTTTATTGATCTACATTCAAGCCTGGACAACGTCAGGCGCCCCTGTTAGTTTATATAACATTTATTTTCTCTCATATTACTGCTATCACATATATGCAATTAAATAACTATCTAAATTTCAGCGATGAGTTCAAAAGTGGCGTTTTTGCTGAATTTTACACAGTCTAATGCTAAGTATATATCTAAAGATAACTTTAAACTAAACCCGAAATCTGACAGGACGCTTGTCTAAGTAGAAACGACTGCTTTAGCGCAGCACTGAACATGATCTTTTTAAGACTCATTTTTCAATTAGCGGATGTGCTCTTCTAGAATAGAACCGCATGTATATTGGTCCAAGTATTTTAAAGGACCCTGATTTATTTGAGTGACCCCTCTTTTGAATATTTTTTTTCGTTTGAGACGCAGATTCGATAGTCGCCTTTTAAGTGTATTCCTTTTCTATTACATGACTAAATTTTGTTTCCTATCTATAGATTATTACACTAAATCGTTTTGGCCGCCATCAACTTGACAACCCTTCGAAGGAAAGTGAGATATTAGAAATGGCTAATAAAAGAAAAAAAATGAGTGCCGCTGCAAGGCGCTAGCACCATTTTGATTAGATCTGATTAAAATTACACAAAAACATTGCCCTCGCTTATTAGCTGTTGCTAATCTAATTGAATCAGGAAGAGCAGCCAGTGTGTTTTCAATGCAGATCATCACCAGCACCAACCGCAACAACCGTTATCACCACAACCAGTACTCCCAACACTGCTACCACTGCTCCCACCACAAGCACCACGGACATCACTGTTATCACCTCACCGCCGCCATCACTTCCACCACCACGACCACCGCCGCCGCCACCGCCTCCGCCACCGCCGCCGCCGCCGCCGCCGCCACCACCGAAATCACTGCTCTTACGACCGCAGTCGCCACCACTGCCGCCAACCTGCATCACTACTATTGCCACCGCCGCCGCAACTAATACAATCACCACAACTGCTACTATGCCACCGCCACAACTACTGTCACAACCACCACGATCACCCGTCATACAACCGCTACCAAAGTCACCACCACCACCACCACTACCGCTGCCATCATCTATGTGTGGTCGATGCAGAAAACCATCACATCAACCATCACCACCATCGCCACAAACACCACAGCTACCACCACTGACACTGCCGCCGCAACCGTATCGCTGCCACCACCACCATCGCCGCCAACACAACGACTGCAACCACCGCCAGTGCCACCAACACAATAGATACTGTCACAACCACCAGCATCACCACTACTGTCACCACCACCACCAACAACAACAACAACAATATTACGCCCACTACCACTGCCATCACCACCGCATTTGCCAAAACCACTACCGCTTCCATTGCCAGCAGTAACCACCACTGCAACTGCCATCACAACTACTGCAATCAGTACCTCTACTACCACTGTCATGTCATGTTATGTTCTAAATTTATAATACAACTGTATTTCTGTATACATTTTGAAAAACTGCAGATTAATCTTCCAGAAATGACGTTACGGTGTTGGTGGAGGGGAACAAAGTACATTTATAGTGCTTTTATATGTGCTCTTGAGGCTTTTAGGAATCACCAAGCTTTCTTTTGTAGGCAGGGGTAGGGGGGAAATAGCGTTCGTTTTGTAATCACAACGCTAGGCTTATAGAACATTATTTTCTCTTTCTTTGTTTTGTAATTGTTAACATGTTATGTCCGTACCTATATGAAAAAACAAACTTAGCAGTAACGATAAGAGAATCTTTCCTGTGACGTAAATAATAGTTATTAAAACCAAACATCACGTCTAATCTTTGAGTAGTACAACTTTTGATGAATAAAAAAGATGCTTCTGCAGTATAGCCCCCATAAAAATAAGGACAATTTGTGTTACGTACAAACATAGCACAACAGAAAATTACATAAAATATTCGAATAACTTTTTTTTTGTTTTTTTAAGAAATAAGGTACTCGTATAATAACTCACTATTTAATTTCTTATTTTCTATGTGATATTTTTTTGGTGTGGAACCCATAGAATGGAACGAAAAAAGTGTCGGACTAAAGTAAACAACACTACAAGTTTTTAAAATGATTATTAAAACATCAATTCAATAAACTTGTAAAGGTGACATCTATTAAATATAGTCGCCTTCAGCCTTAATCAACGGAACTGGGAGCATGCTTTTTCCGCAAGCGCCAGTGGCAGCTTGGCGAATACTCGGCCGATGGCAGTGATCAGGATGGCTTTGGTGTTGTGGGAGGTTAGGGAAGTGATGTTCTTAAAATATGACCAAACGAAGTAGTCCAACGGGTTCAGATCGGAGGAGAAGAGAGTCTGTGAGAGATGGATACACAGTTGTAGAACTCCTTCTGAACGTGTGGGCCGGCACCGAGTTCTGCTGCTACACCTAGGGTCTGCCAGCTGTCACATGATTGCACCAGGGTATCATAACACTCTTCATCACATTTGGTGACGCGGGTGATTACTTTCAAGCCGACTTCGAAGATATGAGATGCATGATGTCGCCCCAAACCACACCAAAGATCTTAACAGTGGGTGGAAATTGTTTGCATCATTTCGAACACTTTCCTGTAATTTGTGGCGATCTAATGATGGATTTTGAAGATGCTGACTATGGTCCTATTGTCATAACTTTGATAGGTAGAGAACATGAGTTATACAAGGGCTCATCTCCAATTTCGCTGGTTCAACATTGGGTCACTTTCAGACATGATAGAAGGCTCCTATCGCTCTTGGGATTTGTACACTACTGGCCAACTAATAGATGGTCTGCAACAAAGAGAGAGTACATAGAGCACCTGGGATTTCAGAATGTTCACCTATTTTAGTACTAACCAGGCTCAAAATTACTTAACTTCCGTGATCTAACGCGAACCGGTATATCAACGTTATTATGCCGAAATGACATGCGATAATACAAGTGTTCTATAATAAAGCCGGTGATACACAGGCTCTTGTTAGATCACGAAAGTTTAACAAATTAAGCCTCGTCAGTACCAGATGGTTTACTCTTTGCGAATATCAGGCGTTGTATTTAGGAGAACGTTATACTCTTCCTGCAATAACTACAAAGAGAACCCCGCTAAACTACATCTACATGCGATTGGTGGTATCCTGTGAATTTTGTATTTCCATGAAACTTCCTCGTATATAAAATGCTGATTCAACCAAACTGTAGGTTAGTCGCAGCTGACATATCTAGCATGACATTATTGTTTTATATCATATGTGATACAATTCTACACAATAGTCTTATTAGGTTGTAAAAGATAAATGAAGGCTTATTCATACACTTTATTGCAAACACTCATGGGAAATATTCATAAGTAAATAGTGTCTTAAATAAAGACCAATAAAAAGGATCAATTATCGTTAGACCTTTGTCTCGTTTGTCGTCTGTAAACTGAAAAGCGATCTTAGGTCTATTATTAAATATCCACCTAATCTTCCTGACTCTATACAAAAAAAAAGAAATATGATGTACTGGATTTGAATTGGATAATTAATCTACTCTCATATTACAAAAGAAGATTTGCTGATCAAAGCGAATAATTGATATTCTCAGTATCAATTACCCATCGTTTTTATATATTATGATCTAAATATCGCTCGTAATATGTCTAATTCGTAAGAATTATTAACATATCATTTACCCAAAAAAGCCTTTTAGATACATTATTGAAGAAATTATTTAACTGTAGATATAACACCTCTACCTGTATGGGAGTCAAATATATTCAAGGATGGAAAACTAACGCTACATTTAAGAGCGCATTGCTGAATATTTCGCAGAAAATCGACCTGAAAATCTACTAGGATTTTTTATTTCTGAGATGGAAAAAAGTGTTTCCCCTTTTTGTTTGTTTTGTTTAAAGATCCCACTAAACAAAGGAGCCAAGTGTGACCGTTTTTGTTCGATACCATTATCTTCGCACAAGAAATTAATATAACTCTTAAAATGTAAATAATTATCTCTCGTTTGTTTATTTAAATGTTTGGTTTAAATAATGTCAACTTATATATATATATAAACTCACACACACACACAATATATTAACAAATAAACCTTACTGGTGAAAAAGTCCAAACAATCAAAATAAGTTTATTTGTAGGATGTCTTGTGCGAGCCAAAGTAAATCTGGTATCAACGAATGGCTGCTCATAAACCGTATGTCTTTTAACCGTTTAAATTCTTTATACTGTACTTGGTACAACTTTTCTAATGATCGAAAAAACACATTTTCAACAATTTTATCCATGATGCAGACTAGAAGGAACGTAATATATCGATAACTTGCTGGAACGTAATATAACAGGGTCTTCGGAAAATATTACCCTGTTTAATGTGATCGATTTCAACATAAAGAATCGTATTTTTTTCAGTTATGCAGTTGGAGAATAAAACAGTCGAAATATTTGACAGATTTCTTGATTAAAACTTTAAAAGAGATTTGGTATTTCCTTATTAAATATCGACAACATTTAAAACGCCATCCTTATTAAAACCCTTATGCTATATTTTTATGACTATAAGCAGAGGCTTTTTTTTGTGAACACAGAACAATGTTGCAGCGTTGAAAATACGTTACATTTTGCCTATGTGATATACGCCATTGCTGCGCCATTGATTTTTTTTAACAAACACGATCTTAGTAATCTCATTATATTAGAGAAGATAACTGAACGACTCCCACGCATCCAAAATATTTGCTTATAACTAGGATGCCTCCGTTCAGTCTCAAAAGACAAAGGATACCCCCTATCAGGGAAGCTGCGCATGTAATTATGAGGCAAGGGTTTCGCAATCTTAAACAACACCTCACCTGAATCGACACAGCTTGAGTCCAGTGGAAAGAAATCCAAGACGACTGGAAGCAATGTCGAGATAAATAGAGAGCACATACAGCAAGTCTCAAATGATCACCAATCTAGTACAGGCCAGGCTCATCTTTGCTTAACTTCAGGGATCTGACGGGAACCGCTGTATCAAACGAGATTACGTCGTAACTATTTGTTTATGGCATTACTATATTTAAATACGTATCGGAATAAAAAGAGATCCTGAGCCTATGACTTCGATTATCATTTTAAAAGCCAGATGACTTCTGCTTTTCTTTGTGCCAATTATCAAATTATGCTTCTTCGTTTTGTTATCGCTATTTTTCGACCTTCATCTTTTGTCAGAATTTTTCTTGAACACATCATTTTCCCTTCTTACTTTCTATGTCCGTATTAATTAGGTGAAATTAATATATTATTTTTTACTTTTACACGCAATGAAATTCCCGACTATAACTGACCACTCATTCCCTACGTTTTTATGGATCTATTGTAACATTATGAAGTAGTTTATTGTAAATTGTGTACACTGAACAGATAAGACCAAGATAAATTTAAACTAAATAATAAAAAAAGGCTGATTATTTTTATGTTTATATCGAAAAAAATAGAAACTTTAATATAAATTAATATTCTGATTCTTGATTAGCATTCTAAAATTTTACTGGAATTCAATTGGCCATTTCTTGCAGACAACATGCAACCCTTTTTAATTCAGTTAATATTCCTGGCAACATCACAGAATTTTATCGGACATTTGGTCTCTCTTATTTTATTTGTATTTCTATAGTTCGTTTAAACAGTTATTCGGTGTTATGTCATTATTCGTAAAAAAATAGTGAAGAATACATTCTGTGAAAGCATATTTTTATCTGTTGTAATAGATACCTAATAGCAAAACACAAGATCCCATTGTTGGAATCATGGTTAACTATTAGGTTGGTACAAAAATAATGTCGTTTTTTATCAGATATATATATATATATATATATATATATATATATATATATATATATATATATATACGTTAAAAAACATTATTTTTGCGCCAATCTAATATTTCACCTAACATGTGTATCTTTTATGCTGTATTACCTCTGAATAAAATGCATTCCCATTGAGACATAATGCGCAGCTGGGACTAGAGGGCAGAATTATATGGGCCATTCTAAGTGGGGAGTTTGATGGCAAAGGATTTGTTTATATAACATTTAGTGTTTTTAGTTCAAATATTTTACATTGTTCTCTTTAATTTTTTTAGTTTTCTATACCTTAGAAATGCGATATATTAATTTTACGTGTTTATTTAAATACTAATTTCTGATAACTATCTTTAATAACACAGAGTTTCAACGAAGTCATTCAACAGAATAGCAGTTCCACCTTATTTGTAGCTTTTTATATAATATATTAAAGAAATAACGTACGGCAAGACGCTAGAATAGCTAAAGCGTTTTACTAGTATATGGTTCGATGTTTAATTTTATGGATTTTTTCTATCTCATTTTATGAATTTTGTAAAGACATCTAGTTCTCACTCAACTTGCTGTCGTTATTAGTTAATCAAATATATTAAAATGTTTCATTCCTTTCTTTCTAAATCACTTATTTAATGCATATTATTTCCATTTCGTTAATACCGCAAAATTACATTGAAAAAAAAAGTATTAATTTCAGCGTACCTACGGCCATATTTTATAGCTATCGCCTTTCTTAATTTAAGATGTAATATAAATGAAGCGATTTATAAAAGAAAATAGCGAGGATATTCTACTTTTATGAGATCAGTGTGAGGGATATTCAAATTAAGGCTGTAAATAAGCGGCTAGGAGACCCTTTCTTTTTGTCGTTTTCGACCTTAACTGCTTCAACATTATTTTTTACAACGTATTCGTCTTTGAAAGGAGGTTCAACAACGGTTTCTCATTAGCTTCTACTTCCACGCTGTGTGTCAGTTGTTTACGGTACTTCTCCGTCCATTGCGTTCAGCTTGTATACATTAATGCCAATCTTACTCCACTTCTTTTGCTTCATTAATTTTTGTGGTTGACTTTTTTCTGTTTTTTATTCAGTAACAATCCGAGCGAAACTTCGCTTGTTTATATTCTTCTGTGTTCAAACGCTCTTTTACTTGTTATTGATTTCAGTGCTATTATCTCAGAGATAATTCGGCTATTTTATTCGATTTTCATCCAAAGCAATTCCTTTATATTCTTTTCGTCTATCTTTCTTCTTGTTTGCGTATTGCTTTATATGTCCGCTCTTGCGTATATGTGAGCAGCATTGTCTCATGATCCGTCGGCTATTCTGTCACATTTATTTTGCAATGTACATTCATCGATAAACGCACGTTTTAAATGGACGGATCTTATTTAACGCGTGTCATAACAAATGTATGAGAAACTCTGTCTGTAGATTTTCCTAGCAAGTCAGTTCCTTTTCTATGTACCTCTAAACTAGTGTGTTGATATTTTAGAATTTTCACACGAATGTACTTAATTAGTTCGGCAGTGTTCGTAGATTGGATTTGTATTGGACCGTCTTCGATAAGTATCGATACTCGCTACTCCAAAAAAAAAAAAAAAAACTAATGAAAAACGAAACAGGCGAGTTATCATGATATACAACCTTACATCATAAGAGAATTTGAGAAATTTTACACCGGCACAAGCAAGTATATGAAAAAAGTCAAGTATATGAAATATACAGCAGATTCGTTTTATGAGATGGGCACATTCGCATGGATGTTTCTGTTTAGAGCACAATTGATCCACGATACAGGACTTTTATATTTTTAGTTAAAACTCAATTCAACATATAAAAATAATTTTATGAAATACAAAGTATGTTTTCTACTGTGCAATGCAAACTACACTGTATTGTAGACCAAGTCACTTTGAAGAGGAATATAAAGCTTTTTACTGGTTAATTTGGTTCCCAACTAGAACTGGTAATCAAGCGATTTGATTGAGAAATAGACGATTTCTCCAATTTTAATAACACACAAATATAAGGAGTTAAACATTTGTTAATCGCAATTCAATCCTGGGCAACATCGGATCTCTCTGCTAGTTCTCTATGATATAGATTTCTAAGTCCTGATGAAAAAAGATAGATGTTTCCCAAAGTGTGACGTCTATATTTTCAATTACCTTGATTTGGATATATGACCAAGCTAGCCCTAAATTGAATGCATTCTGAGTTAGAGTATGGCTGAAATTGGGATGCAGAGGAAAAACACAACACACAATCAAATCTAGTTAAAAATTCGACCGAATAAATAATACAATTTAGTGGAAATAATGAGCACTTTTGTAAAGAAAAAAACAAAACAGAAAAAAAATTCCAAAATCTTTATAAATATAAAAATAATTGAAAGTTATAGAATATCAATAATGGAAGTAAATATTTAAAATCCTGTGCGAAAATAAAAAAAAAAAACGCGGAGGAAAAGACAACAGAAAAAAGAAAATATATGGGAGCACTAAAACTGCATAAAATCACCACTTATTGATGTAGCTGGTCACGGAGAAGTATATGGATCTAATGGAATACTACGTGGAAAAAGGATTGAATAAAGTGTCCGTGATGCGATGGGTGTAGGAAAAAGGGGGGGCGAACGTGGAAGGTCAAGTCAGTTGTGCATTCATCGCCAACTGAACAGACAAGATGGGCTTGGCATCCTTTGGGGTAGAAATGGCAGCGAGTTTGGCAGTTCCATTTCGCTATGACCTCGGAATCTTCACAAATTGATTGTTAGACAGGAAAGGATGAACTGCGAATAGAAAGAAAGAATGACGACACGTGAAAGCAAAGCATTGCCAAGTTTTGAATGAACCGATTATCATCCAAGAACTATGAAATAACAAAAAAATATAAACGTGGGCAAAAAGACAGCAAAAACTGTGGAGTATATATATATATATATATATATATATATATATATATATATATATATATATATATATATATATATATATATATTTCGTAATGTGATTGGTAATTTTAAAATCAAATTATAATTAAATCAAAAATCCGTTTCATAAGAAGGAACAACAACAAAATCAATTATTTGTACGATCGTTTCGGAAAACAGTGTTTTTTTATTGTGGTAGACATCAAGTTACGGACAATAATTATTACATATATTTTTTATCAAACAAGGTTTCCTCATCAGCAAATATTGGGAAAGGTTTTTATTAAATGTAAAAGACACCATAAATAAGCCGTACATTAAAGTAAGGCAGATGTATCTGGAAAAAAATAAAATAAAGGTATGGATTTAACTTCATAAGAAAATTAATATGGGTTAGAGATAGAAATAAAATAGAGTAAAATTATGAATATAAATTTGGTTTACGTACAATATTATACATACATACATACACAAATATATACATGCATATATATATATCAAAAAGTTCACCCACACATATATATACATATATATAAATATACATATATATATACATAAAAACATACGTACAAATATTTACCTTTTAATTTTTCGCCTTTTGAAATCAGGAACTATGGTTAAAGTACTCATATAGATGCTTGCTATAGCTTTTCAGCCTATGAAATGATAAATTTTCAAAAAGAACGCTTGTGTAATAATTTTTTCCGTTAGCGTACTTTTGATTAAAGGATGCCAGGGTTTAGAATTCGAAAGAAATTGGAGGATAATGTTATTTGTATAATTAAATAATGCAAGGGGGATAATTGGTCATATTTCTTTAATTAAAGAATGCAAGGGAGATAATTAGTATAACTTAATTTATTATAAAGAAATTCGAAAGAAATTGGAGGATAATGTTATTTGTATAATTAAATAATGCAAGGGGAATAATGAGTCATATTTCTTTAATTAAAGAATGTAAGGGAGATGATTAGTTTTATTATATAATTATGAAAAATATTGTAATCTATTTTATTAATAAGTAACTTTTAATGATTTAAGGTGGTTTATATTTATTAAATTTAAACCAACGTTTATGACTGCATGTGAATATTAGTTCCTCTCTCGAATTTAATAGGGTGGTTGTATTTTTTATATCTTCATATTTCAAAATTTTTAGGGTCTCTTTTGTACATAGTGCACAGAATTTATATGTATATATGTATACATATGTATATATATAATTATATATATATAATTTATATACATAATTATATATATTATATAATTTTATATATCTTTATAATTTTATATATATATATAATTTTATATATTTGTATAATTTATATACATATAATACATACATATATATATATATATATATATATATATATATATATATATATATATTGTATGCATATAGTGTGTGCGTTTTGTTTTTTGATCCAACGAGGGGATGTGATGCATCTAGTGTGTTAGGTACAAGTTAATGTTAAATCTATGCTTGCATGTCTTCTCGCTTTCAGCCAACAACGCTGGCTAACCACACGGTGAAAAAGGAGCAACAATGCATAAGTCTTCCCTGCCAGTACATAGCCTCTCCGTCATCAAGACTCCTACAGTGCCTCCACGTTGGCTATACATAGTAACTGGGTGCCTTGCGGCCCAGGCTAAACTTGTAGGAGATCTCGGAGTAGTAGGGGCCCCCAGAGGTAATGTGTTATGCCCCACCGATGTGTGGACATGTCCTGGTACACTACTAACTCCTACCCCCACTGTCTTGTGGGTTCCCTTGGTTGGGCGAAGACTAGGAGAAGCAACCCCAAAATCAAACACCACTGCCTGGTAGGCTTTATCACAGCAAAAGGCTAAACGATAGGAACTCTGATTTCAAATCCTACCGCTGCCTTGCAGTCTTCCTTAAAAGGCTATGGCATCTTATCCAGAAAGAAAAGGCGTAGTAGCGAACACGATAGGGCCACTGGCAACCTCAATGATATTACTTTCGGCCAGAAGCTGCAGCCTACTCTGCTGCCAGTGATCACGGGTTCGCTCCACCGGCCATGAGCATTGGAGGTTCAGAGGGTGTCTATCTGATGCGCAACAGATACTACACCTAAACTGCGCAAGCAAGTTAGGAGCCAAGGTGGAAAGTCCTGTGGCGATTGAGTGAAGATAACGATGACAGGTGTAAGAGCTGGGAGCCACTAGTCCAACCCCTGCGCAAAGGCGGCCGGGTGTGAAGGTCGCAGGTTTACCGAGTGGACGACGATACACTGAGGTAGCTGCACGGATGACCAAGCAGCCCTGTTCAGGGATAGCACTACTTACCCTGAAAGGCCACGCCTCTGTAAAAGGTGAGGTAAACAAAGCTCATCCAAATACCATCTGACTGTCAAACCGCGGGCAGTGGATTTCCAGTGTAGCGGTAACAACAACAGAACAAGAAATAACAGCACTCAAGACTTGAACATCGCTACATGGAACGTCAGTGAATTCGATGGATTTACACAAAACAGACCCGCCAAAGATGTACCACACTCTCAGTTACAAAGTCTCTGAAAGAATAATGACACCGCGAATCACCACATCCCATAACCGTAACATCACCATCATCAACGTCTATGCACCGACAATAATTTATCCAGAAGAGGAAAAGGAGGTATTTTACTGTCAGCTGAAAGACACCATAGCAAACGTCCCTGCAGCGGATAAGCTAGTTCCCCTACGTGACTTCAATGCTAGAGTGGCCATGACTACAATACATGGAGCCCTATTCTCGGAAAGTTTGGAAAGGGAAATCCCGATTCAAATTGAGAACTGCTGGCCGGGTTTGTGCACGGAGTTTGAATTGGCAATTACGAACACTTACTTCCAACATTCGGATAACCATTACTACTCCTGGGAACATCCCAGGTCAAAGAGATACCATCTCCTGGACTATGTCATCACAAGAAGAAAGGGCCTCAAAGATGCAAAGAAGACAAGAGCTATGAGAGCACAAGATTGACAAACAGGCCACTACCTAATCATGGCTACCTTCAAGTTCTCCATAAAACCTGTGTATGGCGACAACGAAGCGCAAGAGAAGGATAAACACATCAAAGCTCAGAGATAGAAAATGGCAAGAGATTACAACTTGCAATCAGCTCAGTATTAGAACAAACCACCGATGATTCTGATTTACCAGAACAAATGTGTGACATAATAAGCAGGCCTGTATTTTCCGCTGCGGCAGAGGTACTTGGTTACACAAAAAAGTGGAATGCGGACTGGTTCAATTAGAATGACCAAGAGATTAAAGATGTAATAAATGAAAGAAACCAAGTATTAAAATCAAAGCTAAGCAACCCGACTAGAGCAAACCAGAAAAAGCTGAAACAAGTGAGGGCAGAAGTCCAGAAAAAAAAAAACTAAGAGAAATGGAAAACACCTGGTGGATGAAAAAGGCTGAAGATATGCAGATGCAAGCCGAGGAAATCAATTTGGCAGGTTTCTTCAGATCACTGACGAAAGTGTATGGGCCTAGAGCCCAGATGACTAACAAACTCTTCTCAGAAGATGGAAACACCATACTGACCCAACTAAAACAGAAAATTCAAAGATGGCAAGAGTACTTCGGCACCCTACTGAATGTGCAATCAAATACGGATGAGGAGGTCTTCAGCCACATAACAGTCTTCCCTCAGCAGATGGACCTGAATGACACACCAACTCTTGGGGAAGTAAGAAAAAGCAATTGACAAACTAAAATGAAGAAACCTTCAAGTATTGACGGCATAACACCTGAAGTATACACGTTCGGTGGAGAACAACTCCTGAGAAAACTTCACCAACTAATAGCAAAATGCTGGCAACACGAAACACTGCCACAAGAATCCAAAGATGTTATGATCATCCCAATCTACAAAAGCAAAGGTGATCACAAAGACTGCAGCAATTCCCGAGGTATCTCTTTGCTGACCATTGCCTGGAAAATAATGGCTAAACTGGTGCAAACATGGCTAGCCAGACTGGCGGGGAAGGTCCTAACAGAATCACAGTGTGGATTCAGATATGAAAGATCTACAATAGATATGCTCTTCAGCTTACGGCAGATTCAGGAAAAAACCATTGAACAGTATAGGGAGCTCTACATAGTCATTTGTAAAGCATTTGATACAGTTGTTGTGGAAGGTCCTTAAAGTGTTTGGATGCCCTGATCACTTTGTGGAAATTATCAAACAATTTCACGAAGGAACAAAAGGGAGAGTTGTAGTAGAGAATCTAGAAAGTTAACTCTTGGAAGTAAACTACGGCACCAAACAAGGGTGCGTACTGGCCTCCACACTGTTCATCCTATTTCTGAGCCGTCCTAATGCTGCTCCATCAAAGCATCGAAGAAGGTGTCTTAATCCACACACGCTCGGATGGGAAACAGTTCAACCTTGCAAGACTGAAGACCAAAACAAAGACAAGAAAGGAGCTGATAACAGAACTGCTGTTCGCATCGTATCACTGCTCTGGTAGCTCACAACCAAGCTCAGATGAAAAGGATAGTTGATACCTTCTCTCAAACAGCTAGGAAGATAGGCCTACAAATCAACAAAGGGAAGACTCAAGTGATATATCAGCCCTCACCAGATAACAACATCCCGCAAGAGCCTATAATAACAAAGGGGCTTAAAGTTGTTGAAAACTTCAAATACCTTGGAAACACTCTAATCACTGAAAACCGTGCTGACAAATAAGAAATAAGCTGCAGAATTCAAAGTGCATGTGCCTCCTTTGGCAAGCTAGAAAAGAGGCTCTGGGCAAGTGATGATATCCGGCTAGAGACGAAGTGCAGACTCTACAAAACCATCGTCCTGCCAGCCTTACTGTACTCAGCAGAGACCTACACTCTGTATAGAGAACACGTAAGGAGATTGGAAGCCGTCCAACACAGACCTGAAAAGGATCATGCAGATCAAATGGAGTGACTTTATACCAAACACGGAAGTTCTCAGGAGAGCAAACCTAAATAGTGTGGAAGCTACCCTTGCTACTATGCAACTACGATGAACCGGGTGCATTACTAGAATGGAAGAACACCGAATTCCAAAGATGATCTTCTACGGGGAATTGGAAAATGGAACCCGCAAGTTAGGAGGTCAGAAGCTTCGCTACAAAGATGTAACAAAGCGGCACCTGAAGGCAATGAACATCAATGTCGAGAGTAATTGTCTGTATTTTAGAGATGAGGTGTTTTCATTGATTGAGATTATCGGGCTGACTTCCTCATCAACAACCAAGGTGAGGAAGTCAGTCCAACAATCTCAATCAATAAATGTCGACAGTTTGGAGGAACAAGCCAAAGAAAGGAGTGTTTAGCTGAACAGTCTCCTCAAAGGAAAGAAAGAAATAGAGAGAAAGATTTGAGAAGCCTTAGAGCTGAGATACTATAGACGACACAACCCTGGCATCCACATATGCTGTGCCTGTGACCGGTAGTTTCACACAGAAAGAGGACTGTGTAAACACCAAAGAATAAAGCACTGAGGCCCGACAATTCATCGTCAAGACTGGCGGACTGCATGATGATTATGATAATGATGATGATGATACATATATAATTATATATATATATGTTTATAAATATATATAATTATATATATATAATTTTTTTATATATAATTATATATACAAATATAACTTTATATTTATATAATTTATAAATATAATTATATAGATATTTTATACATACATACATACATATAATTGTATATATACGCATTATTATATATATATATATATATATATATATATATATATTATATACATAATTTTACAAATATAAAAAAATACCTTTATATATATAATTATACATATATATATACGTATACATGATTATATATATATATATTATGCACACACACACACACACACACACACATATATATATATATATATATATATATATATATATATATATATATATATATATATATATATATATATATATGAGCAGGCCGCCCGGCATTGCCCGTTTTTAAAATACGCTTAAGGCTGAATTCGAAATTATTATTAGATCATATTGGACCTGATACATAGTAATGATTTAAATAGCTAACTGAAAATGAACAGACTATATATATATATATATATATATATATATATATATATATATATATATATATATATATATATATATATATATATATATATATATATATACGGAAAAGTAAAATGTTGTAAGTTCATAACCACAGGCCCCGCATATATATTCATTATTATGACACTATTAACCATAAAATCGCGTAGGATTTTCGCAGATTTGTAGTTGCATCAATTCGTTATAATAATATACTAGCCGCATTTGTGAAAATGTTACAGGGGACTCATTCTGCAGATGTTCAGTGTAAATGGAGACGCTTATTTTAACTTTTGTGTTTAAACTGAAAAAAATATGTTTCTAAGTCAGCACGAATACCCGGAACAAACCCGGTTATTTAGTACGCTTAACTTTTTATATTTTACTTTTTGTATATTTCGTATATATTATTATAGATTAATAAATGATTTAGGCATAAAATGTACATACTAAACAGGAAACATTAACAACCCACGCGGTAGCGCAGAAATACATGGGTTAGGAGCCAGACACGGGGCAAACCCTCTCGGTGCTGATGAATCCGTAGATTTTCCCAGGTCATCCGTCTAGAAGAAAGAACACTCTGAAGCTAAACGTAATAGGAGGAACCCCTCTCCAGTATTGAATGACATCCTTCCCAAATTTCCTAGACATGCTCCTGATTATAACTCCTAACCCATAACCAAGCTTCTAAGTAAATACTTACTAGCCATAGTCCTATACATTGACTTAAAGTAATCTATAATGAACAGCAACCATTAATATCTCTTTATTAAGAGATAGTATTGCAATAAATATTACACAAACTAAACCGGTACTCATTGAAATAAAAACTTCCGGATATTAAGAGAAAGGCGAAGTCATTCTCCTTCGTTGTAGTCTAAAGACAACTTACTCAAATTACTCAAATTGTCTAAAATTCCATGCATTCGTATACAATACTACTTATCCATCCATCTATATTGAACTATACGTACAGAATATGCAATAAGCTATATCTATTAGGTAAAACTGTACTCCATATCAAATGTTCTCTTGTATCTATACTGAGCATATCTTATCTTTCAGTCTTACTAAATATCCGGGTTGGGCACCAAATCAGAATTTCTAATAGCAAGTAAATCATACTCTAACACTTTATCCTAATCCTAAATCTACTAAACCATATCTAACCATACATTCCTAAACTTACAAAACTATATCTAACCATACATTTACTCGTCTCTCTCGATCCAATACTGTAGCAAATTCAGTTGCTTCCACTGCATGAATTTTTACCTATACCCTCTCCCAGTAAAAATGAAAATGGAAAGCATAATAATGCCCTTTTTAACCACGTTTGAGGAGTGAAAATTTTCTGTAGAAGGTAACCTAAATGCCCGATTTTCTCAGTAGATATTAACCTAAATAACCAATAAATATTAACTACGCATGCGGGGTCGCAGAAATACCTGGATTAGGACCCAGGCGCTGGGCGAACCCCCTCGGAGCTGATGGACCCGTAGGTCTTCCCAGGTCATCCGTCTAGGAGAAGGAAAACTCTGAAACTAAACCTAGGGGAGGGAGGCCTCTTCAGTCCTGGACGACAACCTTCCTAGAGCTGGTGACTCAAACAAATCACCGGTTGGCAAACCTAAACTGCTTAAGGAGGAGATGGACTCTGCCTATCGCCCGGTTTTCATACTCCTTCTTTGCCTATTGGCCAGGCGCAGAGGTACTATCACAGGGACTCGTCTGAATCACACAGTGGTTGACCTTGTTTCCTGACTAGGGCAATGAACGCCGCTTTTCCCCACTCCCGCCACATCCCATCCCGCTAAAATGGACACAGTGAGGTGCTTCAGTGCCATACATGTCGGTGCAGTTGGACTGGGCTGGCTTTGCCTAATGGATTGAGGGTACTGGATTGACAGTTCCTGGCTGCTGTTTCCGACTGGTAGTACAGGAGCCCAAACTCTTCGGTAGCGCTTAGAGCGGCTGCTCCATCAACATTTGAATAATATCGGGATGTTTGTAGTGCAATGTCGTGCATGGAAAGAGATCCTGCACTCATCCCCGGTTGGCTTTCCTGAGGCCACAGTCCTAGTAGATCGAGGGTCAGCTGATGGTTTACTTGCGCTACATGCCCGGTGTTCTGCATAACCACTTGCACAGCACCCCTTACCTAAACTGAAATCTTTAAGAAAATGACACTACAATCTAAAATTACGCTTAAAACAGGACACAACTCAAACAAAACCAAATTGCGTCGTCCCTTGAGGCTTACACTTACGAACATCCGTGTGCTTAGGACTAATTTAAATAATGTTGAAGCATTCCTCCTAACAAACACCCCGGATATCTTAGCTCTAAGTGAGATTAACATACACTCCTCCATCACCTCTAACTACTTTAACGTGCCCGGATAGCTCCCAATCTGCTGTAAGGACTCTGACAGACATATGCATGCCCTTGGAGTCTATATTCGAAATACCCTCATCTTGACTAGAGAAAGAAAACTAGAATCGTACGATCAAGACTTTATGTTCTTTGGACTTAATATGCAGCATAATATTAGTTATTTTATTTTCTCTACCGTTCTCCCTCTACCCAGGACTGTACATTAATAAACAAATTCTCTGACGGCATAAATACAGCACTTTCCCTCAACACTAGCGCACAAGTTCATGTATTTGGAGACTTCAATGCCCACCACAACAACTGGCTTGCATTTTCTACTTACACAGATACAGCTGGTAGCACAACACATAGCTTTTCTATAACACATTCACTATCGCAGAAGGTTACGTTCCCAACCCGTTTCGCTTACCAGCAAGAGCAACAGGCATCACTTTTGGATCTGTTTCTAACCAGAGTTTCTGATGATTGTTTTACGAACGCCCACAACCCACTTGGGAATGCTGATCATATAGTGATAATAGTTGAAATCGCCCTAAACTCTAGAACCCAAATGGAAGAGCCATTGCTCACATCAACGAAATATTATAAAAAGGCTTGCTGGGAAGTCTTCAGGGATCTCATCGGAGACGCCCCATGGCGAAATATCTTTTCACTTCCTGCTAAACAGTGCGCAAATAAGACCACTGAATAGTTCAAAACAACAATTGAAGCAGATGTTCCCACGTGGAAATTTTATAGGAAGCCCCACTCTCCCCAAGGGTTTACTTTCACATGTGCAGCTGCCATCGTGCAAAGAAAGCATGCGTAACGCATATTTAACTTACATAAATCCAATTCAAAAAGACAGAAGTATATAGAAGCCAGAAATATCTGTAAGAAAGAAATAGCGATAGCTATGAGAGGATTTACTGAAACCACCAAAAAACGCATCGAAGCACAGAATTTAGGAATCCGTGACTTCTGGAAAATCTACAACAGTGTAGTAAATAATGGGCAATCAATTATTCCCCCAGTATCCAACACTCATGAAGTTGTTTGCTCAGCAACCGAGAAGGCTAACATGCTTGCCAGTCGGTTTGCCTCCAACTCCACAATGGACCCTGCTAACCACCCTTTCCCGGACTTTCCTTTGCAGATAGACGTTACACTTGACGATCTGAAAATCACCATTTCTTAGGTGCATGTTATCATAAAATGTATTGACACTTCAAAAGCATGTGTACCTGATCTCATCCCAGCGGTGCTATTAAAATTGCTCTGCCGAAGTAGCGCCGGTTCTCTCCAAACGTTACAAAAAATGCCTTAATGAATCTTGCTTTCATGCCTCCTCCCACTTTTTGGCAAAATATTTGAGACTATAATTAACCAAGCTCAAGTCCATCACCTTACAGATGCTAAACTTCTGACCGACCAAGAATATGGATTTAGACAAGCCCGTTCGACAGAAGACATTCTAACTGAAATCTCTGAGCGTATATACCATTCACATACAAAGCAGGGGAGGGTAGAGCGGTAGCTCTAGATATATCTAAGGCTTTTGATGGGGTATGGCATGAAGGTCTTCTCAGGAAAATCAGATCATAAGGTATCACTGGAAGAATACTTAACATAATTACATCCTTCTTAGATAAGAGAAATATCCAGGTTGTCCTCGATGGTCGTACATCTAAACAATATGATATAAATGCGGGAGTGCCTCAGGGGTTTATCCTTTGACCTCTATTATTCCTAATATTCATAAATTACCTCCCTGACAAATTTTTTTGTGAGATGGGTATATATGCTGATGATACCACGCTCTATAACAGACACGACAAGAACACAAATGGACACATATCTAAAGAAATGGCAGAAACACAAGAGGATTATCTCCAATCTGTAGTGGAATGGGGACAAAAATGGATGGTCATATTCAATGCTGCAGAGACTAAACTTGTTTCCTTCAATAACTACAAGAAATATTCTCTACCACTAATAGCAATGGCCAAAGTCTCTTTATCTGAAAGAACATCTTTTAAACTCCTCGGCGTAACGTTCACAGGAAACATGAGTTGAGAACAATTACATTGCCAGGACCGCTACGAAAAAGGTAGGTTCTCTCTACCGTGCTAGAAAGCTACTAACGCCCGAAAGTATCCTGTACCTCTATAAGGTCACCATTCACCCATGTATGGAGAATTGTTGTCATATTTAGTCCGATGCATCTGCTACTAGTCTCTCTCTCTCTCCTAGACAAAGTTCAAAAGAGAGTCGCCAACCTAATAGGTCCTGAACTGTCATCCAAGCTTCAGTCTCTGTGTCATCGACATAATGTAGCATCTCTCTGCCTGTTCTACGAGTACTTTAATGGCGAATGCTCCGACGAACTGCAAGCACGTGTACCCCCATCTACGTAAATACCCCCGACAAACCCGACAAGCAGTAAAATCCCACCCCTTCACAGTAGAGATACTTAAATCCTTAAAATAAAAACTCATGAAGAATTCTTTGAAGAATTATCTATGGCAAAACATGGAAGCACAAAACAATTTAGCAACCTGCGTGTACGCGTGATACAAACAATATCACACCCGCTCTCGTATTAATAAACAGATTATATTTATTCTAAGAAACGTTACACTCCAAACTACGCTTAACTTTACAGTTGTAATAAGCCTTTTCTCCCTCATTAATATTTTCTGCTTAAATTTCCATCGTAACTGAGGCTTTTTCAACATTTTTTACAAGTATGCCACGATCACGGTAAGTTTTTTTGCATACATACCTTTCATACTATCATAGTTTTTTTTTTCATTTTTCGATCTTAAAATGCTGATCGCTCCCTGAAAATAGTTCTACTAATCCTATTGGCCCACTGTTTACGTTTCTAGGAATGCAGGAATATCAATTTCATCTCTTTTCATTAAACATTCACTCATCACACTAAACAACGTCCTATTGATTAACTGAGTACTTACAAGTCCAACAGTTTCGCAAATTTGATCTACTTCAATCCAAGACTATACGCATGTAAATACCTTATTAATTAATTTTTCCTTCTTTTTTTTTTTAAATATTTTCTCTTTGTTTAGATGCCTAGGCTGTTAGACGCAAATAGGATTACCCAGTTCGATTGCAATGCTTCTTATTAGACATGCAACTGTTCTCATGCGGACAGCCCTTATACTTATTGGTCAATTAGCATACAAACCTACACAATTGTCATTAAGCTTTCTTGACAGAAATCCTACACCCATATTATTCAGAAAAAGTTTAACCAGCTTACGTTCCAATTACCAACTTACACATACGGAACCTGATATCCGACTAAATACACGGCTTCTGATCCATAGGTTTCGCTCATCAAAAACATTTTATAACCTCTTTTTTATGTCATCTGACCAAATATTATTCTAACTACAACTAGTGTTCTTTTTTATTTGGATTACTGTTTGAACTTTCGCTCATTAAAAGAAAACTCGGACACTCACATTACAACAGTTGTTGCACATTTTAAATAAGTTTAGATACCTTCCAAGGATGTTCCTGGTTACTTCTCTCGTCTGTTACATTTGTAATTATATTGGATAACACTTTTGTTGTTGGTTTGTATTTTATAGTCGCATACACTGCCGTAAATATATATTATTTTTATCAATAGTAGTAGTAGTAGTAGTAGTAGTAGTGTTTTCGTATTCGTGCTTGCAATATTAATTTTATTTGGGGTACTCTTGATGATACTACAAAGTGGAACGATAACATTATCGTCATAGAGAATACAACATGATTCCAGTTCTGTTTGATGACAATCGGTTTTCGTTGCGTTTTTCGTTCCGACCAATTACTATTAGCCCATGTGGTACACATCACAAGAGCGATACCAGCCTTTTATTTTGAAAGTGACAAAATGTTCAAGGAGCGAGATCGGATATGCGTCGCTATACAACTCATGCTCTCTATTGATCAAAATGATGAAAACAGGACCATTGCCAGCACCCATAAAATGCATCGCTGAATTGTCGCAAATAGCCGGAACGCGCTCAGGGTGATGAAAATAAAGTTTCCGGCAACGGTTATGGTCATTGGGGTGGTTTCTAGTGAGGACCCCATCATACCTCTTCACATCTTCGAAGTCGGCTTGAAAGTCAACACCAAAGTGAATCTGGATGTGCTGAAGAGTGTGGTGATATCGTGATGCAGTTATGTAGCCGTTGGCATTCTCTGGATGTGGAACCAGGACTCGCCGCTGGCTATGTTCAAAGAGACCCTGTCATGGCCTCCACAGGATTACTACAATTTTATACTCTTCTCTTACTGTTCCCATGCTCCCCCATCCTGAACCGGATGGGCTATTTCGTTTGGCCATAAATCAAGGACATCACCACCATTACATTCCACCACATCAAAGTCAGCTTGATTGCCCTCATCCGCTGAGTATTTGCCGAGCTTTCGCAGGTGCTTGTGGAAAATACATGCTTGCAGTTCTAGACCCTACTGCGGAGGTAATTGAAGCTAAACGCGGTTACATTGTATAGATTTAAGCTTTGCTACATGATTCAGTTACATGATTTGATTATTTCAATACAAGTTTTTAAATAAAGCCGTAGTGGTGCTTTCTTTAGGGAGAAACTTTTATCGTTCCCGCTTGTAAATCTGATATTTTGCCACACCATTCGACGACATGTTTCAGTTGTTTACATCCGCTGGGGGATGTTAAACTTTCTTATATTTACTTTTATGTCAAAGTTGCGTTCAATGAGCGGAACATTTTTTTAAATTATACTAAATAGATGTATGGAAACTAAAGCCGTTTTCAGGACTGCCAGCAACCATTGTAAGAAAGTAATAAGGAACGCAAGAGAGTTGTATGCTCAATCTGTTAAGTCCAAAGTAGCTGAGCAGCGGCTTGGTTCCCACCAGTTTTGGCAAATAGCAAACAGAATCCTGAACAGAAGCGTGTGCTCCATCCCAACTATTATCAATGGACCTGAGGTAATCTCGTCAGCATCAGACAAAGCCAAACTCTTTGTCAAGAACTTTGCAGCTAATTCTACCCTTTGCGACCAAGACCGCCAACCCCCAATATTTCCTCCTGTATCAGAAAACACGCTATGTGATATACGTATATCTGTACATGATGTTGCCAAGCTAATCAAAAACCTTGATTCCAGTAAAGCAACTGGCCCTGATGGTATTCCAATTATAGTACTCAAAAAACTTCAACCTGAACTAGCGCCCATACTTACAAAACTGTTTAAACGTTGTCTTAAGGAGAATAGTTTCCCATCTCCCTGGAAAATCTCATCAGTATGCCCTGTATTTAAGAATTCAGGTGATCGCTCATCCCCCTCTCAGTACAGGCCAATAAGTCTCCTGTGCGTCATGAGTAAGTTGCTAGAATCTGTGTTAAATACAGAAGTAATCAAACATCTCAACAAAAATAACCTTCTTAGTGACACTCAATATGGTTTCCGTTCTGCTAGATCTACAGAAGATGTCCTTACAGTTATATCGCATAGGATTAGCAAATCTCTCGACGGTGGCAATCTTTCTAGGGCAATTGCTCTTGACATATCTAAAGCCTTTGATAGGGTATGGCATAAAGGTTTACTTCATAAGATCGCTAGCTATGGTATAGCTGGAAAAGTCTTCTCAATTATTAAATCATTTCTTTCTGATAGGTTCATAAGAGTAGTAGTTGAGGGGTAAAAATCAGAAGCTCTCAGTATTAATGCCGGTGTCCCTCAGGGATCCATCCTGGGCCCAACTCTTTTCCTGATCTACATTAATGATCTTCCAAATCATATCCTTACATCATTTGTAGACATTTATGCTGACGACACTACCATTTATGGTACCACATCTAAGACAGTAAACGACCAAGTACTCTCCAATTCTCTCTCCTCTGATCTTGAGCATGTAGTACAATGGGGAAAGGAGTGGCTGGTTACTTTTAATGCATCTAAAACCAAGCTTCTCTCTTTACATCATCAACATTTTAATCCACATTTGTCATCAATTGAAATGAATGGCTCTCGTCTTCAGGAGGCCTCAAGTTTTGACAAGCTTCTGGGCTTGACCATTACTCCTGATCTTAAATGGAACACGTATATCAAATCTGTTGCCAAGGCCGCTGGAAAAATGGTGGGATCTTTCTATCGATCCAGTAGATATCTCACTGCTGATGCTATTCTCTATCTATATAAGAGCCAGGTACGTCCAAGGATGGAATACTGTTGCCACATCTGGGCAGGAGCTGCTAGAAAGGACTTGTCCTGCCTTGATAGAGTTCAAAATAGACTTCGTAGCCTCGTAGGAGATGTCCTTTTCTCCTCCTTACAACCTCTATCTCACAGAAGAGATGTTGCGAGTTTGTCTCTGATGTATCGTTATTTTCATGGAAAGTGTTCAACTGAGCTTCAATCTATGGTCCCCCCTCGCCAAACTTTCACAAGAAACACTCGTCTAGCTGTAAACACTATCAATAATTTCCCCCACTCTTTATCTGTGCCTAAACCTAAACATAGATTCCATGAACAAAGCTTCTTTCTTAGAACTGCACGCCTGTGGAATTGTCTTCCGTTTTCCTGCTTTCCGGCTGACTACAATATGGTTGTGTTCAAGTCTAAAGTAAATAAGTTCTTGATGAGCCGTTCCATATAAGTTATTAAATTTACCAAATTTTCATTACTAATGATTACTATATTGACCAACTTCTACTGTACACTCTTTAACCCTTATCCTTGAGTGGCCTCTGGGCCTTGATAATGTGGTGATGCCTTTGTAAAAAAAAAAAAAAAAAAAAAAAAAAAACTCAGGTTTACGACGGACACCACGTCGTATACGATTTGTATTACTTATTTGAACATTATTCTTATCTTTATTACTAGTATTTTAGCCCGGCGTTGTCCGGGTGTTTGGAGGTGTGTGTTGAGCAAAAAAAAAAAAAAATGGAAAGCAGGCCCGAACCCGTACAGCGAAGGAGGAAAAGAACGTAGAAAAAACGTGACGTCTTTGCTGTTACGACCACCGTTAAACCGCAGGTGATGTAGGTTTAAATTAAGGCTAGACAATCGAAAAGAGGGAATGACTTTCGAAAATATCAGCAAAAAAGCAACTTTTTCGTATAGAAAAGCGTCAATTTGAGAGTGAAGATAGAAATGTTTTTAGTCAATTTAGCTTCAAAACGATACTGATCTTATGAAAATCTGTCGCCTCTGTCGAAAGTTTTAGGCAGACATGCAAACATACATACATACATTTATATATTCGTAGCTCAAATTTTTTATCCAAACCGATTAAAAATCTTGCCTTATCTCTGAATACCCTTTATGTAAAATTTCAAAAGTTTAGACCATAAATTATGTGAGGAATTTATTAGAGATTGCAGAGGTCAATATTTTTTAAAAGTTTGGCCCCTTAAGATTTATTGCTTTGAACTAAAATCAAGTTATTAAGTTAGATCCCTGTCTAAGATAAACTATATCTATAATTTCAATTGTTTATACCCAAAATTGGCGGAGAAATTGGGTATAGGTCTCAAAGGTCGAATACTTGAACTTGGACCCCTTAGCAGCCAAATTTCTGGCCGGAAACTGGTTAGAAATATTTTCCCAAATCTCACTACCCTGTATATCAAATTTTGAGTCTGTAGACTGAAAATTGATACAGTTGTTGCGTAGGAACATATACACAGAAAGACAGACAGACGCACACACACATAAACACACACACACATACACTGACACTTTAACTTCTATAGATATACTAGTATTTCAGCCCGGCGTTGCCAGGGTGTTTGGAGGTGTATTCATAAAGAAAAAATAGTAGTAGGAAGGTAGGCTCGAACCCGTACCGCGAAGAAAAAGAACGGGGGAAAAACCTTATGTGTTTTCTGTTACGAGCCCCGAAAGTGACGTAGGTTTAAATTAAGATAATCGAAGAGAGGGGGTGACTTTCGAAAATATAGGTGAAAAAAAGCGACCCCTCTCTTTAGAAAAGTGTCCAGTTGAGGGTGAACAAATGAATGTTTTTAGCCAATCTTTCGTCATTTGTCGTCTGAAAGGTCGAGCTCAAAAACGATACTGATCTTTTGAAAATCCATCACCTCTGTCGAAAGATTTTGGCAGACATGCGAACATACATACATTTATATATTGATAGCTGAATTTTTCGACCGATACCGATTAAAAAGCTTGCTCTATCTCTGAATATCTTTTATGTAAAATTTCAAATATCTAGGCCAGAAATTGTCTGAGTAAATTGGTAGAGACCGCAGAGATCATTTTTTTAAAATTTGAGCCCTATTATGACTCCTTAACATTTATTATTTTCGGCTCAAATCAAGTTATTTAGTTAGATCAATGTCCAAGGAATCTATATCTAAAATTTCAATTGTTTATACTCAAAATTGGCTGAACAAATTAATAGAGTTCTCATAGTCAAATCCTTGAACGTTGACCCCTTAACAGACAAATTTCTGGCCAAAACCGGATTACAAAGAATTTCCAAAGTATCAGTACCCTGCATATCAAATTTCGAGTCTGTAAACTGAAAATATACAGATTTTTTGCGTAGGGAAATGTACACAGACAGACACACAGACACACACAGACAAACGAACACTTTCACTTTTATGGATAAAATAGCATGAATTCCCGGCGTTGCCTGGGTAGTAGGAGGTGTATGTTGAGCAAAAAAAAAAAGATCAATTTTTTTTTAATTTGTCCCTTTAACATTTATTGTTGAGGGCTCAAATATAGTTATTAAGTTAGATCCATGTCCAAGGAACCTACATCTAAAATTTCAAGTGTGTAGACCCAAAATTGTCGGAGAAGTTTGGTCGTGTTCTCAAAGGTGAAATCGTTGAACTTTGACCACTTTAACAGCCAAATTCTGGACGAAAACCGATCACATAGATGTTCCCAAATCTCACTTCCCCGCATATCAAATTTCGAGTCTGTAGACTAAAATTGACCGAGTTATTGCGTAGGGAAATATACACACAGACACACAGGCACGTTCACTTTTATCGATATATAGATAGATAGATTTTTAGTGCTATTCTTATTTTTATCATTACATTTATGAATATTATTTAGTGTATTATTATTATTATCATTATTATCATCATTATTATTACTATAATTATTATTATTATTATTATTATTATTATATTTTTTACATTTTTTCACAATTGCATTTAATTGAAACCCATCGCCTATCCTATGAAGTCACAATACCTACCTTAAGAGCGCAATATGTACTACGGATCAAATACACCTACTTTTCTCAACATTGCTAGCCAGTATGATGAAGTGACAGTAATTGGTTTTATTTCATTTACTGGACCCCAACATTGGTAATGATCGAAATGTGTAGGCTTTTTCGTACAACTGCTAATCTCAGCCTGTGCTATAACTGTCTTAGGACAGAAAAACCAGACCGCAGAAAAACCAGACATTAGAGTTTTCGTGTCCTTGATGCATCCTTAACGAAGACTGAGGATATCTTTCTTGAAGTATATTAAACGCCCCCAGCTACTAAGTTAGGAATTTCTACGTCCAGCACTGTACATACAGCTTCTAACATTCCAAAGTATTCACCGCCCTGGTACTGGCCAGGCTCATCGTTGCTTAAGCTCAATGGCCTGGCGAAACCGAAGTGGTTTTGTATGTACGGCATAATCACATCGGCATCACTAATATTCCGATGTAAAACTCCAAATGGTGAAAACCACATAATCGTTGGAAAACGTCAGTATTTCTCATTTAAGTATTCTCAACAGAGTTCGGATGCAAACAAATAGTGTTTATTCAGTGCAAATTTGTCTTTGTTATGTCCATGTTTTAAGACGACGTTCACGCCCCACATAGCAGTATGTAGTTACTTTGCAATTCACTTGCGGTTTCAACATTTTGAACCCGACTTACCGACCCGTCTTCAGCTACAATTAATTCAGTTTAGAATAAAGAAACACAATGGCAGATGACAGGAAAACTCTGGGAAGCATTCATTCTTTAATTTTGTAAAAAAAAAACCTTGGCGTATATTTTTACTTATTGTTTATGAAGTAAAACATTATATACACTATTGCGGTATATATTATTTTCACCTGTTAAATATATTATATAATTGAACCCGATGTTACCGCAAATGTTTTCAAACAAATATTGTAAAAATAATGAAGGATCTGTGACGGAAAACCACCCAAGTTATCAGCCCCCCATCCCGAGGAAAGATGAGTTTTATTATTTACTTCAGATGATGTAATCTCCCAATCCACACCCGCTAAAAATAAACTTCTAATATATATATATATATATATATATATATATATATATATATATATTGTTTTATATATATATATATATATATATATATATATATATATATTTGTTTTTTTTTTTAAATAATTATTAAATCAGGGTTAAGGTTTCGAATGAAGCAGCTTTCATATTTTTCCATCATATTTTCCCTTTTGGCAATGGTTTCAACCATTTGCTTGATTAAAAATTCGATAATATGCGTAAACGCTTACTTTCTTAGGTAATGTTATGATTTTGACCAGGACTATATATATATATATATATATATATATATATATATATATATATATATATATGTATATATATATAACGAGTATATCTTATTTGCGAATCGATATATTTGATCGGCCAATGGTGTCTAAACAAGAAATATAATAATTATTACATTAGGGACAAATAAAAGTCACTTGGGTTTTACACCGGCCAAAAGGAAAACATCAAAATGGGTTGATTTTGATTTGACGGATCC
Source organism: Euprymna scolopes (assembly GCF_053919585.1). Lineage (NCBI taxonomy): Eukaryota > Metazoa > Mollusca > Cephalopoda > Sepiida > Sepiolidae > Euprymna > Euprymna scolopes. The sequence goes on from NC_136507.1 coordinate 85,213,688, forward strand.
TCGGAATGGCTGCATACGAAGATTCGTACGACCTGAAGCATTGGTGGTTCTTACAGCAGATTTATTACGGAGCTTCTTCCCATTAGAATGCTGAAACGTTGGTCTTAGACTTTTACTATCGATATTCTCCCCATAAACGGAACCATTATTGTGGACGATCGTCTTTTATTCTTTAACTGTTTGCTCTCTCTCTTTTTCTCTCTCTCTCTCTCTTTCTCTCTGACTCCCACTCTTGACTAAACGATACGTGTATTTTAAAGCTCTTACGCTACTTCATTATCTATACGTGATCTACCATCGTCACCTATTTTGTGTATTTTCCAACATTCTTTTTCACCACGTTAACATTTTTGTTTGTGCTAGTTATGAAAACTAACACGCCTTTCTATTAAAACCTTTTACATAAATAATTGTATCGGTAGATATTTATTTCGATATGACAACATTATTTCTGACATCTTATTTCTATAAATATTAAAAACGATTATAAGACTAATCGTCCACCAGCACATTTTTCGGCATTGCACGGCAATACTAACAGCACCTCGCAATAACAAACGTTAACCTATCACTAAGCCTGAGAAAAGCTCTGAAGCTCTTAACTACGACACTAACTTTAATAAATGATACCCATCTAGGAGGATACCTTTTTTTTACTTGGTAGTCACCACATCATGCCACTCGGGGATAAGGGTTACTGCATGTACAGTAATCAATGGGATAATGTCGTAGTAATCGGTAGTGATTTGATAAAGTGTCTTACTTAAGGGGCTGTTTATCTGGAATTTATTTATGTTGTTGAAGTTATCCAAGTTGTAGTCACGTGGGAAACAGACAAGCTGAAGAGAGTTCCACAGGCGTTCACTTCTAAGAAAGAAGCTTTGTTCATGGAATCTACGTTTTGAGTTAGGCACAGATAAAGAGTGGGGGAAATTATTGACAGCGGCTTCAGCTAGACAGGTGTTTTTTGTGAAAGATTTGCGTGGAGGGACCAGAGATTGGAGCTAAGACGAGCACTTGCCATGGAAATAACGATAAGAAAGACAGGCTCGTAACCTCTAAACAAACTTAAGCTGGGTTGATACACATAATTCTATCATATCAATATAGACAAGCTAAAAAAATGTCTGGTCAACTGGGTAAAAAACGCTGTTCCTCTTGTTCCTATTTCAAATTTAATTCGCTTTACTGGTTCTATTCGTCCCTGCCTCTGTACTGTGCCTAAGCTCATAAGAACCTTCTTTCATGAAGACCTATGCTAAAACTGATAGTCGTTTCAACAAAAGTATCCAACTTGCTTACGACCATTTAGATCCCATTTTGGAATTGAAGGGTCCTTTATATTTGCAAACTCTATGCAGAACTTCTAATTACGTTGAAAGATATGTATTCTTTTGATATTTATAGTTTTGTTTACAGTGCGTTACACTTTTGTGGACTATTAATATATGATCAGACGCCGTACATCGCAGTCAACATTCGACTATCTTTATTCCCGAAAACATGCTCCTGCAATTAATGAAAATCGCTACTACGTCGATCGAATTCAGCTCCAACGATATTATCTATTATACAAATCTCACCTGTCGACAGAGGCGACGGATTTTCCGGAGATCCATATCGTCTTAGAAGCTCGACCCTTTGGACAACAAATACGGAAGAATTAGCCAAAAACATTATATCCTTTACCCTAAACTAGGCACATTCCTACTTTTGTCGCCTATGTTTTAAAATGTCCTCCCCTATTTTCGATTGTCTAGCCTTAATTAAAACTTGCGTCACTTCCAGTTTGGTGATGGTCGCAACAGGTAACGCGTCACTTTTTGGTTTTAACTTTCCTCCTTCGCGGTACGGGTTCAAGCCTGCCTGTCTACTACCATAGTTTTTTGGCGCTCGCAATTAAAATTTTTATTTTTTATTTTTACTCAACATATACCTCCATAAACCCGAGAAACGTTGGGCACCTAGGCTAGTTTTAAAAAAATAGATCACTTGGCTATGGGTTCTCTTCTGGGAATGGCTTTGACAAACATTTTTCAGGTTTCTATGTAATAGGTTGTTGGTTGGTTGTTTTTGTTTTACGGCATATCAACCCTTTCCGGGTTATTTAATGCCGAATCCAAAGATTTTGAAGAAAAATTTTTCTAATAAAATATATTTGTTGTTTTCACGTGGGTTTCTATTTAACCCATAGTTGGAACCCTAACAGGTACTACCACTCCGGGTCAGAGTGGACCTGGGACAATGGTAATTAAAGTGGGCTCCACACTCCCCAAAGCCCACAAGCTGGGGCCTCACCACTGGATATAGTTTAAGGTCATATCCAGGACCCCCATTGAGGGACTTTTACCATCTGCAGAGGGGCAGTCGGCGTATTCTAATGCCCCACCGACAGGGCCTCTATGTAATAGGGCTTATCATATAGTTTACAAAATCTAGAACTTTACTTTCGTTACATTGACAAGACCATATTTTTTTGTTTGACAACGAAACGAAAAATTACGTTTTTTTTTCGACACTTTATAATATTCATAATCCTGTAAGTTCACGGTATACAACGAAATTAATTATAGTTTTAATTTTATAATGTACAAGTTTCCAATGCTTTTTTTTCAGTTTTTTTTCGTCTGTCACTTCCATCTTTTGTATACACACGTTTACTGTTTTTTTACTTACAAAACAAAAAATAATCTAATTAAGACACTTACGCATAGGGCTCTAATGATTTGTTCAAAGCCCTAATTGGATGATGAGATTAAATTAATTATTAAAATATTTTGTAACGATGGCAAACCTTTAGACATTGTGGAAATTAACAAAAACACCTTTTTTTCTCATTTTTATAAAACTTGATTAATGTTTTACTATTAGAATGATGATTCAAATAATATATCGAGGAAATATTCAAAAGTAAATTGCATAAAAAGATTAATTCTCAATTAAAAAAAATTAAATTGTTCTTATATTCAACCGCAAATAAACGTTTTGATTATACGAAAAAGAAAGTTAATGCAGGTCAAATTCGTTTAATAAACGTAATCTAAGTCTCCCTTTAATTTTAGTACAATCACATATTAACAGAAAAATGCTTACTATATCGTGCTAAAATAAAATTTTAAAAAATCACTTTTTTTGTATAAAAAGATATTATCTGTTATTGTGTACCGATTGTATATAATATAATTAAATTTTAAATCGTGAATATCAAAAGATATGGCATATTTTTACGATTGAGTGAGTATGCGGAATAATTTAGTTTATAGCCTCTTTAAGTTACTTTAAGTTATTTATTCAGAATAATTAAAGGAAATAGAGCCAGCTTGAAAGGTATATAAGAAAGTGAAAAGGTTCGCTTATTATCTCGGATTTATCCAATCGAGTGCCTTTTTATAGCGTTCATCTTGTAAAATGGAGAAAATCCTCTAAAATATATGAAGGGAAAATATATCTTTTATTTATTTTAATGTATGCGCAATCATTTACGTGTCGTCGAATATATAGGATGCTAATCATCCGAAAGTATATTTGATTTAATTTTTCTTTCTAATTTTCTTTGCAAGCATAATTTTCTATAACGTATATTTAAAAGAAAATGTGATTATGTTCGTTTAATTTTCCTTTATTTTAATCAACGTTATATTGTTTGTACAAGTAAATAGTAATTATAGTATATGTAAGTATATATATATATATATATATATATATATACACACACTTTAAATATTACATGTAGATAGTGTTTAAAACATTTAATCTAAAAAAATATTTAAATGTGCGCTGCCCGCAGGACATTTTACTTTCATGAGCAAATAATGGGAACTTACTTTTATTTATTTAGTAACTGATAATTATATATATATATATATATATATATATAATTTATATATATATGATGTATATATACTTTATATATATAATTTATATATATATATATATATATGTATATATATATATATATATATATATATATATATATATATATATATATATATATAATTTATAACTAATGCTAATAGCGAAAGAAAATATTAATCGTTGTGCAAATGTATTTTTGTGCCAAGGAGAGAAATTAAAACTAATTAATATTAGAAAATAAAATAAATAATTTTCGTCAATTGTAATAGACAGAAATAAAATATGCATTAAATATTTTTGACAAAAACTATAATAAATATTCATGTACACAAAGAGTGTATAAACAGATTCATGAGAGAGAACCTATTATGTTATTTATTTTTTTAACGAGCGTTTATGTACTTTTCATTTAATAAGATTTAAGTATCTGTGTGTTGGTAATTTCCAATTTTGTTTGATTTAGTTGGATTATTTGTCTCGGATTTATTATGAGGCAAATACTTGTGATATCGAACTCTTCTGTACTCCTATAAATTCGTTTTTCTTTTAGGTATATTGATATTCATATTAACAAACACCCTTTTCTACTTATTTAAAAAGAAAATACATTTTTTTTTTACATGTGGATCGTGCAATTGCATTCATCTGCAAAAGATCTAGCTAATTTGCATATTCTTTTAAACATTCATTTTAATTAATTCCCTATTATTTTTTTCGGTTTTTGATGTGATGATCATCTTTAGTAAACTATTACGTGTATACATAAATACATGCAGATATTCTACATGATTTATACTTGCATAATATTTGCGTAAAATGTTTCCAGGAAACAGAAAATTGTTTCCATATATATTAATGTATACGTATATATTTTTGTTGCACAAATTTTGCCCACCAAACTCCTTCTAGAGTTTTTGGTCTACAGGCATGAAACTTCATATATAAGTTATTTGAATCTATGCGAACTTTTGTATTTGGGTTTTAGCCTGGAAAAATCGGTGCAAAAGTGTGAAAAAAAATGAAATTTGCTAGTTGAAGGTCGAACGCCGCCATTGCGAATGCATAACGTAGTTGATATTGGTGCATGCTTTAATTTTAGCCTTGTAGTAAACATGTTTTCATAGCCCAGTCATTTACGGAAGAGGCAAAATAAATCGTGAGCTGAACGTTTTGGTTCCAATTTTCGGTGGTGGCGCATGAGTCTTTTTTTTTAATACTTTTTAATCCTTACTATATATTGCATCCAATCTATCTATCTCTCTATCTATATATATATCTATAAAAGTGAAAATGTCTGCCTGTTTTTTCTCTATGGTAGTTAAGGAAGACTATTATACAGAAAGGCATTACTTTGCATATTCATACTTTTTAATATATACATATGTACATAATCTTATGAACAGTACATAAGGCCCGAGCAAAGCCGGGCGGAACTGCTAGTGTATTTATAAAGAATAATTCTTTACTACTCCAAAGAGTAATACCCGATAGGCTTGCCCGTATATAACCCTCTTTTATGATTTAGATATCTCAAAGCTATATCCGGATCTTTCGGCAGCGACTAAATAAAACCACTGAAATAAAATATCGAACACCAACAATTACAGGCAAGGCAGGAGATAGAACTAGCTTATTTATTATATCTACCATAATATAATTTACTCTGGTTCTCTTTTCGAACACGTTAAAATAAATCTATGTATACATTACTATCATTTATGTAATCTAATTTTGCTTGAAAAGTTCCATTTTCTTTCTAACGCATTTAAACACTCTACCAGTGTAATTATAATTGTAATCTGTAATGCAGATAGGGGTGAGTTGAAAGATAACCGAATATCAGATGTTACGACGTATATACTATATAAACGAAGAATACGATTTTACAAATCCCGTGCTGAATAAGAATTGAACGCTAATAGTTAATCCGCAGCGCAAATTTTGAGAAACTTGAAATTGTTTTCTTTTAAAATCCTTGGTTTTGCTATTTAAACACTCTGCCACTGTAATTATAATTGTAATCTGTAATGCAGATAGGGGGTGAGTTGAAAGATAACTGAATCTCAGATGTTACGACGTATATACTATATAAACGAAGAATACAATTTTACAAATTCCGTGCTGAATAAGAATTGAAAGCTAATAGTTAATCCGCAGCGCAAATTTTGAGAAACTTGAAATTGTTTTCTTTTAAAATCCTGAGTTTTGCTATTTTTATACGGTGAAATTGGTTCTTATTTTTAGTGGTCTTTTGATGAGATTCTGGTTTAAAAAACTATTAAATAACGGAAGAGTTCGGGTAAAGAGAATATAACGGAAATGTTTGCTAAACGAAATTACAACACGGCAGAAATTGATAGCCTCAGATCTTGCTGCAATGTTTTTTTTAGAAATGAATCTAATAAAATCGAAAAGAGAATAAAAATGTGTACCGAAAAAAACCCAAAGAGCAGACAAAAGTAGAATAATAACAAATCAAATAAAGTGGAAATAAACCAGTTTAACAAACGATCTGCAATAATATTTGAAATAATAAGAAAAAACGATAGAAAATCAAACGTAGAAACAAGAAATCAATTTAAAACAACGTAAACAAACAAGTGGAATCAAACAAAAATTAATTGAATTCTAGATTCGTATTTTGTGGGAAAAACAAAAAATGAAAAAGAATGCTTGTCAGATAAAACGTGAACGGATATTCTTTAAATATGTCAATGCAATCTGCGCGATCTTCGATAGAAATGCAATTTTAAGCGTAAATGCAACCTATTGTAGAGAGAAATATATAGCAGCTGTTCTGATGTTTTAGTCACGTTTTCGGTTAGTGTAACTTATATCTCTCAAGGCTAACATAATTTCTCACTTCTAAATAAATTGCCCTTTTAGATCTGTATCTCTTAAAATTCGATTTTTTTTACCCTCCAACATTTCGTAGGTTTCCAATAAATAAGCACAGATCATCTTAAAACGCCCTGAACGTATCAGCCTTGTGACAGATAAATAACTTTCTTACTCATTCTTAGAAGTAGACTAGAAAGCTCTTGCCGAATGTTTAATTTTGACTTCAATTGATGCATGTTCAAATAACCTTTGGTTATCATACGTTGGAACATGCTTAGCAAACACTGGGAAAACAATTACAACATAAGTAAAACACACTCCGTTATTCAGTATAAATACAAATAACGAAACCAACAATTTATAAGATGGATAGTTCGGCATTTCTTATACTTCTATCATGTGTAATTTCGTTCGTTGTTTTATATTAAATTCACATCTCCTTGATAACATGAGCCTAAACTTAGTAACTATTCCTTTACGATTGAGTTAAATGAATTAAAGACTGAGTTCTATTTTTACAAATAGCTACGGGTCCATATCCTTTCTGTCATTGTGTATATTTTATAAGAGAGGAAACCAGATCGATATATTCTATATTCTCTGACAATATTTAGACACTCATGTATATATTCTTACGGAGGAATCTGGTATATTAATATGAGACCCCAAAATTTTAAAGTGCAAAATTATACAGTATAAAGTAATACAGTAAAAAATTATACAGTACAAAGTAATACAGTACAAAATTATACAGTACAAAGTTATACAGTACAAGATTATACAATACAAAGTTATACAGTACAAAATTATACAATACACAATTATACAGTACAAAATTATACAGTACAAAATTATACAGGAGAAAGTTATAAAATACAAAGTTATACAGCACAAAATTATACAGTACATAGGGAATGGGAGATATGCACACTGGTGATCACTAAATTCTCCTGTACACGACGTGTTTCTTGAAGGTACATAATTCATCTGAAACTCGATTCCTCTGTTCAGTCTCGAAAGACAAAGGATACTCCTCTTGGGGCAAATGCGCTCGTAATTTTGAGACAAGTGTGGCGCAATCCCCAACCGCACCTTTCCTAAATTGTTGCATATTGGTTATATTAGAAGCGATCTGTTAGAAGTACATTCATTAGTGTGTGTCTTTGCGTATTATGACTAAAGGTCCTTATATATATATATATATATATATATATATATACATATATATATATATATATATATACGTGTGTGGGTGTGTTCTTATCAATATTCTTTTTATGTCGGTGTGTGTGTGATTCTTCTAATGTCTTTTTGCCTTGCTTAGGGATGTTTCCGATGACGTGTATGCGCCAACAAATGCAATGCGAACATACCTGAATTTGCCTTGGTCAGCGATGATATTCTCTCCTTCGCTGGTTCTCCATCTTGCTGGGAGTCGGGTCACTGCAGACAGATTCATTGATGAACAAACAAGATGAACTTTAAATTTCAATCTTTATTCAAGGCAAATTCTACATCTCGGATCCTGGTTGTTTTCGGGAGGCACTCAAATTCCTGTCCGCTTAATCTGCCGCCTAGACCCTCTCTCAACCGTCTCGTCATCACCAGGAGTTACCCAGAATTCAGTGTCACCTTCCAATTTCCGGTGCACTCCATCTGGGCCACTCAAGGTGACTGAGTTTGACAGCTGTCAAAACTAACCCTGCTAAACTATTTAATGAGAAAATAAACATTCTTATTTTCTTTATTTCTAAGCTAATGAGAAAATAAACATTTTTATTTTCTTTATTTCTAAAAACTACCTAGATAGCATTTAAGCTGGGACTCCTAATACAACAAAATCGGCACTGGTAAAGTAAAATAGCAAGAAGAAGCCAAGGATGATTGGAAACAATACCGGGAAAAGCGGAGAATACATACAGCACCTGAGAGTCCCAGATAGTTACCCATCTAGTACTGGCCAGGCTCACCGTTGCTTACCTTCGGTGATCTGGCGGAAAACGGTGTGTAAAACGTGATTAATGCATGTGGCAACTTGGCAAATATTCAATATTTATCAAGGCGACTTTCGTCTGTACATCCCATCATATCTACCGAATAAAAAGATAAACTGGCTGATGTGAAACTATTTCTCACATTTGTCCACCAGGCAAATGCACCTTATCTCTGTGATTTTCCAAATAAATAAAAAGTACATCGTTGGCATGTTAGAAATTCGAGCTCACAGACAACTGCGGCTTTCAGTGAATAATTTAATAACTGATGATCCAGATGATCGCAGGGGATTCATGTATTATGTCGACACCAACATAAACACAAACTGATAAAGAAACATTATAATTATAATAAATATGATGGTGTCTTGTCTCCTTAACTTTAGTAAACTTTATTACTATGTTTACAGGCAATAATACTACATTTCATTGTAACCGTTTTTACAAAAATTATAATTACATCACAACTAAACTAATTGTTGAAATAAACATGTCATGAGGTGATAGTATAGCTGTTACGCATCGATTTTAAAACAAAGTACAAACGAATATCCTTATAGCTTTTTGAGATACACGGATACCAATTTCAATAAACCAGTTCTTATATTTTTTCTTCAGGTAGCGCTTAATACTGTACGCTTCTCGGGACTATTATACATGACATTATATGCAATTTTTACTTAAATAAAACAAACTAAACGCTTGATACTGAACGATTGAAATATGTTGCTAGAATAGTTTCTTTAACATTAATTGTAACATGATTGTTCTGGGAAAGCGTAAGAATTTGGAAGATAACTTTTTAGAGTTAGCTGTAACGAAGCTGTCTAGATTGAATGTTGCTTTTACGTGTCTGTCTGGATTGAATGTTGCTGTAACGCATCTGCCTGGACTTTAATCTTGCTGTTACGTATCTGTCTGGACATGTTGCTGTAACGCATATATCTGGACATGAATGTTGCTGTAACGCATCTGTCCGGACTTGAATGTTGCTGTAACACATCTGCCTTGACATGAATAGTCCTGTAACGCATTTGTATGGGTGTGAATCTTGCTGTAACGCATCTGTCTGGATTTGAATCTTGCTGTAACGCATCTGCCTTGACATGAATATTCCTGTAACGCATTTGTACGGATTGAATGTTGCTGTAACATAACTGTCTGGATATGAATGTTGCTGTAACGCATCTGTCTGGGATTGAATGTCGAATAAGAACAAATTACAATCACAAATATTTCCATTAAAATATTAATAAACTAAGAAAATAACATACATAGTCGTGTTTTTGTGATAGCTTAATTGCTTTTCTTAAGCAAACATTCACAATCGTTGAGATGTTATATCGATGTGGCATTTTTCAATTTCAGATGTACACAAACAAGGCCAATAGCAAATAGTCGCGTGCTGTTGTGTAATGAATGAATGCGTGAATGTAGGATTGACATGAAATTCTTAAAGATAAACTAAAATGACCGAAAAATGGGCTGAAATGAATAAAATAGATAACAAATAAATGACTTAGAATGACTTTAATGAACTTAAGGATGAATTGAATGACCTTAAGAATGACTTGAATGCTTAAAAAATAACGGGAATCCTTCAAAAACAACTTGAATGATGTGGAGAATGACTTGAATGGGTTTGAGACTGAGTGGGTGATCATTTACCATTAAATTAATACAGAAAAGTGATCCCCCACTTTATATCGAAAGGTTACAAACATAAGTACAGCATGTAGTAAGAACAAATACTACGCTTTGATCTTTGCCAAAAGGCCAAGAAAAGGGAATTTATTTGCACCCCCACTGAGCAAATTAAGCAGAAGGCCGATTTTTAATGTGAGGAGTGAAGGGAAAATGGGGACGCACCCCGGGGAGTAGAGGAGCTGGATAGGAACTATTGCTATGAAAAGTTGCCCCTACATTGATCAAGGTATTATATGTTGTGTTGCCCCCACATATGGCCTTTGCTTGCAGTATATGCTGGAACAGATGGTATTTATTTGCTCCCCCACCGAGAAAATTAGGCACAAGGCCGATTTTTAATGTGAGGAGTGAAGGGAGGGGGAAGGGAAAAAGGGGACCAGCTCCCGAGAGGTAGGGAAATGGGAGCTGCTTAAAGGTCAGGCATGTGGGGTTGCCCCCACATCTGGTCTTTGCTAGTCATAGCTGGTCTTTGCTAGTCATAGCTTGCAGCATCTGCCGGAACAGATGGTATTTATTTGCTCCCTCACCGAGCAAATTAGGCACAAGGCCGATTTTTAATGTGAGGAGTGAAGGGGAAATGGGGACCAGCTCCCCGGGGAGTAGCGGAGCTAGATAGTGACAATTGGTATGAAGGGTTGCCCCTACATTGACCAAGGTCTTATATGTGGGGTCGCCCCCACATATGGTCTTTGCTTGCAGTATCTGCCGGAACAGATGGTATTTATTTGCTCCCCCACCAAGCAAATTAGGCACAAGGCCGATTTTTAATGTGAGGAGTGAAGGGAGGGGGAAGGGAAAAAGGGGACCAGCTCCCGAGAGGTGGGAAATGGGAGCTGGTTAAAGGTCAGGCATGTGGGGTTGCCCCCACATCTGGTCTTTGCTAGTCATAGCTTGCAGTATCTGCCGGAACAGATACTACACTTTGAGATATTAAATCTTTTATTCATGTTAAAAAAATACAGAAAAAAAAATCAACGATGAACAAAAAACTTAGGCACATGGCCAACTCAAAAGGGGGGATTTTGGGGGTCGTTGGTCATCCTTGTCACTCCAGAACTAAACAAAGTCAAAAGTTTCTCGCAGCTAGTATCTTCTTTCACCATAATACAGCATTCACCCTTTCATATTGGGGGACGTCCTAGTAACTCCCAATTTTTAAAACATTTTTTATTGACGTGTAAAAACAAAAAAGATAACAATAAAATGGTAACAATAATTCATTTGTGTCGAGGGCGGGGGAAGAAAAAACAAAAGGTGATTAGTAGGACCCTCCCAACCCCGTCTAGTTGATAGACTGCCCGTTCCACTAGGTTTGTAAAAGGAACCTCGCTTCTGCGGGTCAGTCTCTTGGTGGGGATGCCCTCTAGACGGGGGTGAATGGAGAAAAGAAAATTTTGTGGGTAAGGGATGGAGGTTAGTTTGTATTTCTTTTTCTCCAAGATGGGTAAAATTTAGAGGAAGGTGTGAAAACAAAAATTGCAGGTAAGAGGGGATGGGGATCTTGGAGGCTTCCTAATCGGGGAGGGATGGAACACACACTCAGCTAGCTGAGAGACTACTTGTTTAATTTAACTTTACAGAACTGCGCGTTCCACACCTAGGCGGGGAACACGTATTCAAATTTGGCTCCTCTTCGTACACACAGACTTGCCACATGTATCCATCTTCTGTCAAATGCCGCGCGATGCAGCCTTCTTCTATCACATCTGATCTTCACCCGTAGTTGGTGTTTAAAGAACGCGATCAGATCTTGATCAGAAAAAGACAACACCCCCCGGCAACCTTGCAGACGCGACGTCCAAATCACCATTCTCGCCACGGCCAGAATCGTAACGTAGACCATTTGTCTTTCCCGGTCCCACGGCGGCCTCACGTTGTCCACAACATTGGATACAGTAATTGGGCGAGGATGCTCAGGATCAATGCGAGCCGTCACCCCACTGACATACGACCAGTACTGGCGGAGTTCGCGGCAATCGAAGAAAGCGTGATCCGTAGTTTCTACGGCCGTTGTCCCACAACGGGGACAATCAGGCGACTCCAGAAACCCAGAACTGCATTGTATGTTGTTGAGTGGAAGTGCATTTCGGGCCAATCGCCAGGTCAGAGAGAACTCCGAATTGTTCAGATGACTCGAACCTGGCGCCCAGCTCCACGCGGAGCTGATCTCACTCTGCTGCCACCCCAAACGCGCGCATAGCGGGTCGTCAGCGGCCCCCTTCACTAGATCCCTGTGGAGTTCCCTACGGGTAGCAGTCACAAGGTCACTGGACCTTGGTAGTCGTTTTAGCGCGGCTCGGCACTCTTTCATGTAGGCAGATTCTCCCCGCGGCCTGCGGCGGCTCTCGATGGAAGGGTCGAGAACGAGGTCGGGGAAGGCGGCAGTAACCACGGGGTGCCACGGTTGGTCCTCCTGCATATAGTGGCTCAGGAAGGCCAGCCTCTCAGCATCTCGATGACACTTCAAGTCCGGCATTCCCAAGCCTCCCTCACACGGACGTTGAATACAGACCTGTCTGCTCACCCAGTGTCTTCCTCTGTCCCAAAGGAGCGAGGACAAGAGTTCGACAAGAGCTTTTAGGTGTTGTGCAGGCAGGGGAAGTACGGCCAGTCGGTAAAGGATGAGAGGAAAGACGTAAGTGGCGCACGCCTCAGCTCTACCCTTTAAGGAAAGTTTCCTAGGAAGCCACGAATTGACTGCAGCCTCCACGTTTGACCGTACCTCCAACCAATTCTTGTCAAGCTGGAGACCCGGTCCGAACCACACGCCGAGGATCCGGACCGGGCCATCTGTCCAGCTGAAGGGCGCAGGGAGGTTTGCGTTGCCACTCCATGCGCCCAACCGCAGTCCTACCGACTTGTTGCGGTTTATCTTGGCCCCTGTAATTCTTTCGTACTGTGTGAGTGCCTCCGACACGACCTCAATGTCTCTGAAGCCCGACACGAAGATCGTGACATCATCGGCGAACGCGGATACCTTGGCAGCTGAGCCACCAGGCAGAGCCATTCCGCGCAGGGCCGAATTTGCCTCCCCATGTCTCAGCTTGCGGAGAAGAGGCTCCAAAGCCAGGATATAAAGCAGGGGCGACAGCGGACAACCCTGACGAACCGACCGAGAGATAACAAAGGGTTTCGAGCGCTTTCCGTTCACTTGCACGACAGCCATGGGCTGTCGATACATTATGGAGATCCACTTGCAAAAGTCCGGTTTAAAACCGGCGGCCTCTAAGACAGATGCCAGGAAACGATGGTCGACCCTATCGAAAGCTTTGGACTGATCTAAGTTTATCAGCGCGGCTTCCGTGTCGTCATCTATTCCCCCCTCTAGGATCATGCGGATCAGGTGCAAGTTGTTCTGAATCGATCTCCCCTTCACAGCGTAGTTCTGTTCCGGTTCAACCAACTCGTCGATAACAACCTGCAGCCGATTCGACAGGACCTTGGCCAAAATCTTCAACTCTGTGTTTAGCAGAGTTATGGGCCTGTAGTCGTCTAACTCTTCCCCTCCATGCCCGTCACCTTTCTTCAGCAATGTGATCACTCCCTTGGTTACCTGCCCTGGGATGGATCCCTGAGCAAACCAATGGTTGAACATATCCGTCAGAAGAGGCAGAAACATGGGCGACAGCCTCAAATACAGTTCGTATGGCAGACCATCAAGTCCTGGCGATCTGTCACAGCTGACCTGCTTCAGCGCAGTAAAGACCTCCTGCTCCGTCACCCGGCCCTCGCAACCAGCCGCTCTAGCCGCCTCGAGGCGGGGAGAGTCGGCCAAATAGTCGCTAAACTCAAGGACCGGAAGATCGGGCTGCTGCGTAAAACGCTCCTCGAAATGTTCTCGAAACCCCTCGCAGATCTCCCGAGTCGATTCCAGGGTGCGTCCATTCGGATGTTTGATTTTTGCAATGTATTTGTCCGAGCCACGCCTAGAAAACTCACGGCGCACGTCTGCATCAGAATTGACTGCTTCGTTGCCTATCTTTCTAAGCCTAGCTCTAACTACTTGGCCTTCGTAACGCTCGCTAGTCTCGCGTAGAAGGTCCTGCTTAGCTAGTTCCTGACTAACCCTATCACCCTTCCCCGTAGCCTGGGCTAGTTTCTGCTCTAGCTTCTTCTTCGTCTTGGCCTTATCTAGTGCGAGGTGCTGGGCATACTTGACGGAGAAGCTTCTGATCTTGGCTTTGAGACCTAACCACCACTTACTCCCGGTAACCGCCCCCACTAGTGCCTTTTTAATCAATTCTCTTAACTGATCTTGGAAGTCTTGTATCTCCAGAAGGGAGGTGTTTAACTTCCAGTACCCCGCTAACTTAGGCCTATTTCCTAGCTTCAGCCGGGCCATAACTAATTTATGGTCCGTCTGGCCTAGCCAAGTGAACGTGGGACAAGATAAGAAGTCTACTTCGCCTCTCCTAACTAACATCCTGTCCAAATAAGTATTTGGATAGGAGGAAACACTATTGGTCCACGTCCACATCTCCCGCCCTGGATGCTCGAACCGAAACCTGTCGACCAGACCGCATCTAGCCATCAGATCAGCCAGGCTGGACTCGCACCTCTCCGATCCTCTAGATCCGCCTCCTACCTTATCTATGTCGGGGTCTAAGATGGAATTCCAATCCCCCATTAGCACTACCCGCTTCCGACAATCTACAAACGCGTCAAGCTGACTGAAGAATGAGACCCTCTCACGAGCGGTGCTGGGCGCATGAACCGCAATCACCCGAAACATAGAATCTTTTACGGCAACATCGGCCACAACCAGCCTACCCACCGCATCTCTATGGACAACGTCGACCGTCGCCGACAGGGTACGTTTAACCAACACGGAAACTCCCTTCCCCCGCGGGCTGCCATATGCTGAGAAAACCTCAAAGTCTCGGGCCAGCACCTGACAGTCCACAGAGGAAACGAAATGCGTCTCCTGAATCGCAGCAACATCCACTCCCAGGGACAAGAGGTCGTGCCGGAGGCGAGCCGCCCGGCCCGATGATGTCAAGCCCCTCGCATTCAGACTAGCCAAATTCAAAGCCATGGTACCTACCTTAAGGTGTGTTACACTCAGCTCCGAAGTCAGCCGGGGAAAGGACACCGACGTTGTGTGCAATGCTCAAGGTGGTCAGGTTTTTCATGTCCTGACCTTCTCTCACAATGCCGCCGACATCCAAAGGGTAAGTCAATTTAAGGGCCCTGTAGAGTGACGGATGGACCAACACTGGGACCCTTCCCTTGCATTGTTTTGCGAGTTCCTCAAGGGAAGGGTCATTTTTCCTAATCAGTTCAATTCCCGGACCATCCCCTTCAGCGGCTTCCAGCATTGTCCACACGTTGGTTTTGCAGGCCTCAGGAAGCCTGACGAAAGTTGTTAGCCGAAGGGCGTCCGGGAAATTAGAGGGGACATTAACGTCTTTTCCCCCTATCTGTTGGAAGTCCAGCAGAGGTTTTAAATTTTTTCTCTGCCGGTGTGGTAAGCCCATTGCCACAGACAGGGGGTCTACAAAACAAAGTTCCTCTCTCGTTTCGAGGGCGAGAGTCCCTGTTGGAGTGAGTCCGTAAGTGGGAGAATCTGAAGGGTCTCTCCCCCTCCCGGGTTCATTCTTTTCTTTCTGGGATGGCGGCTCAATTTGCATTGGTGTGGGGACGAGTGTCTGTGTGGTGTCTGGTGTTGGTGTTGGTGCGGTGTCTGGTGTTGGTGTGGTGTCTGGTGTTGGTGTTGGTGTTGGTGTTGGTGCGGTGTCTGGTGTTGGTGTGGTGTCTGGTGTTGGTGTTGGTGCGGTGTCTGGTGTTGGTGTTGGTGCAGTTTCTGGTGTTGGTGCAGTGTCTGGTGTTGGTGCGGTGTCTGATGTTGGTGTTGGTGTTAGTGCGGTGTCTAGTGTTGGTGCAGTATGTGGTATGGGGGTGGAAGTGGGTTGTGTTGTTGTTAGAGGTGGTGTATGCTCACAGGGAGTGGGGGCTGCCTTTTCTTCCTCTTTCCTTTTCTTTTTTATTCTTTTGAATGAACCGGGGAGTGGTGAGGTTGAGTTTCTCTCCCTCTCACTAGCAGATTCATCCTCAGAGGAGCAGTGTTTTCTTCGCTTGATCCCCGTCTCAATTGGTGTGGGGACCGTTGGTTGTTGCTGCTCCTCTAGTTGTTGTTTCTCCGGTTGGTGCTGTTGCTTTTCTGGTTGCTGCAGCCGTTTTTGTTGCTGCTGCTGCTGTTCTGGCTGTTGCTGCTGCTGCTGTTTTTGTTGTTGCCGCTGTTTTCGTGGCATTGGTTGTGGCATTGGCCGCGGCAGCTGATGTTGTTGCTGCGGCTGGTTCAATGGCTGGTTTGGCTGCTGCTGCTGTGTCTGCTGCCATGGCTGTTGCTGCGGCTGTTGTGGAGGCTGCTGTTGTTGTTGCTGCCTCAGTTGTTGGGTTGGTTGTGGGACGGTGGCAGATGGGATTTTGGGCTTCCATTTACGCCTCATTACCGTGATCCATTCCTCCCCTTTGGCCTCCTGCACAGTTTTGGGTTTCCTCGGTGCTGGGGTTGGTGCTCCGGTTGCAGGAGTTGTGACAGCCTGTTTGGACACTGGTGCTGTCTCAGAGGTTGGGACCGCCTTTAGTGTCACTTGAGTGGGAGTTGACCTTTGAGGACAACTCTTGGCCATGTGACCCTGTTTTTCGCAGAACCAGCAGTGCGGACGATGCCCCTCCACTACTACTGTCATAGTTGCCTCCTTAAATGTCAGCTGTGCTGGTATCGCCTGGAAGCCTTCTTTCTTTAGCCTCATGGCCACAGTGTAGCTGCCCAAGTGCATGCCGGTTTTCGACCGCACTGGGGTTATTTTTTCCACCTCGCCGAACTGTGTGAAGAAGGATCCCAGGATTTCTGCTGATATTTGCATAGGTACATTGAATACCTGCACCCGGGTCCTTGTCTTGCCCTGGTATTCGGCCTTTAGTTTTATTCTCCCATACTTAATTTCCTGTAGGGAGAGTCTCTCCGCATCTTCCTTGGTGGGTAGGAGGATGTCCCACATGGCGTAGCTCCTCTGGTACAGGTATAATACCGGGATGTTTAGCTTGTGTAGGAGCCCTGCCATGTCTTCCTTTTTCATCCCTAGGAGGCGGTTTTCCGGCATATACGAGATGATGAGGGAGAGCACTCTGTCTTCGATTGCCTCCCAAGCGCCTGGCACTGGTTTAATTTCTGCCCCCTCTATGTATTGTCTGTACTTGGTCAAATACAAGTCTCTATACTCTTGAGGGGACAGTTGCTTCTCTACAGTCTTCCCCCATGCCGACCCTCTTGTTGGTGTTGGATCTTTGGTGAGGTTGGACTGTTTTTGCTGTTCCTTGGCGGAAGGGTTGCTATTTTGAGGGGCATTTCCCTTTCCGCTTTCCTTTGGGACCGACTCTCCCTGCTCTATACTTCTTCCAGGAAATACTTCCCTTTTTGGGGAGTCGGCCTCCTGGGGAGCATTGTGCTCTTTATTGTCCTTGGGAGCTTTTGCCCCTTTTGTTTTGGGGAGGTCTAGGCTGTATGCCCCCTCGTTTTCTTGATTTGCTCCCCTTTTGGGGCAGTAGCCCTCCTGGGGAGCACTGTCTCTCTTATCGTCCTTTGGGGCTACTGCCTCTTGATTTTTGTTGTCAGAGCGGGATGCCCTGTCCAACATTGTTTTTTCTCCCCTTTGTGGGGAGTCGCCCTCTTGGGGAGTACTGTCTCTCTTATCGTCCTTTGGGGCTACTGCCTCTTGATTTTTGTTGTCGGAACGGGATGCCCCGTCCAACATTGTTTTTCTCCCCTTTGTGGGGAGTCGCCCTATTGGGGAGCTGCTGGTGAGTTTTCTCCCTTCTCGGGGGCGTCCTTCGGTTTAGTGTCCGGGCGGTATGCCCCGTTGCTTTTTGCTTCCCCTGTTGGGGAGTCGTCCTCTTGGGGAGCAGTTTTTCTTGTGGTAGCCCCCTGGCTGGAGGTATCGGTATTGGTGGTCCCCGGGCTGGGGGTGTCCATTTTTGAAAAGAGCTCTCTTTTCCCTGTATAATTCACCAAAATGAGTGACGTGGAGTCGGCGTCCAAAGTGAGAGCCGACTTTGGCGCCAAAAAGAAGTGGCGCCAAAGGCGGCAAGAGGGGAGATAGAACTGAGAGAGGGGGTGGGAAGTTAGTGGAGGGAAGAGAGAAAGTGTTTCCGACCCTCCCTCGCGGGAAGGTCGTAAATTATCAGCTCGGATCCCCCCTCACGGGGGGAGAGCAGAGAAAGACAGACCAAGTGGGGGTGCGGACAGAACGCTACCCAACAAGCTCGCCGGGCACGAGAATGTGTCGCCAGAACAACACTGCCTATCGCTGTGTATTTATCAGAGAACAGATGGTATTTATTTGCTCCCCCACTGAGCAAATTAGGCACAAGGCCGTTTTTAATGTGAGGTAAAAACCAGCTCCCCTAAAAGTAGGAAAAAAGGGGCCACTCTGGTTACCAAAAATAATAATTGTCCCAGTATAGAGGGTTTCCCCTCCATTGACTGGTACAAATTATCTTAAGTGCAGCATCTGCCGGAACAGATACTACACTTTGATCTTTGCCAAAATTCCAAGAAAAACTTAAAAAGCTTAGAAAAGCATCTATTAGCAACATACATTTGATCTTAACCAAAAAGGCCAAGCAAAAAAGTGTTACGGACAGACCGACCGACAGATTGACCGACCGACCGACGGAGTGACTTATGGAGTCGCTTGCTAAAAAACATATTTAGACGGGCACTGGTCGCTATAAAGCAAACGATCACGTTTATACCACCGGAAACACTTTCCAGCAAAAAAAAAAAAAAATAATTATAACCTGATATTTTCCTTAAACATAATCTAAGCATATCTTTAATTGCACTTGATTCATTGGAAATATAGAAAATATATCGGCTGGAGGCGTTTCATCGAAAAAACACAAAGTAGTAAAGCAATTTTTTTCACCGGATACAAGCTTTAAATATCGATAAAATAAATACGGGCTTAAAAAAGAGCGAACGGGTTCTCGTGTACGAAAGCATATTTTGTCGATAAGATAACTCCTAGCTTACGGACGAGAACAATACAACACGTCTTATCATAATGAGATCGCCTCAAAACCTACATTGTATTTTATAAGCACGGCAAAAACTGAAGGAAGAAGAATTTTCTGACAGAGGCTCTATTTGAAAATCCATAAAATATTGTTATGAAAAGTTTCCCCTACATTGACCAAGGTATTATATGTGGTGTTGCCCCCACATATGGTCTTTGCTTGCAGTATATGCTGGAACATATACTACACTTTGATCTTGGCCAAAATTCCAAGAAAAACTTAAAAAGCTTAGAAAAGCATCTATTAACAACATACCTTTGATCTTAACCAAAAAGGCCAAGCACAAAAGTGTTACGGACAGACCGACCGACAGATTGACCGACCGACCGACAATATATATATATATATATATATATATATATATATATATATATATATATATATATATATATACAGGTTGTCCATAAAGTTCGTGTGCACTTAAAAAAATTATAACTTTATTCATACTTGTGATAGAAATGATGTGTAAAAAATGTTATAAAGTTTCATGTATCTAGTTTTAAGTATAGTTATGGACTAATATGCGTTAGGCAGTTTCTAAATCAGAAATTTCCTAACAGATGTATCGGAAGGGGTGGCCCATTTCATTGGCCTCCACGTTCGCCAGATTTGACTCCATTAGATTTTTGATGGGGACATGTAAAAACAATTGTGTATGCAACCAAACCTACTTCATTAGAAGATTTGAAAGCTAGAATAACTAATGTGATTTCAGGCATTACTATAAATCATTTGGCAAATGTTTTTCGTGAACTGCAAAATCGTATTACTATTTGTATTGATAAAGATGGGGGACATGTGGAAAGTTAAATAACATTTCAATAAAAACTTAAAATATATAGATTTACTTCTTTCAAATCCATTTTACAGATTATTTCTATTGCAAATGCAAATAAATTTATACATTTTTGTAAAGTGCACACGGACTTTATGGACCCCCTGTATATGACCTTTATTTGTGCTTACATACATTGAATTAATAATCAGCCGAAACTTTACAACATTTAAAATGATATTAAAAATAGTAGAAAAGATTTATAATATTCTACTTTCTATGGCAAAATTCAGGCTTTATCTTTTTGGAGAAAATTGCGCAAGTATTATGGATATTAATAGATTTATATTTGTTTTAAAATAAACAAGTAACATTTTCTTTCATTTTGTGGCTGTGCTTAGTCTTTTAGCGCCAAGTTGCTTATCTCGGAGTAATGTATTGCCTTTACACAGTCGTGTCATATGTTTTACCCAGTTTTATAGACGCTACTGCGATCTGCTTTGTATTATAAAATAGCGATATAAGTGTAATTATTGCGCGTACATATAATAATGGATCGTTCATGCAAATAAAATTGCAGGCCTTTGTAGTTTTCCAGAAATTTTAATTGTAATCTGACTCAATTATTGCATTGCAGATATCATAAACGTACACATTTCCATTGTAACACATTTAATCCATTGCTATAGTATTTTTTTTCAAAACAATCGATGTATTTATCGACTTCGGTCTTAAAAAGACACGAGTATCTTTTGTGCGAAAAACAGTTTAGGTCAGAATAAATAATGAGACGATAATTTGATTATATACTGAAAGTCGAGTTAAATATATAATAAGTGTATTACTTAAAATATGGCAGCATTAAGAATTGATTATATATTGTTACTAATTGATTTTTTTAAAATGTTGATGCTGCAAAATTTAAAGTTACACATTTATTATATTTTTCCTGAAATATCTTGTCTTTTTCTTTTTCAGTTTTAACAAGTCATTTGCTTTTCCATGATTAAGTTAAACCATATCATTTTCGTAATAGCATTTTTCTATTGCAATCCATGATCTTTCCAGACGTGAAGTAAATTCACTATTTCTTTGTTTAATTTCAGTCTTATATTTTTGCGCCATAAACATAACATGCGCATATGTAATAAAAATGCCTACTTTCATTAAAATCTCACCAATTATCTCCCTTTCATAATTTTATTCTCTCTTTTTCACTTGTTTCTTTTCTTTTCGTGGCAACATTAGTCGCTGAAGCTACGTGGTTGCTATGGAAACCAGATAAAAAACGTCGCTCACCTCCTTTCGGTTTTGTACGATTTGGAACGCAAGTAAATTCATCATATCTTTGGTTTTACTGAATGAAAATTGACATTTTTTCCAAATATAACTCAGAAAGTGATTTATTAACTGTAATAATTTTTTGAAATTTTGTCAAAAATAAGTGGAGTTCTAAATGATTAAAACTGCAACTTAACTATATATTCAAACACGAAAGTGTTTGAATGATAAAAATGTTAAACAAAAATAAAATGCTGTTTTAGTTTTTCGACTTTGTGTTCGTACTTGGGAACACAATAAATTATTTGTTATTAATCTGTCTGTCGATCTATCTATATATCTATGTATATTATCGATATATCTATCTAGTTATCTATCTTTTTATCTATTTATTTATAGATCTATCTATCTCACTGGCGTGGTGAACTGTGAGGTGTAAGCTTTGTTTTATATATTGTTAAAACATGTCAAAGTCACATCAAACTTGGTGACCAATGAATTACAACGAAAGAGTTCCTGATAGCTGACCCGGAAGTACATGTATGTGATCACGTATTCTAGTAAGCTGAGAATATAGTCATAGTTGGACTGAGGAGATCAAACGAAGAACATGACCTGAAATGGGTCTCCTCTCAAAATGAGGATAGTGTCTCAGACGTGAGGCGTTTAAGAACTAACATCTCAAGATCATCGATCGCTCTTCTGCTACACGTAATGCCTGGGTGTGAATAAACAACCTTAGTCATTATCGACGTTGCCAATCGTCACGTTGATTTGAACATAATTATCATATTCCAAATATATTTACAATTGGAGAAAACATTTGTCAATAAAAGAGCCAAACAAAAATAAAAATGTTGTTTCCCTCCGACTATCTTTTACATTGCGATATATTTCAAGAAAACATTCGCAGTAATTATACAGCCAATTAAAGATTAAGCAAAGTAAAAAAAATAATTAAAGATGGCGTCCAATCTCATGTAATGTGTGCTAAACTTGTTTGAGGAATCTCGTCAAGATATTCTGCTATTTTTGATCAAAGATAAATCGAAAACTTAAAAGGAAAAAATGTATAAAACGGCGTAACACCATGTTAAATATAGGTCGAATTCAAATCTAATCTGTCCCATACACTTAAGCATTTTAGAAGTGTTGATATTATTGACGTATATATATATATATATATATATATATATATATATATATATATATATATATATATATATATATATATATATATTACATAGGCATAACCAATTACCAAAGCCAGAGACCACCGAGAATAAGCGTTAAAAGTGTACAGTAACCAATTGGGCAATATAGTGATCGTTAGTAATGGAAATTCGGTAAATTTGTTAAGTTAAGTGGAACGGCTCATCAAGAACTTGCTTCCGTTTTACCTGAACACAACCATATTGTAGTCAGCTGGAAAGCAGGAAAACGGAAGGCAATTCCACAGCCGTGCAGTTCTAAGAAAGAAGCTTTTTTCATAGAATCTACATTTAGGTTTAGGCACAGATAAAGAGTGGGGGGAATTATTGATATTGTTTTCAGCTAGAGGAGTGTTTCTTGTGATATTTTGGCAGGAGGGGACCACAGATTGAAGGTAATTCGAGCACCCGCCATGTAAACAAAGATAAAGCAGAGACTAACTCGCAACATCTCCTCTGTGAGATAGAGGTTGCAGGGAACAGAAAAAGGACATCTCCTTCGAGCCTACGAAGTCTATTTTGAACTATATCAAGGCAGGACAAGCCCTTTCTAGCAGCTCATGCTCAGAGATGGGGACTTGGCAGCAGATTTGATGTGCGTGTTCCATTTAAGATCAGTAGTAAAGATCAAGCCCAAGAGCTTGTCACAACATGAGGCCTTCCCAAGACGAGAACCAGACATTTTAATTGATGGCAGATGGGGATCAAAACGTTGATGATGTAAAGATAGACGCTTGGTTTTAGATGCATTAAACGCAACCATCCACTCCTTTCCCCCATTGTACCACGTGCTCAAGATCAGAGGAGAGAGGTATATACAGCCGAAATATATATAGGCATAAATTTGGATCATGATAAATCTGCAAATGCACACAGATATTACATACCCACATATACACTTATACGTACACAAGAGCACACATATACGCTCACATATATGTGTATATTAAGTGGGGAGTTAGTTTAGCTTATATGTTATCTGTACTTATATAACTGGCTTATAAACTAATGTCGGAGCATTGTAAAGTTTTAAAGATAGTTGCAAAGCGAAATGCATGGAGATTTGTGTTAAATATTTTTAACTTGCTTAAATGTAAACGGTAAAACGTGGAAGGGATTCTCCGAGACAATTTAGATACCGTGTTTCTTATGTATTCTAACAAATAACTTTAACATTGCAGTTCGTTT
Organism: Euprymna scolopes; assembly: GCF_053919585.1. Classification (NCBI taxonomy): domain Eukaryota; kingdom Metazoa; phylum Mollusca; class Cephalopoda; order Sepiida; family Sepiolidae; genus Euprymna; species Euprymna scolopes. The sequence continues at coordinate 85,237,621 of NC_136507.1, forward strand.
GCAGTTTTTTTTTAAAGAATACTTTCTGAACAAACTTCACATCAGACATCAACCTGTGTGAGAAATGGCGCGTCTGTTCTGCAATTTTTTCCAACTACTGATAATACTAAAGCGACATCCATGTATTTGTCTGAGATGTTTCCAGACTAATCAAGGACTTTTAATATAGCAATACATATTTCACTGTCATAGTATCTTTGTTAAGGAGTCTACGTAATATATTTCCTGGTAGGGAATGGTGTAAAACTTTATTCACTAATTTTATTTTTACTTGAGGTTATAAGGAGGAGTAACCAGGGTATGTTCCTGCTAAGATTTCTATGTATTTTCGTTTGTATCATTATTTTTTTATTTATTTAATGTCGGCGTTCATGCGTTTAATAATTTTAGCACTGTGTTATAAATACTTTCGTATCTATCAAACATTTTCCTAGTTAATTGAGTTGTTGCTAATCCTGCTTTCAATATGTATAAGCATATGCTTAATTTTGGAATGGTCGTGGATTGAGAGTGAGAGTCCTTATAAGCTGCTAGCATTATCATTCCCATAAAATTATATTTCTCAATTTCTAACTTAATAGTTTGTAATCTATATAGCACCAACGTCGCTTCAGCGACTACTGTTGCTACCAATTTACGTCTCTTGCAAAAAGAGAAGTAACAAGCGAAATAGATTGATTGAAAGAATGAAAGGGAGATAATTTGGGGATTTTATTGAAAGCAGAAGGGTGCCGTACATTGTTATTACATATGTGTATCTTATGTTTATGGGGGCAAAAAATAAGACTTAAATCACACATAGAATAAGTGAATTTATTTGAAAAAAATAAAAATCATCGATTACAATAAAAAATGCGAGCATGAAGAGTAAAATAGGTAAGCTAAAACATGGAAAAGTAAAGGGCTAGTTGTTTAAACTGGAAAAGAAAAGGACAAGACATTCTAGTAAAAATTCTAAAAAAGCTATAACTTAAAACATTGCAAAATTAATAGTTTCTTTTTAAATTCAGTTTATAAGATTGTATAATCAATTTCTAATGGTGCAGTATTTTAAATTATAAAGTTATATTTTTTACTAGAATATGTTTCCTTTTCTTTTCCAGTTTTAACAACTAGTGCTTTACCTTTGCATATTATTGCTTTTCATGCTTGAATGTTTGTATTGTAATTGACAAATGTTTTCCCCAATTGTAAATATTTTTGGAATATGCTCATCATGTGCAAGTCAACGTGAAGGTTGGCAATATCGATAATGACTAAGACGCTACGAAACGACGCGTTATATCGCCAAGGAAAATCAGTATATAATCAAATTAAAGCGCCATTATTTATTTTGAACTAAACTGTTTTTTGCACAAAAGATACTCGTTTTTTTTAAAGACTAATGTCGATAAATAAATCGATTGTTTTTTAGGGAAGAATAAAGCAATAAATTAAATGTGTTACCCTGTGAATGTACACGCTTATGAGGTCTAAAATGCAATAAGTATGCCAGATTATATATATATATATATATATATATATATATATATATAATCTGGCATACTTATTGCATTTTAGACCTCATAAGCGTGTGCATTCACAGGGTAACACATTTAATGAGAGATAGATAGATAGATAGATAGATGAGAAAGAGTTTTAAATTGATCCGACTCTTACGCATAGATATATATTTGAGGTGGTTGTCTCGACTCTTGGTAAGTGCAATCATTTTTTAATCTTGAAACTATTAGCTATCTTACTTGCTACAAACAACGTAGAATTTATTCCACCGGTATAAATCATTACATACCAACATTCAAGTCTGTAAACCCAACATTAAGAGAGGGACTAGTGAAAGACCATTTCGCATATACAGACAAATTCCCTTTTCTCTTTGGGCTGAGCACTTTGTAAATATGTTTTCACCCGACGCATATTTAAGCAATTAAGTGAAGCCCACTATTATTTCGTTTGTAAACAGCCTGTTGATTTGAGCACTGTATGACGGTCAAGTGTAAATTTAATAGACAAATAGACAAGGAGAAATATTTACGGGCACTGATTCATAGTTCAATGGTTAGAGCTGACAACTGTCAACATGACGATTGTAGGTTCGATCCACAACTGTGGAAAAGTATATGTCTACTACCACTGATGAGTTGTGATATAACGAAATAGTACAGTATGTGGATTATATATAGCAAAAAAATACTTCATATATCATTCTTTGTACGACAGAAACAATAGATATCTACACAAAAAAGACGACGATAAACTTAGTGAATATAATAAATATGTTTTTAGTTAATCTATTTAATTTTAAAAAAACGTATACTTTCCCCTGACAGGAAACAAGTAACCGGGTTACATTTATAACTTTACTTATTATGAGAAAATATCATGCGAATATTCAGTTATATTCTCTCACAGATTAAGCATTTATTTATTCTCTGTGGTCGCTGGTTCTAAATACGCTTTCCAGTCTATATAATTGTTTATTCTACTTTTGTTCACTTGTCTCGAAAGTATACATACCGACATCGAGTAAAACACAACACAGTTGATCTATAAAATAATATATTGTTTTTCTTTTACACTGATATATAAGCTTTGGATTATAGCGATTACTTGTGTTCTGACTGCCCTGAATGCGTGTGAGGTGGTTATGGATTTAGGAGGTGATGAAATGTGTCAGGCTTGCTTATCTCTGTCCAACTTCCCCGTTTTCTCTTTGTGACAATCTATATAAACATTATTCTTCCCATTAGCATGTTTAATATTTCCCATAATCTATTGTTTCAATCCTTTGACCGATATACTCTCAAAAACTTCTTGGTCAAATTATGCATTCCACTAAACAATGTGGATAGTCTTGCATTCCTCACATGATTTTATCTGTGTGTGCATAACCAATTGAATGTATTTATTGCCAGGGTGGCCTACTTATATCGCACAATTTGATTGATTATTTGTTTTTATGATTATTATAAACATTTATTTATTTATTACATATATAATTAAATTATTTCCTAAATAATTTTGTCTTATAAATCGTGCATATTCCCTTACTTATAAATTCTTACGTATATATAGATTGTGACTTTAAATTCTTTTGTCTTTGTTATGTGACAAACTTATGGTATATTTAATTAAAATTCGTTTATTATAGTTTTAAATAGATTGGTTTTTATTTTTACTTATTACACAGTACATTTTCACTTATGTTATTTATTTATATTTACAGGTTTAACTTATAATGTTCATTAATATTTAAGTTTTAACTTATGATGTTTATTTATATAGAAGTTTTTACTTATGATATTCATTTATATTTAAGTTTTTACTCTTATAACATTCATCTCTATTTACATTTTACCTATACTATTTATTTATACTTACACTATTTTATAATAATATTTATTTATACTTATATGTTTTGCTTTTAATATTTATTTATACTTACATTTTACACTCAGAATTTTTAATTATATTTCCATTTTTAACTCATAATATTTATTTATATGTACATTTTTAATAATAGCATTTATTATATTTTTCACTTTTAATATTTATTTATAATTACATGTTTCACACAGAATATTTATTTATATTTCCATTTTAAACTCATAATATTTATATATATATATACATTTTACCAATAAGATTTATATATACTTATATTTTTCAATAATATTATTCTTATATAATTATCTTCTTCTATATAAATAAAATGAACTCATTTTTTCCCATCTGATTTTGACATTAATAGGATTAAAAATCAAGATATTTCATGCAAATATAATATGCACAAACGGCAGAACAATATCTGAGGTGTGTTATAGGCTTATTATTTCTCAAATTCCTCGATAATCTTAGATTTCTATACTTTTTCTGCTGAGAAGTCACGGCCAAAATCGGTTAAGATCAATGGAAGTGGTAAAATATTTTCTCTCTAATAAATTCCTCCTCCCCCTGCCACCACTTAACACCGTTTGGGGATCGTTCACAAGGAACAGTTGAGAAGAGAACACCGGTTTGGCTTCGTAGTTCTTTCATGTGAAGTTATTTAAAATCACTAAACTAAGCTGCAGTGCTCTGTGGCGTAGTGGTTAGCGTGCTGGACAATTCACATTATATTTTCACGTTCGCGCCGACCTACCGTAGTCGTTTTTTTTTTCCTAAACAACTGGAATGGACTTTTCTTGGTGGCCGAACTGTTAACGTTGCAGATGTTTTTGTTTTTTTTTCACACTTTATTTTCCTACTTTTACTCATGACTCCGGGTTTGATCCTTCCTACTTACCTACCATAACATTTTTTAAAACTCCCCCCCGTCCCGGAAACAAACACTCGGGCAACGCCGGGTACCCCCGCTAGTATAAAATATTTATTTATATTTATATTTTTCACTAATTATGTTTTTATATTTACATTGATATCTCATAATATTATTTATATTTACATATTTCACTAATATTATATTTATATTTTTCATTTATCATATTTATTTAGAATTACATTTTCACTTACAACATTTACATATATATTTACATTTTTCACTTATAGGATTTATTCATATTTATTTTTTCACTTCTAATATTTATTTGTATTTACGACATTTATTAAGAATGTTAACATTTTTAATGTTTGTTTGAGAATTATAATCTTTTGGAGATCTTGATTTTTTCGTTGAATCGCCTCTTCTTCATCTTCTCTATTTTTATTCACAATTTTTGTGCAACATGCGACCTCACCTTTGCACCCATGTCTTTGTCTTTTGTAATCGGTTCACATAATTACCATAATTTAATTTACACCTTTCCTATATTTCGATCTTAGTTTATACGATGTTAATAGCAATAGTCTTCGGGCAAAAATAACAGTGTAATATCTGTTCCTAAACGATACTTAACGTTTTCTATCCTAGGTCAGTGAAGGAGAAATCCTTCCTGACTGAGACAATTGTTATTTTCATTCCTATCCAGAGTACCCTTTTTAGGGAGCATGACTTCCTCCCACATTAAAAGCCGACTTTGTGTCTTACCCTGCCCTTGTTCGAATGTTTGGCTTCTCTTTTTTTCTATTCTATTTCTATTTAATTCATGTATACTTAATGTCTATATATTAAATGTGCATTTTTCTTTTATTTTTATTTAATTTTTTTCCTTTTGACTAGTTACTCTCCATTTTTTTACTATTTCTTTTTACCATAAGTATGTTTTAATTATTGTTCATAAACTAGCAATTTTACTTTGACGTCTAAAAAATACGGGCAATCTTTCTAAGGGAAAACTGTTTCCTTGATGTACCTGAAAGAAGACACTAATACAGTCTGTTAGATTGTCGTTAAAAGTTCAACAAAAAACCAACGTAACTTGAAAGCGATACACATCACAGGCAATTTTAACAGGGGCTCGTAACATGCCATACGCACCCGATCTATTGTTTAAATTTAAAGCGTTGAAAAGTAAGGCTACTCTGATGAGCCGTAGAACGTGTACGTATATTTATGTTATATAGACAGAGCCGGCAAAAAGAAAGTCCGCACATGTAATTTTTTCGAAAACTGCAAATTTAAGCTAAATTTAATGTACCTGTTTAAACAACATATACCTAATTTGATTCCCCTTTTATTCCCCCATAATTTCTGTTTGCCTCCTCAATGTGAAGTTATTTTTTGAAATTGGCGTGAACACTAGAATATTTAAATTAAAAGTCAGATATGAACCGGTAAAATTATGGAGAAATAAAAGGCGAATCAAATGATGTATAACTTGTTTTAAACGTTACATTAAATTTTGCTTAAATTGGCAGTTTAAAAAAAAATTACAAGTGCGGAATTTCTTTTTGCCGCTTGTATATATATATATATATATATATATATATATATATATATATATATATATATATATATGTGGGGGGAGTGTGTGTGTATTATACATAGAAAGATATAGACTTTAGAAAATTTTACTAGAAAGCCAAAACTGTTAACACATAAACAATATCGAGTTCGTTGACCTCCACCTATTCGTAGTCCACATTTCCATCCGAACATATTCCTGCCCTGCAAATACTTCTAAGCTTATTAGCTTTCCTGATGTTCCCATTGTATCTCTGCATAGTATATTCTAATCACACGAATCCAGAAGATATTAATAATTACTCGCCAGCAATTCATCGGTTGAACCATAGATATTTAATTTCCCCAGTGTACAAACTCCTCAGGATGAGCAGTTAATTACTTTACTATAAACAATTCTGTTCATAGATATTTGTGCGCTGTAGCACCTAATGTATGTATCAAAGGCCTTTCCAGGAATAATATATTTAATAGTATATCATATATGGGCAAATCGTACACCCCCCACATATATATATATATATATAATTTATATGCATGTATATATGCATATATATATACATATATATATATAATGTTTTAAACCTAATTATATACTGACATGTGTTTCGTTGTCTACGGCTCATCAGAATGGCTGAAGCTAGATTCAACCACTCTGATGAGTCGTAGACGGCGAAATACGTGTCAGTGGATAATTATATTTTAAAAACGATACATATGCCACTCCCCAGTATGAAGTACAGAAATTGGTACAAAGGGAAAAGTATTCCCTACTCGCATTTACTTAAAAATTCACTTTCGTATACATAATTGAATTTATTAAAAAAGTATCGAAAAACAAAAACAAATATCATCCTTCCCCCCATATATATATATATATATATATATATATATATATATATATATATATATATATATATATATATATATAAATATATATATATATATTAGACATTAAGAGGAGATTATAGATAGATATATACATACCCGTTCACATGCACCTTTCATGATCATCCTTCGTAGGGACGTTATGTCCCTGAACAAATAGGTTGTTCCGAAATAGTGTCTGGGAGGTCGGCTAATTTCAGTTAATGTTTGTAGATGTTATATCTACCCTCTGCATACCGGCAGTAACTATCTTAGTTGTATAGGACGCGTTGCTTGTCACATCGTAGAATGTAGAACTGGATAAAAATATAAGAATTTAAAAAACCGAGGCATAGCCAATAGATTGCGCCGTGGCCCATATATGGTTAGGTCGTCAGTATTGCGCACTTCATGACTGCGACGACCTGATGAGATGCAGTACATCGAACCCCACTTTGGGTCTGGCGTTGCCCGTTGTCGATGCAATTGATCGATTCTATCTAATTCAGGGTTCTAGCTTAATCGTTAAACGTGTATGTGAACGGATATATGTATATATATATATATATATATATATATATATATATATATATATATATATATATCAACAATTCTGATCATAGATATTCATGCGCTGTAGCACCTGATGTATGTATCGAAGGTCTGGTTCTATCCCTCCTCTTTTTCTATGGTTCTATTCGCCCGCATTTGTATGGTTTGCCTAAGACCCATAAAAGGGGGGTACCGTTGATACCCCTATTATCTATGATATGTTCGTCTCAACATAAATTAGCAATGTTGTTAACAAGTATTTTAGAACGTTATAGTTCATTTTGCATTACTCTTTTAGCTTTGCTAACTTTATGAAAAATTAGACTCATTCAGACAAATTCATGTGATTTTTATATATTTCTTTTTACTTGCATCACATTGTTCACCTTATGTCGGAGTAAAGTTCCAACTCCCCCAATTCCAGAAAAATTTTTGTAGAATTGATGAAATTCGCCACCATGTCAGTTGAATTCAGGTTTAATGGTATTATCTACAGACAGATTGTGTGGCCATGGGTTCCGCATTGGAACCAGCGTTGGCTAATATCTTTGTAGGTTTTCATGAACGGGTTCTATTGTCTGGTTTATGTAAACCAGACATTTGCTTTCGTTACGCTGATAGCACGTGTTGCTTATTAGACAACGAGACGAATGCGGATGCTTTTTTGTGTCCTTCAATAACGTTCATCCATCCCTTAAGTTTACGGTAGAGAAGAAAACAAATTCTACTCTTCCGTTTTTGGATGTTCTTGTGTCCAAGATATCTTCGTGGTTTCTTACTTCTGTTTATCGTAAACCAACCCTTACCTGTCTATACGCGTTGGGACTGTTTTTGCCTTACAACCAAAAATACCATTTGATTAGACTTTAGCACATAGGGCCTTCATGGTTTGTTATAAAGTTAATCTGGATGACGAGCTTAAATTTATTACTAAGACTCATTGTAATAATGGTTACCACTTAGGAATTTTTGAAATTACTATTTATAAGAAAGTTTCCAATTTTTATAAACCTAAATAAATCATGGTTAATAAATGTCCTGTTTACCTACGTCTACCTTGGCTATGTAACATCAGCGACCGATTTGCTAAGCAAATTTCTTTGTCTGTGCAACGGTGTTATTTTGAATCGAATCCACGTGTTGTTTTTTCGACCAGACCTATGTTGTCGTCCATTTGCAAAGATGTACTTCTCCTCCCCCACCAGAACAATTCGGTTACTTATTTATTTAAATGTAGTTGAAGTGCGCACTATGTTAGGCGAACATCGAAAAGATTAGAATTTCGTTTGATACAATATGTACTATCAAAGATTCGTTAAGTCAATTTTTCACCCTCGGATGTTCTGAATAATACGTTCCGCGACTTGCGACAACCTTATAAATAACCATGCGTGTGCCACGAATGTTAGCGATCTTGAGTAAGTCGTACTTGCCCTTTCATTTAAACATGCTAGTAGGGTTGGATCAAATACAATTGTATTTGTATTTCGATTGTATTTAAATACAATTTTAATGTAATTGTATTTGTATTTGTATTTTTAGATTTAGGAATAAATGTATTTGTATTTGTATTTTTAGACTTAGGAGTAAAAGTATTTGTATTTGTATTTGTATTTCTGGTAACCTAAACGAAAGTATTTGCATTTCAATTGTCAGACAATGCTTCGTCTATGGTGAGAGCATTTGATATATGTCTACCAGGATTATATGGAAATGAAGTGAAAAATGAAAGTATCAAGGAAAATGGAGACATAGATAACATTGATATTTTGGAAGAAGAACTTGATATTTTGGAAGAAGAAATTGATCTGAATGAAGTCCTTGCCCTTCTTCCACCGGATCGGTCCAGTTGCTTTGCACACACACAACAAATCTGCATACGAGATGCCTTCAATGATCCCAGTGTCAGATGCAGCGCAATTGCAACTGTGATACACAAGTGCTGTAGTATTGTAGCTGCAATACGGCGATCTACTGTGGCAGCACCGTTCTTGGAAAATATTGGGATTTCACTGCAGGCTGCTAATGCTACTAGATGGAACTCTCAACTGACTATGCTTAAGTCAGTTCTCAAAGATGTCAATGGCGTCAACTCAGCTATTTGTGTCCTAGGATCGTGCAAGAACATACGAGAATTGAACGTAGTGGAAATAGCAATGCTAAAAGAAGTGGTGCAAATTTTGGACCCATTCCAAGAGGCAATGTCGCAAGTGGAAGGAGAAAACATGGTGACACTTTCTTGCGTTGCACCAGTTGTATTTGGCCTTGAACACAGCCTCAAACTATTCATGGAAAGTAAACCAACCTACTGCTTTAACTTGGCTAATGCGCTACAGTCTTCTATCAAAAAGAGATTGCATCCGTTTCTTGATAGGACTGATGTCATTGCTGCAGCTGTCATGGACCCCAGGTTTAAGCTGTCATGGCTGTCATGTGAAAAAATGAAAAATAAAAATATTTCGAAGATTGTGGACCTAATTATTTCGCAGTCAACTCAGCTGTCTTTGAAGAACACAGTTCAAGAGAGGAAGTTTTTCATGACCGTGAACACAAATCAAGACGAGGCTGACATGAATGCAAAACGCCCTCGTCTTTTTGCCTACATGCCACCAGCTGGGAAGCTAAATGTAAGTCCATCAATAAGCGACACTACAGCGGTAAAGGCAGAACTCGATTCCTACTTAGAAGAATGTGTTCTGGCTTTTGACGTCAACCCACTGAGGTACTGGCGGGAAAACAAGAGCTTCAAGATTTTGAAGCCTTTCGCCAGAAATATTCTAGGGTGCTGTGCAACATCGGCACCATCTGAAAGAGTTTTCAGCAAGGTTGGTAATTTTTATACCCCAGAGCGAGCCAAACTTGGCCCGGAAACTTTCAAAGCTCTAATGATTATAAAATGCAATGAGGACATGATATAGAGTGTAATGTGGATGTCAAATTTGGAAGGAAATATTTCTTCTTTTTTCTTCTTTGCTTCGCATATTTTCAGATTGTTTAAATCAGTTATTGTATTTTTATTTGTATTTTGAGATTGAGGAATAAAAGTATTTGTATTTGTATTTGTATTTCTGGTAACCTTAACGAAAGTATTTGTATTTGTATTTCAATTGTTAAAAGTCAGTATTTGATCCAACCCTGCATGCTAGAGACTATTTTTATTAAGTCTTCGAGACCTTCTCTTTGCAAGCAAAAAGAAAGTCTTTTAGGACTTAATTTAGTCTCTGTGTAATTTTTCACCCGTTTATTTTTCGTTTCCCCCCGCCATATTCATGACTTTTGTTTTGAAAATCGTATTTTCCTCGATTTAGCTCTCCTGAGCGAGGGACGAAACCTTGATTTTTTGATTTTTTAAAATCATTATGTTGTTTGGTCTGTATTTAGCCAATATTAAATTCTGTACCCCCTGAAAAAATTTCAAATATTTTAAGACCAGGTACGCACCTGATTTAATCAATAGATAAAATGCATTAATAAAAATTAAAATCAGGATTGCCCAAGTAAATCAGATCAACAAAGTTGGTTCCGCTTTTATTTTATTTAAAATAATGCGAGCTAAGTTACACCCTGGACACAAAATTGCAAGTGATTTTATTTCCAATTTTTGTCCAAGCTTTCATGTAATCTGACACGTTTAAACAAAAAACATCATGAAATGTGGAAAGATTCGGTTGGCAGTTTGTCGTTTTTCCACAAAATTAGATTTTCTAGATATGTTGCAATAATTCACGGACGTATCCTTTCTAGGTTATCGTTAAAAAATGAAAAGAATTTGCAACATTTGATCTTCCAAAAAGGTGGTTGTTCGACGAACCCTAGTGCTACTCAGAACGTCTTAAATCTCTCTTCCGCGCAGTTTTCTGAGCTTGAACTTAATATTCTTTCGCATGGCTTGAACTTCTGCATTCCTCCCATACCCCCAAAGCGTGAAGAAATATGTGCTGAATTTGAAGTCTTTTTTTTTTTTTGCTCAATTAGAAATAATTTCTCCTGTTTACGACTCTATGATAAGTGATATTGAGGCGAAACTTAATGACGTCGCACATTCTTATGCTGGCACGCCTACTACGTTTTGTGAAGCAAAATGGCGAAGTGAACATTATCGTACAATCAAAGCACTTCGCCATAATAAATCTTTAGTCATCACAAAAACCGACAAAGGCTCTGACTTTGTCATAATGGATCAGCAGGATTATGTCAATAAAATGATGACTATCCTGGTGGACAGCTCTAAATTTGTTAAATTTGGTCCAGAAGGTACTCATTATTCTACTATCTCTATCGAGACAAGTTCCAAAAACGACTTGTCAAATGGGTACAATGGGTCAATCGTTGTGTTCTTCCCACTTTCATTTCTAATTTAATTCGATTTACTGGTTCTATTCGCCATTGTATTTAATTATTAAATTCTGCACCCCCAGAAAAATGTTCATATATATATATATATATATATATATATATATATATATATATATATATATATATATATATATATATATCTCAGGACCCGGTAACAGCCGTTGCCCGACGGAAGTATGACACTGATCCAGAAAAAAATCATTAAAGGACCCACCTCGAAAACACATAAAACTACGGCATTTGTTGTCGGCCACTGCTGTCACTGGAAAATAGAGGACACTGGTGGCCGTAGCCCCAATGAAATAATATGGTTTCGACTGTCGAGGAGTTTTTTTATCTAGCGGCAGCTACGGGGAGCTATTCTCTGTGATTGCAAGCACTATTGGTTACTGGCGATTAGTGTTGGTTTGGATCGATAACCTGCATGTACTGGCGAATTCTAAAAGGAGCATTTAAGGTAAACACCATTATATACGTATATGTCATTTCTAAACATGTATTACTCCAAAAATCACGATAAAGTGTACATCAGAAAACCAAATCTAAGTAAAAACAGATTTTTTCGGAGGCTTGGAATCTCACTATAAATTAACAATTTAGAGTGATCGAAATCAGTTGGAGATAACTGTCTTCTACCGATGACAGTATCTTTGAAGTCGACCATAGTCTTTCATCTCGATACGCATTCTTTTTTTCCAAAAAATTGGCTCTAGCACATCTCTTACGGGTCAATGTTTAGGGCATTCGTTCTCAAGGTTAAGATCCAGAAGTAAACAGTCCTGACTGATTCGGTTTGTTGTTTAAAGCTTCCTCTTCTTTTTTTTTGGGGGGGGGCGGCTGGGTTTAATCAAATCTTCCAAAAAAAAAGTAACAAATAAAATTCCAGTTTAAAGTCCATTGTTAGATAAAAGTACAGAATAATTACAAAACACGTGAAGAATAAGTTTTATAAATAATCCTGTAATAATTTCAGCATAGTAATATATATGCATAAGAAAAAAGAACAAAGATAACGTCTTTGAAGTCTCAATAATCGCTCAAAAAAAGAAAATTAAATAAAATACTTCACAGATATAAAAGAGGTAAAATAACAAATAAGTGTTTCTGCAGACAATAAAATTTACATCGAAACCTACCTGCACAATATTTATTGTTTAACTTATTTGAAAGCACTTAGTCAGTCCAGAACAGAAAGTGTAGACATGAAATGTCTATGCTTTGAAGCCTTGATACAAAATATAAAATTAAATAAAATCGTCACTAAGAATAAAAATGCAACACAAAAACAAATATATCCTCATTAAAATCTTGATATTCGCTAAAAATTAAAAAAAAGCTACAGAATAGAACTTTAAATTTTGGTGCCGGGAAAACACAACATTTTGTGCTGTTTTGAGGGAAAGTTTAATAGTGTTTCGGTATTTTATGAATTTGTACATCTTCAAACAAATGATTTTATATTTTGAGAGTGTTTGGTGCAAGGAAAGAACAATATGTGTTATTTAACATTTTATGGTCATTCCTTCTCTACGAGGAAAGAGTTAGCAATGCGTGTTAACATGCCAATAATTCCGAAACCTTTCAGTAAAGGTCGTCGTAGTAAAATTTTAACTGTTCCAGTATTCACTTTTTATAACTTTGAGCGATTATCAAGACTTCAAACATGCTACATATGTATTTAGCAGTATTGCATCATGTGTCGAAGTTGGTTTTATTTTATATATTTGTGCCACATTAAGATTAATAGTTCAATGAAACTGATCATTAAAGAACCCATAAAAATGAATAAGTAATTGTTTAACCATGGTTTTTAAAAAGGAATATGCAAATTAGTAAACCTTCATGCAGTCACTTACATAGCTATGAGTGAGTACATAACGAAGTTCATTTTAATTATGTTCAAGTATAACAAATAAGCTTTTAATATCAGTGTCTGAGCAAAAACATCTCAACTTTCTCTCTCTCTCTCTCTCTCTCTCTCTATATATATATAGAGAGAGAGAGAGAGAGACAGACAGACAGAGACAGAGAGAGAAAGGAAGAGAAGGAGAAAGACTATATGATTATTTGGAATGGCTTGCACATATATACAATGGATGAATCGTACGAATATTTCTTCACACGTTTTAAATTGTTTCCCATGAAATCTAATAAACAACGTTATCTTAATGTATGTAATAGAACTAATTTTGATGACATTAAACAATGTGTTTTATGTTAATATGCATGGAAACACTCATCAGGAAATTGAGCATATGTTTCGTTTCTCGCACATATATAATAGATTAAAAAAAAACTATTACGTATTATGAGATAGAATGGATTACTTCCTGGACTACACTGGAGAACACTATTTTTGAACTTTCTGTTGCATTTGATTTTTTAACTGATTCTGCAGGATTTTTAGGCGCTGATTTCAAATCTGAAAATAGTTTTTCTCCATAAGCGCTAGTTTTCATGCAATTTGAGATAGATGAAATAGTCTAAATATGAACTCACGTAACCCAAATCTAAGCATTTTGAGATTATATACATAGATAGATTCTAATATTTTTATCTGCCTTCTTTTTTCCAGATCAAACATGGCTTCCTCATCGAGACATCACTGTAGAAACAAGCCTGATGCCTTCTGTTACATCTGTGGTTGCTACACACTCTGTCGTCAGAGACGTAACATATCCTTGTTTGTTAAGTGAGCCTACAAGGCTTATTTTGAAGTTCATCTCGGTGACCAAGACAAGCATAGGCTCCTCGTGCTGTGTGCCACAATTGTGAGGAAATGCTCCGAAGCTGGACCAAAGGAAAACGCAATGGTCTGCCTTTTGGAGTTCCAATGATTTGGCGAGAACCCACCAACCATGTAACTGATTGCTACTTCTGCATGTTAAACACAGCGGGTGTGGGCAAGAAAAACAGACATAAGATCGTATATCCGAACATTTCCTCAGCTATTCGGCCTGCTCCGCACTCTGAAGAAGTTCCTGTTCCAGTTTCAAAGGTTTGCCTTCATTAAACGATAAAGACATTGGACATGACACGGACGGGGAAGACAGTTGTGACAATGAATTACCAGAAACTGAGTGGGAACAACCCGAGGAATGTTCCTCAGAGACTGAATCTCCCCCAGTCCCCAAGCGTCTTCACCAGACTGAACTGAATGACTTAGTTCGGGATTTAGGTCTTTCAAAGAAAGCAGCTGAGCTTTTGGCATCAAGATTACAAGGCAAAAATCTTGTTGATCACACTGTTAAAGTATCATATTACAGAAAGCGTGACCAGCTTTTTGTGACCTTTTTTTCAGAAGACAGAGAGTTTGTTTACTGTCATGATATCCCAGGTCTTCTCAAAGAACTGGGTGTTCCTCACTATGATCCAACTGAATGACGGCTCTTTTTAGACAGTTCTAAGCGCAGTCTCAAGTGTGTTCTTTTGCATAATGGCAATGTTTACGAGGCAGTTTCTGTCGGTCATTCAGTTCATCTGCGGGAAGATTATGATGACATCAGAATGGCCATGGATTCTAAAAATATCGTGAGCACAACTGGATCATTTGTGTAGGCTTGAAAATGGTAAACTTCCTTCTTGGTCAACAGAAAGGTTTCACCAAGTTTCCATGTTACCTCTGCATGTGGGGGAGTCGAGCACGAGACAGACACTGGGTCCAGAAGGACTGGCTTGTTCGTGAAACCCTTGAGACAGGCATGCCACAAATCACACAAGACCCAATTGTAAACAGAGATAGGATCATCTTTCCTCCTCTGCACATCAAATTAGGTTTGATGAAACAATTTGACAAGGAAGTTGATACCGAACGTGAATGTTTCCAACACATCATCACAGCTATACGAGGGTTGTCGTTCGAGAAGATCAAAGCAGGTGTGTTTGATGGCCCACAGATTCGAACCCTCATTCGTGATGATCAGTTTGTTGCCAAGATGACCGCCTTGGAGAAGGCAGCATGGTTATCCTTTGTGGCAGTCGTTCAGAACTTCCTTGGAAACAACAAGGCAGAGAACTACACTGAACTTGTGAACAGAATGCTCCGCGCTTTTCGTGCTCTCAGGTGCAATATGAGCATCAAGCTTCATTTTTTGAACAGCCATCTTGGCCAGTTCCCTAAAAACCTGGGGCTGTGAGTGACGAACAAGGAGAGCGGTTCCACCAAGACCTAAAGATCATGGAAGAACGCTACCAAGGTCGCTGGGACAAAAGTATGATGGCCGACTACTGCTGGAGTATTAAACGAGATTGGCCAGATGAAGTGTACAAACGCAAAAGTTACAAACACAAATTCCTGCCTGACTAAAATACTGTTCAGACAGAAAGTGATAAGCGTTATTAGATGTGATTGACTCTTATCTGAAGAACGTTGTGAATGACGCTTATCTCACGTTGCGATAAATACTGTTTTCTGAGAAACTTTTCCAGAAAAACATATGGCACTTCTAACAATGGTGTACTTTAATCTAAAATCACATTTTATTGTTCTGTTTCTTTTGCCTTGTTAAAATACTGTTTTGTGGCTGACATTGCAATATCCTATAATAATGTTCGTTTTTTCTTTTTTAAAGAAAAACAAGATTGCATAAAATCTGTAGCTTGCAGAATAAAACTAACTTCAGATTTGAACTCAGCACACTTAAATTGACTAAAACCAACCTTTCTTTAAATGCAACATATCGAGTGTTCCCTTGTGTAATTATAGTTTTAAAAAGAAGGCCTATAAGTACTTTTCCATTTCTTATGTCGGTTTTGAATTTTGATTTTTATGTTCGTTTCTTTCAGCTGCTTTGTTGTATTTTATCTATTGTTTCTGGTGGTGACTGTTTTTTTATGTATTCGTACTTCAATAGACTTTTTTTATTTAAATATGTATCATTTGATTCTATATTTTAATTAAATTATTAAATAATTATCAAATATTTAACGAAAAAAAAATTTCTTGAAAATATGATTACATTTTTTAATACTATATAATCTTCCTTAATAAAAAATATTCGATTCCATTTTGCTTTAACAAATACATATCGAATGACATTAAAGTAAGATTATAGATTAATTAGGTTTATTTTATTATTTTTTTTCGTTGTCGTCATTAACATTTTTAAACATGAAATTTAAATATTTTTTTCGGAGAGAGAATGACGTTAAATTTCACTAACTGAAATTATTTCTTATATCACGTTTATTTGCATATCACTATACTTATGGGATTGCTATAGTTGTATGGACACTCACGTTAGAATACTCAGCGTTTATTCACACACATAAGAAGGAAACGTTCTAATATACTCAGCTATAACTATACGATCTATCTCAGAATGTGGTTTAATTTACATATTAGTCTGCTAAATAAACTCCCAGTATTTTGCTAATCGATTAATTTCATATAATTATGAGCCACTGTTCTATTTATACATATATTATTTATGGTGCAACGTTTTGCATTGTAAATTATTAAGCAAGCTACATTTCTAGATATCCCAAATCCTTCCAGCCTCGCATATACAAAAAAAGTACGTATGTTCTCACTCAAAACTGGACTAAAGACATATAAAAAACCTTCATTCAGAAAGTAAAAAAATCAATGCTAAACCAGCTGGGGTCATTAAACAAAATCAATACTTTTATCTGGCTATTTATGATAATATATAGAAACATCGGATAACTGAAGGCTTGAACTAAATGCGCGAAGGTGTAGTATGTCAATACTTACAGGATATTAAGTGGGCAATTGAAAAGACAAAGTCCAATTTGCAGACACTATTTAGCCTGGAAAGAAAACAAGCCATCGGAATACTACAAAGGAATATACTTTCTGTAAATGTTTTTAATATAAATATTAAAAATATATAATTTTAATAATATATATATACCGAAAGAGATGTGACATATGAGTAGATAATATTATGCTGGAGCAAAATACATACGTTAAGCTAAATAAAAAAAATTTTCTTTTGTTTTTTTTACACAGTGATCACCACTTATCAAGGCCTGGAAGCCACTCAGGGATAAGGGTTAAAATCTGTTGCCAAGGCCGCTGGAAAAATGGTAGGATCTTTCTATCGACCCGGTAGATATCTCACTGCTGATGCAATTCTCTATCTATATAAGAGCCAGGTACGTCCAAAGATGGAATACTGTTGCCACATCTGGGCAGGAGCTGCTAGAAAGGACTTGATAGAGTTAAAAATAGACTTCGAGCCTCGTAGGAGATGTCCTTTTCTCTTCCCTGAAACCTCTATCTCACAGAAGAGATGTTGCGAGTTTGTCTCTGATGTATCATTACTTTCAAGGAAAGTGTTCGACTGAGCTTCAGTCTATGGTCCCCCTCGCCTAACTTTCACAAGAAACACTCGTCTAGCTGAAAACACTATCAATAATTTCCCCCACTCTTTATCTGTGCCTAAATCTAAACGTAGATTCCATGAACAAATCTCCTTTCTTAGAACTGCACGCCTGTGGAATTGTCTTCCGTTTTACTGCTTTCCGGCTGACTACAATATGGTTGTGTTCAAGTCTAACGTAAATAAGTTCTTGACGAGCCGTTCCATATAAGTTATCAAATTTACCGAATTTTCATTACTAATGATTACTATATTGTCCAATTTCTACTGTACACTCTTTAACCCTTATCCTTGAGTTGCCTCTTGGCCTTGATAATGTGGTGATGCCTGTGTAAAAAAAGGGTTATTGCAAGTACATAACGTTAGTGTGGAGATTTGATGAAGTGTTTACTCAAGGGGACGGTTCATTAGGAATTTGTTAACATTGGACTTGAACACACCCAAGTTGTAGTCCGGTGGGAAGCAGGCAGACAGAAGTGGATGCAGTTTACAAACATTGGAAAATGCACAATGACCCGATACAAAAGCTTGGCAATGGGAGGACACAAGTATAAGTCTATCGGTGTTGACAATGACCACAAACTCACTTTCGCACCGCATATTAAATTCCTACAGGAAAAAAAAAAAAAAACTTTTATAAATCTCGTCAACTATTTAAAGTCTATAAGTTTCCAGAATCTTTCTTTTGGGCATCGTTATCGATATTGCACACATGATAGTCCTTGTCTAAGTAATATCCTCCGGCTGTAATACACTTGTATCGTTCTAAAAACTTCTAGAAATCCTTATTATTTCAACTAATTTATTTATCTCATTTGAATCAGTTTATATCAAAATCTTGCAGGGAGATCCGACGTTGTCCGGTATTGAATGAGGTTCAACCAAGGTTTCTACACTCCCATATTTTTATTGTCATCGAAATCGGTGAAATTGCCTATTTCTCAATCTAATCAATTGATTGCCAGCTTTAGCAAAACTTTTTCTTATTGATTATTATTATGACATCCGGTCTCCTGGCTTGGATGAGCTTATCTGTTTGTGTCGCCATGTCTCAAAAGGATTTTGTGGTTTTCGTTTTCAAGTAATGACTCTAATGTGTACATGTACCATTTAGTTGCTTCCGTAAAGTTCATTCATGTTCAACCACATCGGTTCACCGCGTACAAACACAATCGTGTCTTATTGTAATCTATTTCTTCATTTTATTTTTCCATTTCTCCTAATGTATATTATTATTTAATCATTAGAATTAGTCACAGAGACCATAATCAAATATTTATCTAAGAGCAAAACCTGTGGTATTCCCTGGGGTCTATATGATAGCAAGTCTCTTCGGATTTTCTTTACCTACTACCTCTTTTGTAAATCGTGAAAATGAGTTTGCGTTATAGGAACAGCCTTTTACCATTGTCCTTTCGTTGATGGCGGCCAGTAATATTCACTGGAATTTGTGCGACAATAAGCCCCTCCCCAAGGTCGAATTTCTTCTTGCACTCAGCCAGTGGGGGTTTTGTTAGTGATTTGTCTCCTCGGTCCTTGATACTTCTTGAGTATTGTGGGTGGGATGGTATAAACAAACACTTCATTTAGGATACTGGGTCTTTGGGGCATGTCGGCTGATTACAATGATGCATTTTCATTTTTCATGATTCCATTATGAGTTTTATTTGTGTTTTCATCTGTAGCATTATTATTATTATTATTATTATTATTATTATTATTATTATTATTATTATTATTATTATTGGCTCACAATCGAACCTTCACACAGGACATCAAAGATCTCTCCCTCACAACAACATGCGGTGTTCCCCGAAAGCTGAGTGATAACATGTATCCTCAGATTTCCAGTACCTACCACATATTTCGATTACATTTGTAGATTAATCTGCGTTATCGCAACACCCGCTTACAATTGATTAAGTGGCAATACCCACCACTCCCAAGGGTCAGTTCTCTTGGCACTTGTCAAGAGGAGGTCTCCACTCTCCTTTACCCTTCTCGACTATTTAGCATCACTCTTTGGGAGAGGCGGTGATATGCAGTTTCAATGTTCTTGGTTCCATGTAATGCTTTTTCGGGTGTTACCTCTGTAGCAGTTTGTCTGGCCCGCGTATGTGGCTCCCGTGTATTAGTCTCCGCATTACAGGGCTTTCCTTATTTCAGCTGTTTTCATTATCGTTGTTCGTTGTATCGTTGCATCCATTCCTCTGATTTCAATTCCTCCCATTTATTTTTTTAAAGGTTTTCGGAATTGTTCCTTGTGCTCCTACTATTATGAATACTATCTTTATTTTCTATATCATCGATATCCCTTTCAGCTATTTGGCTAGCTTTGTGTATTTGCTCCGTTTCTCATTTTCTTTGATAATCCCCCACCCTGTGGTCAGCTGCGACATTTATGTTACAGCACTTTTCTTTCTTGGTAATTATGGCGACATCCGATCTTCTTGCTTAGATGAGTTTTTCTGTTTACATGTCCATGTCCATGCCCCATAGGGTGTGTTGTTCTTGTTTTTATATACTGTTGCCGACTTACGCATGTACCATTTGTCTGTGAATTGGAGATGCAGTTGTTTGCACAATTCCCAGTGTACTGACCTTCCCACTGGGTCATGCCTGTTCTTGTATTCCGTTTGGGTAGGTTTGCTGCATTCACTTCCTATATGGTTTATCGTTTCGCGTCTTTGTCCATAGAGTCTGCATTTGCTGTTTTCTTGTGTTTTGTCGATATTTGCTTAGATGCGATTTCTTCGTATCGATTTATCTTCTGCTGCGGTAATTAGGGATTCAGTTACTCGGTTTACGTATATTTTCCCACCATGTTCAGGTGTTTTCGTTATTCTCATTATGTGTCATTTTTATGAATCTTCCGTGTAGTTGTTTCCCATCCCAATTTTCTTTTCTCGTTTTATCTTTTGTCTCTCTGTTTTCTGTTTTGTTGATTATTTGAGTGAGTATCCTGGGTTTCTGACCGAGCTGTCGCAGTTCTTTTTTAATCGACCCTATGAATGGTACAGAATATCAAACTATATATTCATTTATTAGGTTTCTACTATATAATTCCGTTTCCAGGAGTTTTCTTGTTCTCTAGAGATATTCCTTGCCAATGCTCTCTTATGTGTATCTTACTTTCATGGTGACTAGTTCCAGAATTCCCAATCATTTATAAGTGTATTGCTCCCCTAGTGTCCTCATCTCCGTTTGGTTGGTTAGTTTCATGCCTTCTGCCGTCGTCCGTTTTCCCTTTCCTATAACTAGTAGTGAATAGTTTTCCATTCCGTCCTCCATGTGGATATCTTGGCTAAAAATCCAGGTAGTGTTTATTAGTGTTTGTTGTCCTTTAGCGTCCTTGCAAAAAAAGTTTCACACTTTTAATAATAATAATAATAATAATAATAATAATAATAATAATAATAATAATAATAATAATAATAATAATTATTATTATTATTATTATCATTATTATTATTATTATTATTATTATTATTATTATTATTATTAACGGGACATGTGGAAATTCCACAGCGGACCATTTCACATGAAATTTACTGATGTTGCATACTGTGCATAGTGAGTGTAAATAAAGAGGCTCTGACATTATTAATCTCTTTTCTTAAAACTGCAAAATATTTATCTAAGCTAGCAGGAACGGAAAATACGCTAAAATACGCTAAAATTCACCTATATATGATATTTTAATTAATTCAATTTAATTTAATTTATATATTATTATAGAATAACTGTTAAAGTAGTGATTTCAATATATATATATATATATATAATATGTAATACTTACAAGGCAGTACAATGTAGAGGTTACGGAAAGACATAAACTGAAGCTAATGAAAATAGTTTCATTAATAAAACTACAAATACATGTGCATCTATTCATATATTTCATACACACATGTTATTATATTTGTACTGTTTAGACCTGTGACAGATGGTTTGATGGAATATCCGTGTCTTATATCATTTTGAGAAAGATATCGTCCGATATATTTTTTACTTTGGTTCCAACGCGCTTTTGTAAACGGTAATAGTCTCGCAGCAAGTAATGACCTTAATCTTATTAGTTAAAATTTTATTTCAATATGATTACTTTTATTTATTTATTTTCTTTTTAGTGTTGGGCGTTCGAAAAATCAGCATTATGTGTTATTTATTTAACCTGTAATCAGAAATGATATGTATTTTAAACATAAGTATTGTTTAATGTTTTATTTATTGTTTGTGTGTATTTTCTGCGTTCTACATGAGAGACGGTTTAAACAATAGAATTTGAATTTAAGAAATTAATGGGGGGAGACGAATAGTGAGCTGTTCTTAAGGCGATAGCCATGTTATATTTTATACAGGTCTAGTTCTAATATAATTTAGATACCCCTTAGAAGGTAAGTGTATTATATTCTGTTTATTTGAAATTCTTACATTATTTAATCTAATATATATATATATATATATATATATATATATATATATATATATATATATATATATATATATATCTAATATATATATATATATATAGTCCTATTAGTTAATTAATAATTCTTTACTCACTGTGTTATGGTGAAATAGGTTGAAACAATTTTAATCGTTTTTATTCGAATTTATATTTTTAATGTGTTATGGTGTATTGGTTATGTACGATTATTATTGTTATGTTTATTTTGAGAAATCTATTAAACCATATAAACTTGCATAAGCGTATATACATGTACTCTCTTACCATGTTTATAAATCAATTAAACCACATACACACGTATGAGCCATACACACGAACTCACTTACACCTTCGATTTATACGTGCTGGTTGGCATGTAACCTCTACGCACACACCGTCCAACTTTCACATCATAATATCACTATTTAATTGTTATATATTGTTATTATTATATTTGTTAGATAGACCAGTAACATATGTATTTAGTATTTTATGATAACCATTTGTTTGGTGGTAATAGGCGTGTTTATTAAAACTTAGGTGACAAACCTGAGTCCTGCAGCTAAAACTTGAAATGAAACAAAAACTTATGAAGAATTCTTGGTAAAATTAGTTATAAAGAACCGAAACCGAAACCAAGACTTATGGCGAATACTTAGTAAAATCATTTATTACTAGAATTGGAAGGTTTTTACAATTAAACGACCGTCAATCGGAAGAGAAAAGATGCAAGCGTGACACACAAAATAACACCCTCTCTATAGTATTAATATATAGATTATTATTATTATTATTATTATTATTATTATTATTATTATTATTATTATTATTATTATATCACTGGAAAATAACTGATCTTTTCTAAATAAAATGTTTTCGGAGAAAGCGAAAATTATTGAAAGAATCAAAGACCGCTTCAACTGTTAAGCAACATGTCGGCCATGTAGTCTGTTTTCGGACTCGTTTACAAATACACTTACTTCAATGGCGATCAAGTTTATGCAATTAAATGTGACAATTGATAATCTGCATGCGGAGAAACATCGTTGGACTATCGAATAAAAAGGACAGTATTGGACTTAGATAACAAATGCGATGCGCATAGTGACTCGCTTGATGCTTCACAGATGATTCTATTGTCGGCCTCATAGGAGATCGTGTCTATTTCTGCAGAGGCTTACGCCCATGCACAGTTAATTGAATTACTATATTTGGATGTCAGAAAGTACCGTCCGTAAAGCAACGTTGGCTCCAATTCATTTGTATTGATTAAACTTGGCATAGGTATGGCATGTCTCCAAATAGCTCAACATTAAAAAAACACGCTCCATTATTCTTTATTGTGGTACCGTTATCTATATCCGTATGGTTTTATTATTTTCTGGTGGAAGAGTAAATGATGGTCTGTCAAATGTTGACAAGGTGATGGACAACATCACTAATGCTGTTTAGCTTCTAGATATGGCAGTCATTATACTTTTCTGAAGTAAATTAAGTATTGATGGCTGAAAAAAAACCGTTGCATTGCATGTGCTTAAACATAAGTATGTCAAATATGAGACGTTCTCATTTTAAGCACGCATAGACAACGACTATGAAAAAGAAGGTCGGTGAAACATAATAAAAGCGTGATACAAAAAATAACACAGATGTTGAAAAAGTTTAAAATTTTCTTATCTATCCTGCTTTTTAAAGTCTCAATAGACAAATAACACCTATGTAACGGTAGTTGCGCGTGTAATTATGAGGCAAGGGTTGATCAAACTGAATCGATACTGCTTGGATTCTGGTGCAAGGAAATGCCCAAGACTGACTGGAAACAATTCTAAAGGAAGAGAGTAACCTAGTAATTCTAAAGGAAGCGTATAGCAAACATAGTACCCGTATTCCTCAAGTGGTCACCCATGCTAGTACTAACCAGGCTCAATGTTGCTTAATTTCGCTGATTTTACAGGAGCAGTGCATTAATCTGATTAAGCCTGCCATGCTATAGATTTTCTGCATAAATAGTTGATCAGCCTTGAGAGAACAAACGAAACATATTTTAAATCTAGTTCATTTGGAAATATTCTGATAAAAGAATAATGCACTTCAAACCTGGCCCATTTTGAAATGTTCTTATTTTAATATATTGAGTGTGTTTCTAGTACGTTCGAAACATCAATTAAAATTTCCAAGTAAATAAACTGTATCGCATGCTTTGTTTCGTTAAATTATGTGCATGTTTTCCTCTGCATTCTTTAATAAGACTAAACTATTCCATGTTTTTAAATTAAAATAAAAATATTCTTCAAAAAGTTTTATTAAACGACTTCCGTTGTACTTGTGGAAGTATGTCATTTTTGCCAACAAAAACTTACTCCTATGTTCCTCCTTAGACTGCGAGTTTTACAGTGTTGATGAACCGGATTTTGACTGTTAGGGTTTTACCATTTTAATTTAAAATTTGCCTTGGCATTTTTTTTTTCATGATAATGTTGGATTTTTATTTTACGTTGTCCTATTTCAAGAGAATTACAAAGCGTTTGTTTATAAAATCAATCAGATATATTCTAATGTCAGAGTATGGCTGGAAGCGAAAGAGAGAGAGAGAGAGAGAGAGAGAGATAGAAAGATAGGGGATGGTGGATTTGGTTGCTTTGTCGCAATGCGGTTATCCACGTCTCAGTCTTAAAACACGACTGGCATTTTGTACCGCATTCCTTGTTCTTATTAGTTCGCGGTGACCTTTCTGATAAATTATTTCAATTCATAAAAATATAATTTCTATTTTCATTATTGTAGTCCCCCCCCATAACGCTTCCTCCTATACCGTTGCATTCGAGTTTAATAACCATTGCGGTTTACTCCTTGATTGTTTTGGGTGTACCTGACTCTTACTACCCAACACTCAGACATGTAATTATGGCCGGCACTTTCAATTAAAATAATGAACAGAAATAGTATCGAGTTATATGATACCCAAATAAGGTCGGAGGTTACGTCGATTGAAACGTTTTGAAAATGACACTCACGTTTAGAATAGTAATAACAAAGACAAAAACAAGACAAATAATACAATTGACAATTACTCATATAAAAAAATAAACCTCATTAAATCATAAATTAATAATGGACATATTTTCACTACACCGTTGAAAGATTACCTAAAAGACCGACTGATATACAAAACACATGCTTCACTAAAAAACAATACGTATTCAATAAGTAAACTGCAAGACACAATTTCATTGAGGAGCTAGATTTAACTCTAAATATGTTAAATGGATTATTTTTTTAAATACGTTCATGACGAGAGAAACCAGTTACAGGTTGACAACACCGCCCGCAAAAAAGTGCGCAATTTATCAGATACGAATAAACATGAATCTTGTAAAAGAGATTCAATTCAATTTCTTTTTTTTTTCGATTTTCATTTTCAGTTGTGTATTTATTTATATAATTTTTATTAAATTTTCACCCGAAACAAGGCACATTGCCACTTTGGTGTAGAGGGCTACTATCAGGGGCAACAACTACTGGGGGTACTATGTAGGGGAGTTGTGCAGCAAGATGTCGGTTCACGTTACACTTGCACTTCTGCATGTCAGTACAGTTGGAGAAGCAGGGACCCGGAAGGGAACACCAAAGTCTAGCGGTTCTGGGGAAGAAACTACTAGAGTAGAAAGCTATTTTACATCTAGGGATCTCTACTTTGTGTCGGTGGGATTTAGCTGCCTTCGGGATTGTCGAGTATGTTTACGTCGTGGGGGCACAAGTGCTTGCAGTTCGCCAAAGCATTCACCATTAAAGTACTTATAGAACAGGCAGAGGGGCGCAACATTTCGTCGATAGGACAGAGGCTGAAGCTTAGATGACAGTTCAGGACCTATCAGCTTGGAGACTCTTTTGAACCTTGTCTAGGAGCGAGAGAGTAGTAGCAGATGCACCAGTCCAAATATGACAAATTGATCTGCTTTATGTAAATTTATCTATTAACTAGCAGACCGCCCGACATTGCCTAGTTGTAAAATACGCTTACATATGATATTTTTTATTAATGCAGATTTCGTATTTATTACTATATTATATTGGACTCCACATGTAGTAAGGATTAAAAAAGGTTTAAAAAAATGACTCGTACGCCACCACTGAGAATCGAAACCAGAACGTGCATTTACTTTTACGTTACTGCCTGAGCTATAAAGACGTGTTTGCTGCAAGGCTAACTATTTAAACGTGAACCAATAGCTATTACATCACGCATGCATATGCGTAATGCCGTCATTCAAACTTCACTTACCAAATTTAATTTCTTTAATTTTAACACTTTTGCACCGACTTTTTCCAGGTGAACCGCAAATATAAAGTTCTGCATGGGTACGAATTCACTGTATATTGAGATTGATGTATGCAGACCAAAACCTGACAGTGGAGTCTCGTAGGTATTTTTAAAACAAATATAAACATACACATATATATATATATATATATATATATATATATATATATATATATATATAAAGACGTTTCTGTTTACTGCAACCTTTTAAGCAAATATTACGCAAGTATAAATCATGTAGAATATCATGATGAATATAATCACACCTAATAGTAAACTAAAGATTATCATCCCAAGAATATCGAAAAAGTCAATGTTTAAAATAATATGTAAATTAGCTAGATATTTAGCGGGGGAATGCAATTCCACGACCCATATATTAAAAGTATTGTATTTTGTTTTGTAAATAAATATAAAAGGGGTTTTAATATGAATAAAAAAGCAACTCTACAGTATTTAAGGAAGATGGAGCACATGTTTAAAGACTGTGGATTATTTAGCTTTAACTATATGCCACTTTAAATTCAGTTTGTATATTTGTTAATTTATATTATGTATAATATATTTTGTCCATCAGTCAGTTATTTGTATACATGACAAAATCCCCTCGTGCAAAATTCGATATGACTAGAATTGTATAGTTGTTTGTATTGTATAATAGCAGGAAAACCAGACGTCGCTCGGGATTTAATGAGGATCAACGATGCTTTTATTGTCACCGAAATCGGTGAAATTTACAATTTTTCAATTACAATAGAAAAAATGCGAGCATGTAAATTAATATGATTAAGCTTAAAATACACCACTAGTTGTTAAAACTGGAAAAGAAAAGGACAGGATATTCCAGTAAAAATATAATAAATTTATAACTTAGAATATTGCAGCGTGAGCGATTGATTATGTAATTTTATAGATTTAATTAAAAAAGCTTACTGCTGCAATATTTTAAGTTATAAATTAATTATATTTTTATCAGAATATCTTCTTTACTTTTCAAGTTCAACAACTAGTCCTTTACTTTTCATGCTTAAGCTTAACTATATTACTTTTCATGCTCGCATTTTTCTATGGCAATCTAACATTTTTCCAGGCTTCTAATAAATTCACTTGTTCTTTGTTTAATTGCAGTCTTATTTTTTGGGCCTCATAAACGCATATATAATAACAATGCACGGATCTCGTATGTTTTCAATAAAATAATCCAATTATCTCCCTTTCATGCTTTCTGTAGTTAATTATTAGCAATAGTAGTTGCTGAAGTGACGTGGTTGCTATGGAAACCAGTCATTAAAAATTGTCGCTTACCTCCTTATATTTTTTACGATTTAGAACACCAGAAATTAATGATAACTTTTGTGTTACTGAACGAAAATTTAATTTTTTTCACAATATAGCTGAGAAGGTGATATAAAAACGGTAATAATTGTTTGAAATTTTGTCGCAAAATAAGGGATCGGTGAAGCTTTAAAGCAGTTCTAAATGACTAAATCCGACACTTAACCATATATTCAAACACTACCGTGTTTATGGTCGCATCTTATTCACGCGGTTTTAAGTTTCATTCGATTCTTAGTATCCAACTGTTTTTTTTTTCTTTACCTTAATGCGATAACTCAAGTGTTAGATCTGGAAGCGCCTGCTTTTGTAGCGCCATGGAAGAATATTTTACATAAGTACAAACTTTTAACTAAATAAACAAAATTGGTTATTTATCAGAATAGATCATCTATATAGTAGTTTGCGTGTTTCTTTCTTAGTTAATCGGTACCTTACATTTTGAAAAAGCAAGGAAATATGGTCTAGAATGCTTTAAAATCTGCCTATCAGTGGCATTTGCTTTTGAAAGCCCCTTCGGACAACTTCACTTACCAAATTTAATTCCTTTAATTTTAACACTTTTGCACCGACTTTTCCCAGGTGAACCGCAAATATAAAGTTCTGCATGGGTACGAATTCACTGTATATTGAGATTGATGTATGTAGACCAAAACCTGACAGTGGAGTCTCGTAGGTATTTTTAAAACAAATATAAACATACATATACATATATATATATATATATATATATATGTATGTATATATATGTATATAAAGATCTTTCTGTTTACTATAACCTTTTAAGCACATATTACGCAAGTATAAATCATGTAGAATTTCATGATGGATATAATCACACGTAATAGTAAACTAAATATTATCATCCCACAAGAATATCGAAAAAGTCAATGTTTAAAATAATATGTAAATTAGCTAGATGTTTAGTGGGGGAATGCAATTCCACGACCCATATATTAAAAATATTGTATTTTGTTTTGTAAATAAATATAAAAAGGGTTGTAATATGAATAAAAAAGCAACTCTACAGTATTTAAGGAAGATGGAGCACGTGTTTAAAGACTGTGGATTATTTAGCTTTAACTATATGCCACTTTAAATTCAGTTTGTATATTTGTTAATTTATATTATGTATACTATATTTTGTCCATCAGTCAGTTATTTGTATACATGACAAAATCCCCTCGTGCAAAATTCGATATGACTAGAATTGTATAGTTGTTTGTATTGTATAATAGCAGGAAAACCAGACGTCGCTCGGGATTGAATGAGGATCAACGATGCTTTTATTGTCACCGAAATCGGTGAAATTTACAATTTTTCAATTACAATAGAAAAAATGCGAGCATGTAAATTAATATGATTAAGCTTAAAATACACCACTAGTTGTTAAAACTGGAAAAGAAAAGGACAGGATATTCTAGTAAAAATATAATAAATTTATAACTTAGAATATTGCAGCGTGAGCGATTGATTATATAATGTTATAAATTAATTATATTTTTACTAGAATATATTCTTTTCTTTTAAAGTTCAACAACTAGTCCTTTACTTTTCATGCTTAAGCTTAACTATATTACTTTTCATGCTCGCATTTTTCTATTGTAATCCAACATTTTTCCAGGCTTCTAATAAATTCACTTGTTCTTTGTTTAATTACAGTCTTATTTTTTGGCCCTCATAAACGCATATATAATAACAATGCACGGCACTCGTATGTTTTCAATAAAATAATCCAATTATCTCCGTTTCATGCTTTCTGTAGTTAATTATTAGCAATAGTAGTCGCTGAAGTGACGTGGTTGCTATGGAAACCAGTCATTAAAAATTGTCGCTTAGCTCCTTATATTTTTTTACGATTTAGAACACCAGAAATTAATGATAACTTTTGTGTTACTGAACGAAAATTTAATTTTTTTTCTCAATATAGCTGAGAAGGTAATATAAAAACTGTAATAATTGTTTGAAATTTTGTCGCAAAATAAGGGATCGGTGAAGCTTTAAAGCAGTTCTAAATGACTAAATCTGACACGTAACCATATATTCAAACACTACCGTGTTTATGGTCGCATCTTATTCACGCGGTTTCGAGTTTCATTCGATTCTTAGTATCCAACTGTTTTTTTTTTTTTGTACCTTAATGCGATAACTCAAGTGTTAGATCTGGAAGCGCCTGCTTTTGTAGCGCCATGGAAGAATAGTTTACATAAGTACAAACTTTTAACTAAATAAGCAAAATTGGTTATTTATCAGAATAGATCATCTATATAGTAGTTTGCGTGTTCCTTTCTTAGTTAATCGGTACCTTACATTTTGAAAAAGCAAGGAAATATGGTCTAGAATGCTTTAAAATAAGCCTATTAGTTGCATTTGCTTTTGAAAGCCCCTTCGGACAACCCTACACAATAATATGAGAGATAATTATATTTGATGGAGCATCGTTTTCAAATATCATTATAATAATATATGATGAATGTTGTTATAGTGTATGAGAGGGAGTGGTAGCAATTTTGAATTACAGCAGTTCTTTACCGAATACACAAGGGAACCGTTACATAAAGAAAGGAAGATCCAAAAGCAACAAATCTAAACATACAAATAAAAATGGCTGCCAAAAGATTCTGAACTGGAAAAGTAAATTAATGACTGCCCCTTACAATGTAATTACCGAACTATGGACCACGCTATTATTTTCGGCGTATTTATTAGTACAGAGTAGTTTATTTCAATAGGATAATTCTATAATAAAAATTCAATGGATTCTCTATTAATGGAAATGTTAATAAACTCATTTGTTTTCCTGTCAATAAAAAGCTACTGTTTTACGACACCCAGGAAGTTATTAGCTTTATCAAAACATATTTGTTGATTAGAAATGATTCTTATTTCGTGGAATTTCGTCAAATCTTGCCAGTAAAATATATTATTGATTCCAAGGCAGTAATGTTTTACTCAGTAGAGAGACATTTGTTGCGTGGTTATCGCTAATAAAGGGGACTGTGTGTGATCGTATAAATGTTTTTTCTATTCCATAATATGTTCATATTCTTTTGGGTGTGTGTGTGTGACGTGTCATGCATTTTGTGACTACCTTCTGCGTCGCGATGTTGGTCCATCTGGAAACATCTCGTCTTCCAGGGAAGACTTAGTACCTGTTTTGGACGAAGATTCATTTCACTCCAAAACAAGGAATTGGTTTTATAGTTTCTTTCACTTTCCAGATGTCTCGCAGAAGAATGGAAATTGAATCTCTGGCTTGCGTGGTTCTGTTCTACACACGTCAGCGCCCCCCCCCCAGTTAAGGGGGGAGAGACAACGGTAAAGCCGTCCGTCCTCTTCTAAGCGGTAGCTCTAGATATATCTAAGGCGTTTTACAGGGTATGGCATAAGGGTCTCCTCATGAAAATTAGATCATAATGTATCACTGGTAGAATACTTAGCATAATTAAATCCTTCTTAGATAAGAGAAAAATCCAGGTTGTCCTCGACGGTCGTACATCTAAACAATATTATATAAATACGGGAGTGTCCCAGGGGTCTATCCTTGGACCTCTACTGTTCCTGATATTCATAAATGGCCTCCCCGACAAAATTACCTCTTAGATGGGTATATATGCTGATGAACCACACTCTATAACGGGCACAACAGGAAAACAAATGAACACATATCTAAAGAAATGTCAGAAACACTAGAGGATTACCTCCAATCTGTAGTGAAATGGGGAAAAAAATGGATGGTCACGTTCAATGCCGCCAACACTAAACTAGTTTCATTCAATAACAAGAAACCTTCTCTACCACCTATAGCAATGACCAATGACTCTTTATCTTAGAGTACATCTTTCAAACTCATTGGCTTAACATTCACAGGAAACATGAGTTGGAACAATTACATAGAAGGCATTGCCAGAGCCGCTGTAAGGAAGATAGAAAACTACTTTTTTTTTACACAGTGATCACCACTTATAAAGGCTGGGATGCCACTCAGGGATAAGGGTTATTGCAAGTACATTAAGTTAGTGAGGAGATTTGCTGAAGTGTTTACTTAAGGGGGCGGTTCATTAGGAATTTGTAAACATTGGACTTGAATACATCCAAGTTGTAGTCCAGAGGGAAGCAGGCAGACGGAACAGAGTTCCATGGGCGTGCAGTTCTAAGAAAGAAGCTTTGCTCATGGAATCCGCGTTTTGATTTAGGCACAGATATAGAGTGGGGGAAATTTTTCACAGTGGATTCAGCTAGACGGGTGTTTGTCGTGAAAGATTGGTGAGGGGGGACCAGAGATTGGAGTTCATACGAGCATCTGCCATGGAAATAACGATAAAACAAGGACAGGCTCGCAACGTCTCTTCTGTGGGAGAGAGGTTGCAGGGTAGAGAAAAGGGCATCCCCCACTAAGCCACGAAGTCTATTTTGTACTCTGTCAAGGCAGGATAGGCTGTTTTTAGCAGCTCCTGCCCAGATATGGCAACAGTATTCCATCCTTGGACGTACTTGGCTTTTATATAGATAGAGAATTGCATCAGTAGTGAGATATCTTCTGGAGCGGTAGAAGGATCCCACCATCTTTCCAGCGACCTTGGCAACAGACTTAATGTACGTGTTCCATTTCAGATCAGGAGTAAAGGTCAAACCCAGAAGCTTGTCAAAACACGGAGCCTCACCCAGACGAGAGCCATCCATCCCAATTGATGCCAGCTGGGGATCAGAGCGTTGATGATGTAAGGATAGGAGTTTGGTTTTGGATGCATTAAAGGTAACCAGCCACATCTTCCCCCACTGAACCACGCGCTCGATATCAGAGGAGAGAGAATCAGAGAGAACTTTGTCATTTACAGCCTTTGATGTGTTGCCGTAGATGGTTGTGTCATCAGCATAGATGTCAACGAATGATTTAAGTATGTGCTTAGGGAGGTCATTGATGTAGATCAGGAAGAGTGTTGGGCCCAGGATTGACCCCTGAGGGACTCCAGCATTTATATTGCAGGCCTCCGATTTTTGTCCATCGACCACTACTCTTATGAGCCTATCGGAGAGAAATGATTTAATGATTGAGAAAACATTTCCTGTTATAACGTAGCTGGAAATCTTGTGAAGTAGACCCTTATGCGATACCTTGTCAAAGGCCTTTGATATGTCAAGAGCAATTCCCCTAGAAAGAAAGCCTTTGTCAAGAGATTCACTAATCCTGTGGGATATAACCGTCAGCACATCTGCGGTAGATCTTGCAGAGCGGAAACCATATTGTGTGTCACTAAGAAGGTTATTCATTCTGAGGAGGTTGACTATTTCTCTATTTAATATGGATTCCAGCCACTTACTCATAACACAGAGGAGACTTATTGGTCTGTATTGAGAGGGAGATGACTTATCACCTGAATTCTAAAATATAGGGCAAACTGAAGAGGTCTTCCAGGGAGTCGGAAAGCACTTCTCCTTAAGGCAGCGCTTTAATAGTTTCGTAAGTATGGGAGCAAGTTCTGGTTGAAGCTTTTTTAACACTATAATTGGGATGCCATCAGGGCCAGTTGCTTTACTGGAATCTAGGTTCTTTATTAGCTTGGCGACCTCATGCACGGATATTTGTATGTTACCCAGCTTGTTCTGTGTTATAGGAGGAAATATGGGGAGTTGATGGCCTTCGTCGCATAGGGTAGAATTAGCTGCAAAGTTCTTTGCAAATAGTTTGGCCTTGTCTGACGCTGACGAAATGACCTCTGGTACATTGATAATGGTTGGTATAGAACGCACACTTCTGTTCAGGATCTTATTTGTTACTTACACCCGAAAGTATCCTTTACCTCAATAAGGCCACCATTCGCCCATATATGGAGTATTGCTGTCATATTTGGGCTGGTGCATCTGCTACTAGTATATTGGCCTTCGGAACAGGATCAAAGTGTAGTATCTGTTCCGGCAGATGCTGCACTTAAGATAATTTGTACCAGTCAATGGAGGGGAAACCCTCTATACTGGGACAATTATTATTTTTGGTAACCAGAGTGCCCCCTTTTTGCCTACTTTTAGCGGAGCTGGTTTTTACCTCACATTAAAAACGGCCTTGTGCCTAATTTGCTCAGTGGGGGAGCAAATAAATACCATCTGCTACTAGTATCTCGGTCCTTGACAAGGTTCAGAGAGAGTCGCCAATCTGATAGGCCCTGAACTGCCATCTAAGCTTCAGCCTCTGTCCCTTTGACGAAACGTTGCATCCCTCTGCATGTTCCACAAGTATTTTAATTGCGAATTCTCTGACGGACTGCAAGCACTTGTGCCTCTAAGACGTCAACAGCCTCGACACACCCGACCGGCTGCTAAATCCCACCCCCACACTATAGTGATCCTTAGATGTAAAATATATTTCTACTCCAGTAGTTTCTTCCCCAGAACCGCTAGACTTTGGAATTCCATTCCCGGTCCCTGCTTCCCCAACTGCACTGACGTGCAGAAGTTCAAGTACAACGTGAACCGACATCTTGCTGCCCAAATCCCTACATAGTTCCCCAGTACTTGTTGCCCCTAATAGTAGCTCCTTACACCAAAGTGGCTATGTGCCTTGTTTGGGGTGAAAATGCAATAATTTTTTTTTTTTAAGTCTAAACCAAATCTCTAGGTTCAGCTAACCTGATCACGTGACTCACACGCAATCCGATCAGCTGACCTAGATTTCCGGTCAACGTGTCTCAATATAATTTACACATCTCGCTCCCTCTCTCTTTCTCTCTCTCTCTTTCTATCTCTTTATCTCTATCTCTCTTTCTCGTCATTTTATAACACATTCAATCATTATAGATGAAAAGATTTACGAAAAAAATCAATTCATGAAGATTTTACCTAATTCAAGGAACACAAATAGAGAAGAAAAATGTTTTTCAGTTGTGATGAAAGCGAAAGTTGCTCCTGCAAATATCCTCTAAGAATGAATTATAAACTGGGAATCAGCCGAGACACCTCTATTGAAATAATGATAGACTTAAGAAAGAATAGCAAAATGTCTTCTCCATGAAATGATATATTGATAAGAGAAATAGCTTTTATAACATCATAAAAGAATAAATCATCATTTGATGTCACTCTCTTGTAATGTTTAAACAGTACCCGATCTCAATACCTCTCGATTACTTATATATTTAAATGATTTCCATCATGAGTAAAATATTTCCAGAAACGATCGAATAATTTAACAATCTTCATTTAATCAAACCACGGGTTAGATAGATGTCTTCCATGCTCAGAGAATTCAAGCAATAATTTACATAGCATAAAGAAACATAATTGATTACATAATCACGCTGATATAGCATTTCCTTAAGTTGTGCAATGTTTACAATTTGGGGATGGAAGATATTTTATCCAATATTTGTATATCTCGACGTTATTTCCATTCATTCTATAACTTTATTGCTACAGCTTTAAAACAATGTCTACACGCAGGATTCGGATTAAGGCAATACGTATCTTATAATTACAATTCCGCGCGCAGACATTTTAGCAGAAGGGTATTTCTTGTCTATCAAGACTGAAGAAACAACATTGTTAAGCAAAAGTCATGTTGACACTATCATGTTATTGGCGCTATAAATCTGACAACATATTAGGTAATCTTTGACATTGTCTTACCAGAAGAGATCATGCTGCACTACCAACTGCGTGGGTGAAAAAAGGAAGAGCGGGAGAACAATGTTATATTTATTCTGCTGTGAGCAGCAAGTATGACGAGAGAGTAAATGTTTCCGTGGCAGTTGAAGAGGACATAAATATCTGAATAGTTTTATTAAAGTCATATATTGTATAGGGGCTGACACTCTATATTAAAATCAACTTGAAGATAATTAATCAACTTTAGCAACGGCTAGCTAAATGTTTGGGTTTCATGCTCTTCATAACACCCCGACTTATACTGAATGTAATTATAACGCAAGAATTACCTCGTATATTTATATAGCGGAATATTCAGTTTTGATTCAACTCGAATGTAATATCAATAAAGTTCTTTAGTTCTGCTTAGAAAGCAAGATCGATGCTGGACGAGTTTATTCCATTAAAAACACAATATAAATAAGATATTTTAGTCATATCATTTCATTGTAAAACTAGGATTGTACATATATAATCGAAGTTTGTCGTTTTAATCTCGACAATGAAAAGTAAAAGAAACACCACATGTGTATCCTAATAAGACCGACAATCTGATTTATATTGTTGTAATCTTATGAATAAATATCTTCTTGCCTTGGACTCGGTATCTACCTCCAGTCATCAATCGTATACATATGTACGGGCACATATGCTGGTGTATGCAGTTACGCCCTTAGGTGTCCTTGTATATAGGTATTCGGTGGCTTTTGCGGACATTGAAGTCTTGCGACATATAGCATTCATTCCTTTGTGCCTTCCCAGTTTGATTTATCAAACAAGATAATCAGGGGTTCTCACCCCCTTCCTTGCTCTAATTGTATATAATTTCTACATTTAGCAACTAGTATACATTTGTTCTAAAAATAGGACAACTAGCTTTAGAACAGTTACTTAAAACTGTATGTAGGTACATAAAATGATATATATGTGTGTGTGTGTTTGCGTGCGCGTATGTGCCTGTGTGCGTGTGTGTGTGCGTGCGTGTGTGTATGTGATCAATTGAAAATATTAGTTAGTTCCCAAAGTAAGATGCTATTTATTTTATGGTATGTGTTACTATTTTCAATACCCCACACAAACACACGAGGAATATATATATATATATATATATATATATATATATATATATATATATACATATATATATATATATATATATATATATATATATATATTTATTCGATTGGCAAAATTTTAGAATAATTATAAAAAAGTGAACCATCGCGTAAATTCAATCAACTAAAAAAATGGAAACCGGGGTGAGGAAAATAATATATATATATATATATATATATATATATATATATATATATATATATATATATATATATATATATATATATATATATATATATATATATATAATGGGGCAAGTTATATGTACAATTCAATAAAATAAATAAGTCGATTAAAAAACGATTGTTAAAATATACCCAAAGCGCTTTTCGTTCAGACAAACATTTTCAAGGGTCATAAGTCTGAAAATTATTATTTTTTAGAATATTTGGTAGTGATATGGAATAAGAGCGGAGAGGAGGTTAAGAAAAAAAAACTGACTACCCAAATAATTCTAACTGAAGCCGGAGGTTTCTCTGCTTGCACAAAGTAGGGGGGTTATTTTTATAATATATATATATATATATATATATATATATATATATATATATATATATATATATATACATATATATATACACTATTATGAATTCAATTCGATACATATCTTCAGATATCATTCTCAATAAATGACGTCAACTATCTAAAAAGAGCATCAATCAAGGTTAACACCTCAATCATTTGTATATCACATTTATTATATTTGACAGATATGGAATATCAGATGTTACTTACTGAACGTAAGTCTAAAATCCTTCTACGGTGTTCATGAAAACGTAAGCATTCGCTGTTTACCATTAATCAGTTTAAACGTTTAAATTTAACTAACACGTACATGATTTAGTAATTGAGTCGAACACTATTTCAATGGTAAAATTATACGATTTTCAAGAATTGTATAATTTAATGTTATTTCCAACAATACGTATCAATTTATTATAATAACTAGTATTTGAGATAACCTTAAATTAGGCAATTTGTTGGAACTACATATGTTAAAATAACCTTAATCTGTTGAAATAACGAGGTCTGTAGAAATAATTTTATATTAGGCAGTTATCTTCTGGGATCATACTAGTTAGCAGTCAATGAAAAATA
Organism: Euprymna scolopes; assembly: GCF_053919585.1. Classification (NCBI taxonomy): domain Eukaryota; kingdom Metazoa; phylum Mollusca; class Cephalopoda; order Sepiida; family Sepiolidae; genus Euprymna; species Euprymna scolopes. Next base: position 85,275,543 of record NC_136507.1, read on the forward strand.
AATCAGGGTATATTACATCCTATTATGATATCACTAATATATGATATTACATTCTATAATGATATCACTTCTATATGGTATTACATTCTATAATGATATTTCTACTATATGGTATTACATTTTATTTTGAAATGGCTACAATATGATGTTACATTCTATTATGAGTCACTACTTTATGCTATTACATTCTATAATGATATCACTACTATATGGTATTACATTCTATTATAATACCACCATTATATGACATTACATTATATTATCTCACGACTATATATAGTAATATATTCTATTATGATATTACTAACATATGGTATTACATTCTATTATGATATCACTACCATATGGTATTACATTCTATTATGATATCACTACTATATGGTATTATATTCAATGTGTGATATCACTACTATTATACCTTACTTCGTAAAATTTATAAAAGCGCACTTTGAAGATAAATAAATTTCAAATTGAATCTTGTACCTTTATTTTTAAAGCCTATAGTAAAAATATTTTGTTTAACAATTTTTCTGCCTTGGATGAAATGCTTTTCTAATGTGTGTATATATATATATATATATATATATATATATATATATGTATACATATATATATATTATGATAGAGCATACACGAGAGCATATATATATATATATATATTATGATAGTGCATACACAAAATAACAGATGGACTTATGCTTTTCTTACTCGTTGTTATTACTAAAATATGTATATCAAATTATACAATTATAATATTGATTGTTCATTTATATATTTTACTATAGTCTCTAACGAGTAAATAGACATCATTAAACAATTATGATATGGAAGAACGTTGTTTTGGATTACGTTCAAAGGAGCAGAGCAAATGTGAGCGTCTTGTCTAATCTATCATGCGCAGTCACCTCCCACCTAATATATTTTCGTAGGGAGAATAAAAAGTCACGTATTGTACTGACTAGCATGTGTGTGAAACGATCGATGTATATTCCCTGGAATGTAGATAAATAAACAATGATCTTTATTCGAGAGTTGAAGAGGAATAAAAACGACTGTATTTCTCTCCATATGTTACTCGAACTTAACAATCAGCGTGGCAATCTGACAACGCGCATTGGTTTATGGAGAATCGTCTACTTTAGGGTGTCACATGAAGTAGGTTTTAATACATCGGACGTTGCCTAACTTCCATTGTCCGTGTGATCGAAACTTTGAAAGCAATTTTGCTAACAGACTTTGGCTTGATAGTGATTGTTATCAGCACGAGAACGCGAAGTGCATTATTAGCTCATATCCTCTTTCGATGGAAATAATTGCAAATGTATTACTCCAAGATTGAAACGAGGCGATGCGCATTGGGCATTTTCTCGTTGTCTCTATGGATTTTTCTATAGTAATAATTGCCAGTTAATGGACAATAAGAGCGCATATATATGTATATATATATATATATATATATATATATATATATATATATATATATATATATATATATAGAGAGAGAGAGAGAGAGAGAGAGAGATAGATATATAGATATAATATAGATAGATATAGATAGATATAGATATAGATATATATAAAGGTTTAAAATATCTAAAAGTAAAACTCGTTCAATTTCCACAAGATTTTGATACTGCTCAATTAAAAGAGCAAAAATGTTTTTTATTAAATTTACAGAAAGAAAATTACCATAAGCCCCTACAATAACTCTATTGTTTCAATCTTAAAAGACATAGACAGTGGACAGTATAATACTCTTTTTATTCGAGGCCAGTTCTATTATATAACTGGCTTCATAAAGGAGCAAAGATATATTATTGTCGTCTATCTATGATATTTAAGACTTAAACAATATATATATTGCAGCAACTTATGATAATTTTGTTTATCTTGATTGAATAAACTAATATATATATATATATATATATACATATACATATTTATATGTATACATGTATAGAGGTGTGTATGTATGTATGTCTATTCATACACATAGACTGATTTCTACAAAATAAAGAACATCTCAACAATAACCAACACGTTTTATCACAATAACGAACAGCTATTTACATCATAATTACCAACAATGTTATCACGTCCAAATCGGCAATAAAGGAGGAGCTATCACTTTTATGGATTTCTGCTACATTTATGGAAGCGGAGAAACCCCACCTCCTAAACACATGTTTCTCCAAACCACTTCCTGAAGACCGAACCTTCTAGATTTAAGCAAGAGATCATTTATCCAAAGATTTACCTTCACTGTTTCAAAGATCATAACTTCCCTGCCCCAAAAACCTTAAACCAGCCAATTTTCACAGCATTCCACAACTATACTGGTGCTATAAATGCTACAAACACTGGCCTTTAATCTCGCCTATATCTATGAATTAGACAAACTTCATGCACATTTAACCCCCCCCCCGATAAATCTATAATATCGGATGTTGACACGCAAACAGAATATACAAGGTGCCTTCAATAACTTTAAAACATTTTGTACAGGCATTATTCTTGATGCAGACTTTTGAACATTCAGTATATTATTGGAATGCATCTTATGAAATGATTCACCAATTTTTTTTAGTTCAGATTTTAATTTACAGTTACGCCAAGAATTGAAATGCACCCTACTAAAATGGAATTGCTACAGCTGCGGTACTTCAAAGATGCAAAAAGTGGGAATATTTTAGAATGGTATGCAATAAAATTCTGTTTTAAACTTGAAGGAAAATGCTACAAAGACGTATGGAACTCTACAGACTGTTTAAACCCATCTTGCAACAATCGAGCATCAATGTTCAAGTGAACTAAAAGATTTAAGGAACGCATGGAGCATGTAAGAGATGAAGAGATAGGTGGGAGGAGTAACGGAGTCAGAACACCAGAGTTGATTTGCCAACAAAACAATTTCATAGATAAAGACATTAAGTAAAGTGTGTAGGAACTATATGCTTAAGTATTCACGAGTAATAAAAGATATGTTCAAGTATTCACGAGTAACTAAAGATATGCAGAAGTATTCACGAGTAACTACAGATGCAGAAAATTTGCGCGATATATGTCCCACTCCATCAGTCCAGAACACCATTTTTCTCACTAACAACTGTTTCCAAGATGGGCATCACCATCCTTATAAGCCATACCTTTCTACTTGTGATTGTTGCTTATTTCCTAAGCTGAAGTAAAACCGTTGAGGACATCGTGATCAGACAATAGAAGAGATGAAATAGTCGGTAACTAAAGTCGTTGGTACGCTCAGAAAAGATGTTAGAACGGTATAATGGAGGGGATTATTTCGAAATGAATTAGAGTTTCATGCAATAAAATCTCTATACGAAAACAGTCTAGAAACCTATTAAAGGCACCTCGCATATCTGGATATGTAGACCATATTCTATCTCCTTTAATACACAGGATCCCTAGTTTGATCAATGGCACCACGAATTTTCTCTACATTATCCGAAGAATACATAATATTTTCCAAGAAAGTGTTTTAGTCAGTTAAGGGCCTATCAGCTGCATACACTAAAGCCCCATATGATGACGGTGTACAGACTTGTAAAACAGTCCTTCTACACAATAATTTGAAATACATATTATAGATATTCGATCTAGTATACTAAAATCATAGAAGTTTCATTTAAATAACTAAAAATATATCCAGATTAATGATACTACCATGAGCACTTAAATAGCTGTAACTATTCCAACATATTATGCATACGCTAGAAACTTAAGTTCTTTACCCCCCCCAAGTCTGCCCTACTATTGCCTTTATATCGTTGATATTTTCTTTATCTGACAACCTGGTCTTACTAACCTGAAAGACTTCCATGAATACACCAACAATTTTCATAACACTATAAAATTTACAGTGCGACACGCATATAATTCCATTCCATTTATAGATATTACTTTCGTATCCCATACCAATAAAATATCTACGTCTGTCTTTTCTAAACCCACCAATTACATTTGACAAAGATATTACAATTTTTTAATTGTGTTCAAAATTCTACTACTGATTTCGGCCATTATTGCACCGGTTAACCAGAGAATAATATTTGCTGCTCTCTATTAGATTAGATGATTGTTTAGAAATCAGATTCTGTGACAAAATCATTTAAATTTTTGTGTCAGCTGGGTTTTACTTACACATATCCAAAGTATGTTTTTTTCAGATGAAAATGCTTTGCAAACAACACACACACACATACACACACATACGCACACACACACACACACATATATATATATATGTATATATATTTTCTGATAAAAAGATCAATTACTGTAAATCGATGATGCCAAGTACACGTTAATTGCATGTTGTTTCATTATTGTTCAAACTTCTAAGCTGAAATTCCCGTTTTCTTCGAACTAATAAAATGCTCAGCGGTAGAGATGTCTCTCTTAAGATTCTAACAGAAGTTAGCCATCATGACTGCGTCCCAGCGACCATAAGACGCTGACAGAATGACCTTTCCAACTCATCGTCTACTGTACCTACGTTTTCTGGAAACCAGTTCATATGCAAAGATAGGTATTGCATCTTGACGTTCATGTTGTTCTTAAGGTTTCTGAAAGCAGTCAACACATTGATGACAAATTCTCTATTGTTTCTGACCGTATTGCCAACAATGTTCTTAACTACAAAGCTTCTGCGCTTCTAGTTAATTTCTTTCGTTAAATTTAAGAACTCTGGAGTTATGATAACCTGCCGGATCTGACAACCAGCAAAAAATCTAGCTTTCAACTACATTGAGCGTGCATATGGTTCCCGTTTAACAGTTACTTTCGACGGGCTGGACTTCATCGAAATAATTTCAGATCCTTGAAACCTCTTCTACTATTTATGTAGTAAGATTAGTGTAATACATAATATAATAGTAAACTATAGAGGAGGATTCGCGTGTATAGACACAGGCATAGACACTCTTGCGTTCAACATTATTATATATATATATATATATATATATATATATATATATGTATATATTGCACTAAAGACCAAGTAATATATAAATTTTAGCTGTAGATTTAATAATCAAATTATGCTATTCTTAATATAATCATATAATATTACTAGCAGTCCGCCCGGCATTGTCCGGTCGTAAAATACGCTTAAATAAGGTATTTTTTTTATTAATGCAGATTTTGTATTTAGTATTATTTTATTTTATACCTAATGTATAGTAATGATTTTTAATATTAAAAAAAAAAAAATGACACGCGCGCCACAACCGAGAATTAACCAAAACGTTTAGCTCATGATTTACTTTTTCCTTTGGTGGCAAAACCTGATCTATGAAGATATGTTCGCTGCAAAGTTAAGAATTAAGACACGAACAAACAGATATTATGTTACGGATGCATATTCGTAATACGAAGACACTATTGGAATAGGCTTTGTTACACCTACGGATCTCTCCTGTGTAGCGGGAGAATTTAGTCTGTTGGGTTTGTCGGGGGTATTTATGTCGATAGCGTACACAGTCATTGTTCACCAGAACATTCATCATTAAAATACTTGTAGAACAGGCAGAGAGATGAATCATCTCGTCGATGATACCGAGGTTGAAGCTTAGATGACAGTTCAGAACCTATCAGCTTGGCGACTGTCTTTTGAACCCTGTCCAGGAATGAGAGACTAGTAGCAGATGCACCATCCCAAATGTGAAAACAGTACTTCATACGCGGGCGAATGGTGGCCTTAAAGAGGTACAGGATACTTTCAGGCGCAAGTAAATTTTGCTCTCGTACATAACTCGATTCATATACTTAAGAACACCTTGAAACATACATTGTGTGATTGTAATCTATAGAAAATATTCCTTTGATTAACATACGTTAATTTAATTAACTTTAGTTTAATAAAATGAGTCTAGTAAAAATAGGTTATTGTATTGAAGATAATATTTTGGATTAAAAGGGGCTATTAACGTATACTTCGCATCCTAACTCATCTCCTACCAAAAGGCAAAAGACTGACACACTAACCCAATAATGATTGCAGATTATTGTTTGGATATAGGCATATATCGATTTTTTATGAGGGCTTGCAATAACTTATTTCCAGCCGTTTTTATGTAAGTATATTCCTCCAGGTGTTTACAGTTTATGCAAGAAACCGAACAGATTTATGATATAAGCATACACACGTTTGCAATTGAAGTGTGGTTTACGACCTCAACGTTACGAGACGCCTTTCTCGACAAACACAACACCTACGGGAGTTAGGCGGCAAACCAAATTATATCGAGATGCACATTACTGCAAATTATTTAGGCAAACAATTCCAAAACCCCTTACTGAATATTAGATTATTTGTTTTTCAATTCGTTCACTTTTCAATTAACTGAAAGAAGAAAGAAAAAGAGAGAAATGTATACAGAGCAATTAGTGACGTGTTCAGAGAACAAGGGTTCAGGCAGAAAACTCTCGCCTCCCGTATTTGTCCTTTAGTTTTCCTATTTAATAACTAATGTTTCTGATAATATGGGAAATATTCCTGTTTCTGGGTCGGAATTGAATGACGAATCTCTGTTTCTAACGCCAATAAATCGCAGAGCTCGCTTTCTTAGAATCTCACAAAATCATTATCTGCAACAGAGAGATGAAGTTTCCATAGTATTCATGAATACTGCCATCGTAACAGTGCAATTTATAATTCCCTTTAGTATATGCAAGCGAAATAAAGAATAGGAGACATTGCTTTGTTGGTTGGTCGATTGGTTGTTTTTGTTTTACGACATATCAATTCTTTTCGGGTTATTTAATGCCGAATCCAAAGATTTTGAAGACATTTTTTTAATAGAATATATTTGTTGTTTTCAAGTCGTTTTCTATTTAACCCATAGTTGGTACCCTAACAGTTACTACCACCCCGGGCCAGAGTGGACCTGGGAGCAATGGTAATTAAATGATGGCTTCACGCTCCCCAAAGCCTGCAAGAAGGGGCCTCACCACTGGATATAGGTTAAGGTAATATTCAGGACCGCATTGCTTTGTAATGCCTCCTATACGATACAATAATAAAATTTTGCTGTTATTCATTACAACATTTCCTGTGTTTTTTTCCTTGTAAAACTATAATAGTACTGTCGATATTAGTTAGTAAGTAATAGAAGTAATATAATACGAAATAATAAATTACAAAGCGTAAAAAAAAATATATGCTAACTAAGAATGGAGAAATTTAAATGAAATAACATGTTTACTTTGCTATACCAATGGTCTATATATAAACACAGATGGGGAGGTGACCGCTCTCCCAACTCTCTCTTTCTCTCTCCCTCCTTCTCTCTCTCTCGCTATCTATCTCTTTGTTGCTTCTCCCTGTTCATAGCTGGGAAGAGGTGAAAGTCAGAGGGTGCAAGGTCAGGAGAGTAGGGAGGATGGGGAAGCTGACCGCTCTCTCTCCCTCTCTCTCTCTCTCTCTGGCTATCTATCTCTCTTTGTTGCTTCTCCCTGTTTCTCTATTTCAACCCAGTCTCTGTATTTCATACTGTATGTGAGAATCGTCCTCTTCTAAAGGCACTAAAATATAGCGTTGTACTGCTTACGAGGACCGTGCAATAAGTAATGCCTCTGACATACTTCCCATAGCAGTAGAGCAACGGAACTTGGCACATTTATTAGTCTTTCTTTACACAGGACACACCCAGTCTAATGCATTTTCCCATCGTTTGATGTAGCTCTAGAGACCGTTTTTGTAGAACACCCCTGGTTGGTCCTCCGACCACGACGTGACTTCAGAAATCAAGGGTGCCTCATCTGGGAAACGCTTTCCTTTCAAAAACAACTTCATAGCTGGGAAGAGGTGAATGTCAGAGGGGGTAAAGTCAGGAGAGATGAAAGGATGGGGTGGATTTCATAACCATACGTCCGTGCTTCTGATCTGTCGACATGCGAGTTATGGACCGGAGCGTTGTCCCGCAGGAGAAGGGTACCTTTGGTGATCTTGCCCCGCCTCTTGATTTTGATATCTTGCCTTAATTTCCTCAAACGTGAAGCATAATAGGCTCCTGTAATTGTGGTACCGTTTACCAGGAAATCTGTCATCACTACTCCGTCCTGGTCGCAAAAGATTGTGAACATAACCTTGCAAGCGGAGGGCTGCACCCTTGCCTTCTTTGGAGGTGGTGAGTCCAAGTGCTTCCACTGCATTGACGAGGATTTGGTCTCTGGAACATAGTGATGGACCTAGGTTTCATCCTGTGCAATCAGTCTTTTAAAAACGTTGATTCATCTCCTCAGCACATCTCCAAATTCATCCCCGAACACTCGATGCATTCTTGTTTCTGGAATGGGTTGAGCAACCTAGAAATCTATCTGGTAGACACCTAATGCATATGCAAATGGTCATAAATGATTGTTTCCACACAGTCACTACTAATCTTGACATCTTGGGCTATTTGGCGCCGATCTTCCAAAATGGTAGCCTAAACTTGACGGACAGAGGCCTCATCAATGGCAGAAGGGGGCGACCAGGTCTGGGAGCTGTTTCCACGGACTTCCGGCCATGTTTGAATTCACGCTGCTAGCGTTTTACAATCGCATTTGATGGGACATTATCACCATGAGTTTTTTTTTTTTATTTCATCTAAAGTCTCCGGTGGTGTGCGTCCTTTCAAATACAAAAACCGGATCACTGCTCGACATTCAACAGGCCCCATTGCACACTTAGCTCAGTTCAAACAGCTGTAAAACGGAAACTACAATTAGTTCAGAGCTGTAATTTGCCACAGAACCCGAAGAGCTATTAATCATGGCACATGCAAAATTTCAGCTAGATCAAACAACTGAAAGTGGGATAGAGCATTACTTATTGCACGACCCTCGTACAAGATAAAACTTAATACAAATAAAGAAATAATTGTGAATTTTATGTATACATATATGTTTATATATTCGTATGGGCGGATTAATATCTGGACTATTTAACCGATCATTATAACATTGTTGTATGCGTATGTATTTATATATTTGTATGGACAGGATTCACCCCTAAACTAGTTACCTGATCCTAATGAATTGTGCGTATCTGTATATGATTGCATATTTCTATCGAGATGATTCACTCTTAAGCAAATTATCCGAACCTCGTGAATTTTATGTATGTGCATGTATTTTATTATTTCTCTTATCAATTTGTGCGTGATTTTGTATTTTTTACAAAGTAAGCTCTACTTGCCGTCTCGATTTAACTCTAAAAATCAAATGATAAAACTTTTTTTTTGGCGTAATCGTTTCTCAGTGAAACAACGCGTCTTATTTTACTAATATATGTATACAGGCACTGGTATTTTTGTCTGCGCGTCCGATTTTCTTATCAGTAACTACTTGATTGATGTGAGTGAAATTTTGTATGAAAAGTTGATGATAACGTGCAGCGAACTGAGTATTATAATATTCATTCGAAGCATAGAATGCGATTAGAAAGAAATTTCTATTTAATATAAAAAATAACTTATATTTAACCATATGAGACCGTCAAGTTATCATGTAACACGCATTTTAGTTAACAGGCTAAAAGTTCTGCCCGTTATTCACAGAAAAACTGTATATATATATATATATATATATATGTATATATATATATATATATATATATATATATATATATATACATATAATATTTCCACAGTAACAAGACAATAAAAATCAAAATGAGAGCATCATATTGTGTATTTTCATATATGTTACAATAAATGAAGCAGCTATACGTATACATATATATATATATATATATAATTTAATGCGCGTGTATGTGTGTACATATATATATATATATATATATATATATATATATATATATATATATATACAAGCAAAAGTACTCGTCGTTGACTGGGTTCAAAATCATCTTACAGAAAATGGACTTTATGAAAGTATGATAGGTTATGAAAAGGAAGGGTTGTAAAGAGATAGCTTCGAATTTTGGGGTATCAAAACCAATACAAAATATAATGAAAGTAAAAATAAAATAGATAAACACCATAATTTATTATACCATACCTGTTCACACTGACACACTTATCACAATATTCTGTAGATCTATATTAAAAAAACTTGTTAAACTTTGTAACATATTTTCAATTCTGTGGAGGTCAGGTGCGAACGAACACCCCAAAATTTTATTATACAATATTTATTCAAACTGAAACACTAAAGTATACTTACGCAAATAGATAGGTAAAGTCTTTATTAAAGTTTGTGCCTATTTCCATTCTATGGAGGCCAGGAGCGAACGCAGACCCCACAATTTTATTATACCATCCCTATTTAAGTTAAAACATACTTATCAAAGTATTCTTATGTACATCTATATCAAAAACACTTGTACACGTTTTTTTTTTAATTTTCACATTTTTTATTTACATACTTGTGGACCAGGCGCGTATGCAGACCCCACAATTTTAATGAACCACCGTTCTGCTCGATCAAACATACCCATTCATGTGTCTCCACACATCCTCTATCATTATATATAATCAGATTTTTAAAATAGTCAGCAATATAGGAGCCTATTGGAGACCAGACACACAGACGCACACACAGACATTCAGCTTTATATTATAGAAGATATACAATGCTTAACTTCGGTTATCTGAGGAGAACATGTGTGTTAACGTAATTATGCCATTAACCCTGGGTAGTACCAGATCAGAGAGCATTTTGGAATTCTAATCGCTGTATGTGATCTCTGCTTGTCTCGGCATTGTTTCCAGTCGTCTTGAACATTCATTTATCATTTGTGTTTAACAACACCGATTCAGGAGAAATGTGATAAAAGATCGCGCGACTGTTGCTTCAAAAATCCCACGCGCAGGCAACCTTTAGAGTGGGCATCCATACTTTGTCGAGAATGAAAGAAGGCAGCATTACATTTCCGGATTCTATAATTATAACTTCGTATCCTTTATATCATAAAATTTCGTAGATACTTCCAAGTCACAATGCGGAGAATAAACATTAATAAGCGACGGTCTCTTGATCATATGTGCAAGTAATTATCATTTGATTGTCTGACAAAACAGGTAAATACAAACATATTCTTTTAATCATTAAGCTAGCCATTCTCTTTTTCTGTCAATAAATTTCACTGACAATAACCTCGTTGATCTGTTTTCATACAATTACTTAAATTTTAAACAGACCAGAACCTAAATATTCTCTATATTCCATTTGAAGAAAGTTCCAATGATTTTATAAACAACTCTTCTAATTGTGATCTGTAGCTAAGATATTCATAACCTGTGATGAATGATGTAAACTTTTGCAAGCATATAATCGCGTAAGATATCCTGTCTTTTATGTAATGCAAACTTATCATTGTTATTATGGAAGATGATATGAACCATACGAATGTTATGCATTAACGTGCGCTTACTTGAAGCATTTTTACCATCGATTTGGGATTACATGTTGCTTCCAATGCAACAGAACTGACTCCGCTCGTTGCCATTCTTATGTTTAATCCTGAATCCTAAATAGCATCCTATTTCAGGAGTTGCGTCAAAAGATATCCATAGCCTGCGATGAGTGATGCAAACTTTTGCAAGCATATCATCGAGTTAGCTATCGTGTCTTTTATGCAATGCGAAATAATAATTGTTATCCTGGAAGATGATATCAATCATACGGATGCTATGCTCATATTCACGTGCGTGCTTACTTGAAGCATTTCGTCCATCGATTTTGAATCACAAGTTGCTTCCAATGCACCAGAACTGACCCCGCATGTCGCCATTCTTATGATTAATCTTAAATCTTAAATAGCATTTTCTTTCAGACGTTTCGTCTTCTACTCTAGTGGATGGGATTAATCTTATTTGTACACTTGCACTTTTTACTTTTGAAACGTATAAAAGTCGGAACAATACCCGTCCCATAGCGGGTAAGATTACAGTCCATATATAAAAGTCAAGAATCATACCCATCCCATATTGGGTAAGCTTACAGTCCATATATATGTCCTCTTGCAGAGATAGTAATAAAGATATATGCACACTTAATCTTATATCTATAATATGTACTATGAAAGTGTTTAGGATATATCATATTATGTATTCGAAACTTTTCTAAAACGTTCACGTTAAACATAAATATTGTTTTTTGGGTATTTTTAGATTAGAATTTGGATTATAAAAGTACTGTTCTCATCTCGATTATTATTCTCTCGAAGATAGATGCAGGTATATTTTTTTTTTACACAGTGATCACCACTTATCAAGGCCCGGAAGCCACTCAGGGATAAGGGTTATTGCAAGTGCATTACGTTAGTGTGAAGATTTGATGAAGTGTTTACTTAAGGGGGCGGTTCATTAGGAATTTGTTAACCTTAGACTTGAAGACACCCAAGTTGTAGTCCGGAGGGAAGCAGGCAGACGGAAAAGAGTTCCACAGGCGTGCAGTTCTAAGAAAGAAGCTTTGTTCATGTAATCCGCGTTTTGATTTAGGCACAAATATAGAGTGGGGAAACTTTTTCACAGTGGATTCAGCTAGACGGGTGTTTTTCGTGAAAGATTGGCGAGGGGGGACCAGGGATTGGAGTTCAGACGAGCACCTGCCATGAAAATAACGATAAAACAAGGATAGGCTCGCAACGTCTCTTCTGTGGGAGAGGGGTTGCAGGGTAGAGAAAAGGGCATCCCCCACTAAACCACGAAGTCGATTTTGTACTCTGTCAAGGCAGGATAGGCTGTTTTTGGCAGTTCCTCCCCAGATATGGCAACAGTATTCCATCCTTGGACGTACTTATCTTTTATATAGATAGAGAATTTCATCAGTAGTGAGATATCTTCTGGAGCGGTAGAAGGATCCCACCATCTTTCCAGCGACCTTGGCAACAGACTTGATGTACGTGTTCCATTTCAGATCAGGAGTAAAGGTCAAACCAAGAAGCTTGTCAAAACACGGAGCCTCACCCAGACGAGAGCCATGAATCACAATTGATGCCAGCTTGGGATCAGGGCGTTGATGATGTAAGGATAGGAGTTTGGTTTTGGATGCATTAAAGGTAACTAGCCACATCTTCCCCCACTGAACCACGCGCTCGAGATCAGAGGAGAGAGAATCAGAGAGAACTTCGTCATTTACAGCCTTTGATGTGTTGCCGTAGATGGTCGTGTCATCAGCATAGATGTCAACGAATGATTTAAGTATGTGTTTAGGGAGGTCATTGATGTAGATCAGGAAGAGTGTTGGGCCCAGGATTGACCCCTGAGGGACTCCAGCATTTATATTGAAGGCCTCCGATTTGTGTCCATCGACCACTACTCTTATGAGCCTATCGGAGAGAAATGATTTAATGATTGAGAAAACATTTCCAGTTATACCGTAGCTGGAAATCTTGTGACGTAGACGCTTATGCCATACCTTGTCGAAGGCCTTTGATATGTCAAGAGCAATTGCCCTAGAAAGGAAGCCTTTTTCAAGAGATTCACTAATCCTGTGGGATATAACCGTCAGCACATCTGCGGTAGATCTTGCAGAGCGGAAACCATATTGTGTGTCACTAAGAAGGTTATTCCTACTGAGGTGGTTGACTATTTCTCTATCTAATAATGATTCCAGCACCTATCTCATAACACAGAGAAGACTTATTGGTCAGTACTGAGAGGGAGATGACTTATCACCTGAATTCTTAAATACAGGGCAAACTGATGAGGTCTTCCAGGGGGTCGGAAAGCACTTCTCCTTAAGGCAGCGCTTAAATAGTTTCGTAAGTATGGGAGCAAGTTCTGGTTGAAGCTTTTTTAACACTATAATTGGGATGCCATCAGGGCCAGTTGCTTTACTGGAATCTAGGTTTTTTATAAGCTTGGCGACCTCATGCACGGATATTTGTATGTTACCTAGCTTGCTCTGTGTTATAGGAGGAAATATTGGGAGTTGATGGCCTTCGTCGCATAGGGTAGAATTAGCTGCAAAGTTCTTTGCAAATAGTTTGGCCTTGTCTGACGCTGACGAGATGACCTCTGGTCCATTGATAATAGTTGGGATAGAACGCACACTTCTGTTCAGGATCCTATTTGTTATTTGCCAAAACTGGTGGGAACCAAGCCGCTGATCAGCTAACTTGGATTTAACATACTGGGCATATAGCTCTCTTGCATTTTTTATTACTCTTTTACAGTGGTTGCTGGCAGTCCTGAAAGCAGCTGTAGTCTCGCTGCATCTATTACGTTGGTAGCTATGGAAAATGTGATTTCTGTGCGCGATAGCAGCAGCACATTCTGGGGAGAACCATGGCTGGCTGTTAGGTTTTTGTTGAAATTTTTTAGATGGTATGAATTGGTCTATGCCTACAATTAACCATTCGGTCAGATCTGATACTATAGAGGACACTTCCTTTTTAAACATGGAGTGCAGATGTAAATCAGATATGAATGTACGGAAGCAATCCCAGTCAGCCATAGAGTATCGGTATACAGTACGGTGGAGGGGTACGTCTGGGGGCTTCTTACATTTCGTTTTTATCTTAACTGATACGACGGAGTGGTCGGAGGATCCTAGAGGAGAATGAACGGTACATGAACATAGCTCATGGGAAGTTGAGAGAAAAAGGTCTAAGAGGCTTGCATATTAATTGGGTGTATCGGGCACACGGGTGGGTTCGCGAACAATCTGAGTGAGGTCATAAGCAATGGCAAAATCATGACAAAACCTCCCCTCATCATCTGTCTTATTTGAATGGGTCAGCCATTCCACGTTATGGACGTTGAAGTCACCACAGATGTGGATGTTAGCCGAGGGATGTGACGACAGTATGTGGTCTATTTTCTCAGGTATATGCGGAACAATTCTTTATATTACTTTATACAAATTACTTTATACATTTATAAGCTGTTCCTGATTGGACGAGAGCATTCTCCACCCGTAAATAAAAAAAAATGTACCCACTCAAGACTTTGTACAAATTCCCGAGAGACAAGCAATGTAACCTTATTAATAAGAAACAAACGTTTTTACAATGTTTAAATATCATAGATTATATTTAACGCAGAACTAAAATGTGCATATTTAAAGAAAAAGATTTTGTAACCATTTTGTATGACCTACATCTGTATAAAATTCTTAAAAGCTATTAATTGATCTCTAATGATAATGGCAACCATTTAACTATTAGCCCGGGGCTATGTCAATTTTTAAAATAACATACAGCAAGTCTGAATTGAACTGAAAAAACATACCACTCCCTTATCCAGCAATTAGTTATAAAGTAACACCAATCATTATTTCTGCATGAGTGAATTCGAAACGTGTATGTATATATTTCAGTACTGATCTTGTGTAAGTCGAACTTACCCTTAGCTCTAAAAATTCTATTAACGATTTTTATTAAGTGTTTGAGACCTTATGTTTGCAAGCCAATAGAAAATATTTTTGGATTAAGTTAGTTTCTATGTAATTTTTCCTGCTTAAGTTTCTGTTTTTATATTTTCTCTCCCGCCATATTCATGACTATTTTTTTAAATCGTATTTTCCTCGATTTAGCTCTGTTGAGCGCGGAACGAAACCTGGATAGCTAACCTTTATTTTAATTCATATTTTTTAATTATCATGTTGATTGGTTTGTATGTAACCATATATATATATATATATATATATATATATATATATACATGTATATATATGTATGTATATATGTATATATATGTATATGTATATATGTATAAATATATATATATATATACCCTATATAATTTTATATAAATGAATACACTCGACGGTTATGTTGCTTAATGTATACATGATGATAATATTTGGGCGGCAATGATAATTGAAATGACAAGAATTAAATGATAACAAATAGTTTAACGTAACCATTTCACTTATTAACTTAAAAGGCATATACTATATAAATAAAACAGCAGGTGTATGTATTTGTATCTGTCTGCTTATACATATTCAACCGATAAAATCTTGAACTACTGGTCAAGAAACATTGTGATTTACAGGAAATAATCATACACGTAGGTTTTTTTATAACGAGTAAAATCTTTGTTTGGATGGATAATAGAAAATAATGTTCTAAATTTCTGAGGGTTGGAGAGGTAAAGGAGGCGTATCATGAGCTATTTAAATATCTATATCTCTCATATAGGAATAAAGCATCGGCTCCAGGAATTACAGAGAACTACCAGTAGATTACTAGTAGATATCTATTAAAGTGGCAGTTATTCTCAACTTTCGAGTTAGAATCAAAATAAATATGTTCTTTCTTAAGTAAGTGTAGAACAGATTATAGTAAACAGAAAATTTTTATTTTATCTCACACAAAAACACCGCCTTCTCCAATAACAATTATGAAAGTTTGCGAATGACTGTGATGTTTCGTTGATACTATCCAGAACTAGCGTAGAGGAGAAGTATTATCACACAATAAAACAAATTGCTTCACAGAAGAAACCCCTTATCATATATATCATATATTGGTACAGAATCATCCCATGAACGGCGTAAATCTCTCTTATTTTGCTAGATATTACAAACATTGATAAAATAAATGTGTATGAGACTTCCCTTGTTGGACGCAGGGAAACACGTATATTTACGCCTAGTCCTGCCCGAATTCAGTAATTCCTAAAATTATAGATGAAGCGAAAATGATCTATCAGGTTATATTACTGTCATACTATCTTTTGAACAGAATTTGGTATAGTTTTTTTTTTTTATAGCTGAAGATAAGTGGTTTATAAATGCATGAATAAAACAAGACGGAACCCAACACAAGTAACTCAATATAATGTTTAATATCAATAGAACCTATCTAAATAATCCAGTATTTTATATGTACTGATAAAGTATATTCTAATACTTTTTTAATTCTATGAATGTGATCTTTACTCTTATATAGAATTCACTTTGTACGTGTGTGTATATGTGTATGTGTGTAAGTTCTTTACACAGAAGTTCCGAAACGGTTGAGTCGCCCATGTATGGAGTATTGCTGTCATATTTGGGCTGGTGCATCGGCTACTAGTCTCTCTCTCGCTCCTTAACAAGATTTAAAAGAGAGTCGCAAATCTGATAGGCCCTGAACTGCCATCTAAGCTTCAGCCTCTGTTCCATCGACGAAACGTTGCATCTCTCTGCCTGTTCTACAAGTATTTTATGGTGGATGCTCTAACGAACTGCAAGCACTTGTGCCCCCACGACGTGAACACCCGACAGGCTGCAAAATCCCACCCCACACTGTAGAGATCCCTAGATGTAAAAGATCTTTCTACTCCAGTAGTTTCTTCCCCAGAACCGCTACACTTTAGAATTCCATTCCAGGTCCCTGCTTCCCCAACTGTACTGACATGCAGAAGTCCATGTGCAACGTCAACCGACATCTTGCTGCCCAAATCCCTACATAGTGCCCTAGTAGTTGTTGCCCCTGATAGTAGCCCCCTACACCAAAGTGACAATTGCCTTGTTCGGGGTGAAAATGTAATTAAAAAAATCACACAAAGGTAATTTTTTTGGTTTGCTAGTGTCCTTAAATACGTTTTGTACAGAGACTCTTCCAATAAGTATCGACAATCGAAAACATTCGATCTAAAAAATAGCATTTCTTCTCTTATTAATAAAACAGAAGTGTGTTTGAAGGGGAATTTTTCACATTACACCAGGCATAGGAAATAATAAAATCTCAGCAAATCATTTTCGAAAATTGAAATAATCCGATATTAAAAATAGTCTTTATTTCTTATGAATATAAAAAAAAAGAATTTTTACATGAAGAATAATTTACGTTACTCCGGCCAAAAGAAAATCATAAAATCTTTGCAAATCATTACTTTGAAAAAGAAAAACAGGTTTATTATCTGTTAACTGATAGAGATATAGCTGCATGATAGAGTTTCCGACTCGCCCACTGCTGATGCCTGAATGTACCTTATCATAATATCTAATTTTTTTCTCATTAATGAGTTCAACATACGAAAAAGAAGTACCACGAATCAGATCTTCGTTTACATATTTAAAACTAAATGGTAATCAGAAATTACTTTTCCCAGGCATTCCTCGTCGAGCTCAAATATCAGCTGACGTGATATTGTAAACAACCACAGATAGAATCTGATGAACTACAGTATCATTATAATTTTTATTTTTGTTTTTATTGTTTGAGAATATGTCTATCGGGAAAATCATTCCGTTTAATATATACTAATCTATAGAGAATAGATTTTATAATAATTCATACGTAATCTGCATAAATTAAAAAAAAAAATTAAGCGTATTGTACCACCGGGCAACGCCAGGCGTGCAGGTAGTCAGGGGTAAAATGAAAAACATCTATCACATGGATGCTGAATATACGTGTTTCCTGTCTGATGGACGTCTCACTTGATCTTATTATTAGGAAAATTAACTGATAGATTTTATCATTACAGACTCTTAGCGCTAAATGGAACTAACCTACAAACATGTAACCTTTCCAACAACTTTAGCATGTATGGCTATCTCTTACTTTGCCGTAAGGACTCAGACAAACACATGAACGACATATTAGAGTCCATATTCCTAGCACCGTCACGTTTACTAGGAAATCTAAACTAGAATCATACTAGCAGCTATTTTTCTGCTTTAGACTGAACGTGCACCATAGCGTTAGTGACTTATATTTTTTCTACCGTTATTCCCAGTTTTAGGACTATGCTAAGAAACCATGTCACAGCAGAGATTCAACATTAGCGCTGAATAACGGCGCCCAAATACATAGGTTTAGTGAGTTTACTAGTCATCACAGTAACTAGTTACTTATCCCCAGTTACGTACACATATCTGGTATCACCACACATACTTTTTCTATATTCCACTTCCTGACACAAACACAAAAGTTCCCGACCCGTCTCCCAGATCGACAGTATCAACAGGTCTCACCTTTATACCTATTTGTCACAACAGTTGTAAGAGATTATGTAACTAATTCCCCTGGCTTACTCGTAAATGCTGATCTTCTTAGAATAATGATAGACATTACCTTCGACTTCGAAGTCATTGCTTAAGACGACAAAGTATACTACAAAAAGACACACTGGAAAGCACTTAGAGATCATACCAGAGATGCTCCACGAAAACATATATTTTTCCCTGTGCGACACTGCGTAAATAAGGCTACTAAATTATTCAATGCAGCAATTGGAGAGCATTTTTTTCGGACGGAAATTCTACAGCA
Organism: Euprymna scolopes; assembly: GCF_053919585.1. NCBI lineage: Eukaryota > Metazoa > Mollusca > Cephalopoda > Sepiida > Sepiolidae > Euprymna > Euprymna scolopes. Next base: position 85,294,723 of record NC_136507.1, read on the forward strand.
AACCCCTCCATTCCAAATTGTTCACTTCTACTTGCGCACCTGTCATGGCGTAAAGACAGCACGCGTTTCGCACACTTATCCGACAGAAGTCCAATACAAACAGACATAATGATATAGAAGCAAGAAATAACTGAAGATCAGAACAGAGGCACCAAAAAAAAAAAAAAAAAGAAGGCATACCGAAACCATATTAAACGTATTGACTCGCAGAAATTAGGAACTTCCGATTCAACAATACCGTCACTGTCTGTTTGACAGTGAGGGTATTGTTGAATCGGAAGTTCTTAATTTCTGCGAGTCAATACGTTTAATATGTAACATATGTTTACAGCCTTGTAAGTGTTTGTATGGTAACCGAGAAGTCTAACCTGCTTGTCCGTCGTTTAGACTCCTATTCCACTTTAGTCCTAGAAAAACACTCCCTCCCAGATTTTCCTTTGCGGACAGAAACCACACTCAGTTGTGTTAAAGTCATCCGTGATATTAGAAAACACATGGACACTCAAAGGGCATGTATATTACTCGGTCTTTCCTATCAAAATAAACACTCTGCTGAGATTTCTTCTGTTCTTAGTAAGCTCTTAAAGATATTCCTGACCAAATATTGCTTTTCTGACAGCTGGAAAATTTATTCTGTGAACCAGTTTACAAGAATCTTGGAGAGAAAATAAAGCACTAAATTATGGCCCCATTACCTTCCTCTCTCTCACTCTCTTTCGCTCTTTTTTCGCAAATATATTTAAGTCTCTAATACATCAAGTAATAATCCATCACTACATGTATATTAAACTTTTTTTTCTAACACACAGTACTGATCCAGGAAAGTCTGTTCTACTGAAGGCTTCATAATTATAATCTCTGAATGCATATACTACGCACTGGAGAAGGCAGGGGAACCTTGAGCAGTAACTATATACATACATACATATATATATATATATATATATATATATATATGTATATATATATATATGTATGTATATGTATATAATATTAAGCTGAACGTCTGTGTGTCTGGTTACGAATAGACTCCGATATGGTTCACTATTATAGAAAACTGATCATATATAATGATATAAGATGTATCGAGACACAGGAATGGGTATGTTTGATAATGATGTTTCATTAAAATTGTGGGGTCTGCGTACGCGCCTGGCCCAAAACGTTTGGAAATAAAAATTGTGAAAATTAAAAAAAATACGTTTACACGTGTTTTTGATAGAGATGTTCATGATAATATTTTGATTTAAGTATGGTTTAACTTAAATAGGGATGGTATAATAAAATTGTGGAGTCTGCGTTCGCGACTGGCCTCCATAGAATGGAAATAGGCAAAAACTTTAATAAAGACTTTTCATATCTATCTGTGTAAGTATTCTTTGATAATTATGTTTCAGTTTGAAGGAATATGGTATAATAAAGTGAAAGTGTCTGTGTATATGTGTGTCTGTGTATGTGTGTATCTGTGTGTCTGTGTGTCTGTGTACATTTCCCTACGCAATAACTGTAACGTAACGAGTTATTGTCAATTTTTAGTCCACGGACTCGACATTTTATATAAAGGTTACTGAGATTTGGGTAAATCGATGTGATCGGTTTTGGGCCAGAAATTTGGCGATTAAGGCGTCAAAGTTCAACGATTTGACCTTTGAGAACTCTACCAAACTCCTCCGACAATTTTTGGTCTACGCTCTTGAAATTTTAGATATATGTTACTTGGACATGGATCTAACTTAATAACTTAATTTGAGCCCAAAACTAAATTTTAAGGGGCATAATAGGGTCAAAGATTTAAAGAATTGACCTCTGAAGTCTTTTCCAAATTACTCAGACAATTTGTGGTCTAAATATTGGAAATTTAACATAAAGGGTATTCAGAGATAAGGGTAGTTTTTCATCAGTTTGGGTCGGAATTTTTTAGTTTCCAATATATAAATGTATGTATGTATGTCTGTTTGCATGTCTGCCTTAAACTTTCAATAGAGGCGACGGATTTTACCAAGATCAGTATCGTTTTAAAGTTCGATATTTCATACGACAAAGATAAAAAAATGGCTAAAAACATTAATATCTTCCCCTTCAACTATGCACTTTTTTACAGGGGGTTGGGGTCATTTATTCGCCGATATCTTTTCAAGTTATTCTCTCCTTTAGATTGTGTAGCCTTAATTTTAAAAAAATGTCGCTTCCGGCTTGGCGGTGGTCGTAACAGCATAAACGTTAGGTTTTACCCCGTTCGTTTCCTTCTTTGCCTTCCTACTACCATTTTTATATTTATTTGCTCAACATACACATCTAAACAGCCGGGCAACGCCGGGCGCCCATGCTAGTATATATATATATATATATATATATATATATATATATATATATAAAGTCATAATGTCCTCACATGAAAATAAAAACGTTTGGTATTACTGTATGAATAATTTAGATAATCAAATCTAGTTTTACGTGAAAAGAAAAATCTAGATTTTTCTTTATGGTTATACGTGAGAATAACATGATATAAACACGGTTGTGTCTCAGGCATTGATACTTTGCCCTTTTTTATTTATCTCCTTTATAAGCTTATGCGCGGATGGGCACATTTGCTGACGACATCACCCACTATAACAAACACGAGAGGAAAACAAATTACTACATATCTAAGGAAGTTGCTGAAAACTTTAAGGACAATCTCTAGTCTATAGTAGGATTGGAACATAACTTAATGGCAACAGTGAATGCTGCTAAGACTAAACCTCTTTTTTTAATAATTACAAAAATCCTACTTAATCACTGATGCCATGGCTAATGGTTTTTTACTTGAAACATCTTCGTTCAAACTTCTCAGCTTAAATTTCACAGGCAACATGGATTGGAACAAATATATTAAAGGCTTGAAACGGCTGCTGCGAATGAGGGGGCGTCTCTCTAATGTGATACAAGGTTACTCATATGCTAGAGTAGTCTGTCAATTTACAAGGCCCTTAATTCGTCCATGCATGATATACTATTGCAATATCTAGCCTGGTGCATCTTCTACTAGTTTCTCACTCATAGACATGGTTCAAAAGGAGCCGCCAACCAAATAGGTTCCGCACTATCACACACCCTCCAAACACTGTCTCTTCGAGGAAATATCGCATCCTTGTGACTTTAATGAGTATTTTAATAGAAAATACTCCAAAGAACTCCAAGCACGTATGCCCGCTAGATGTAAATATTCCCGACTAATTTGACAAGTAGCAAAATTCTAACCTACACTATAGAGATTGGGAAATCTTCTACTCAAATATTTTCCTTCATTGAGCTGATAAACTTTATATTTCCCTGCCTTGTCTTTGATTCCCTTATTATATTGACACACAGAAGTTAAACTGTAATGGGTCCTGGATATGACCTTAAACTATATCCCTTGGTGAGACCCCGGCTTGCGGTTTTTGGGGAGTGTGGAGCCACCCAGTAATTGCCATTGTTTCAGGTCCACTCTGACCCGGAGTGGTAATAACTCTATGGACCCCAACTATGGGTTAAATAGAAACCGACTTGAAAAAATATTCTATTTAAAGTTTTTTTCTTCAGAATAACTCGATTCTGCATAAAATAACCTGAAAAGGGTTTATATGCCGTAAAACAAACACAACCAATCAATCAACAGTAATGTGAATAGGTATCTTACTTCTGAACTCCCGACATATTTTCCCTGCGAATTGTGTCCCAGATAGTCGTTGCTTACACCAAAATGAAACTGCTTTATTTACGGTTAAAAGGCAAAAAAAAAAATAAATAAATAAAAAAAGATAGAAAACTATAATTCACACCAACACACACTTTTAGATAAAAAAAACGATTTTGCCCAGACAAGAAAACGCACGCGTAATAAATTTTTCAGAGACATTATAATTTCGTTTCCGCCTTCTTTGTTCCATAAGATTTGCAATAATTTTAAGTTTGTAAATGATCTTTGTGGAAAGCAATATGGGTTATTTTTACATCTCAGAGTAATAATAAAAATCTAATAAATGAATAAAAGTAACTTTCACTGCGTTTTTGTAATGTAAAAACGTTAATTACAATATTGCCATGAATATTAAAGAGCGTAATTAATCGGAAACAAAAATCGTAATAAAATAGCATTACAATTCTATTTGAACGAAACACTGGAGCACATATTCCAGTAATAGAAGAGAGTGGTAAAAAAGGGATTGGAAAAATTATCTATATGTTCGAAATGAACATGCTAAGAAGAATTGCGACAGACTATAGTAGCATAGGGATATCATACATCCTATTTCACACAAAAAAAACTGTAGATGTGAGAATCAATTGAATTCCATTGTGGGGAATGGCCATTGGAAGCTTATTTTGGCTTGGTCCCATTTTACAAATGACGCAGGATCACGGTTTGCACCAGATGAATAAGAAGGTTTGGTCCTAGTCTATTGGTGTTAATGGTGCCTGATGTTCATATTTGGATGCACAAATATGCTGATAACAAGTGATCCCTTACCACTAATAAAGGAATTTTCAAACAAAGCCTTGAAGAATATCAAAACAACCCGCTTGTTAAATTAAAAAAAAATGACATTGGTGTACAGATTCTATATAAAACATCGTCTTGAAAACTCAATTCAACTTCTGATTGTGCATTTCAAAATCCAGCAGGTACTATATCAAAATACCGGGACCAGATGATTGCAACTGAAGTTAGTCGTTTTCACATCGAGAATGACAAAACATTGAAAGCTATCACATGGGAAACGATTGTGGCTGCGAATAAAAAATGCAGTACCTTTAGAGATATAATTCAAAATGGCTTCCCTCAGTCACGTAACGATCTCCCCTATGGTTCGAGTCTTCTGGCTTTTGCGTGAAGTGTTATATTGCCTTGAAATAGGTATTGTAAAAAACAACAAATCCTGATACCTCGACAACTTCGAGCATAGGTATAAGAACCCATTCACCCCGAACGTACAGGCGAAAATAGTACGCTAGGGAATGCAAAAAACTATTCTCCTGGTGGGGTTTAGATGCTAACATCAGGAAAACCAGATGCCAGTGCCGAACTTGCATTACAATTGCACCATGTAAGCTTAGGAAACTCTTCATGTGCCCAGCGGACCCGAGATTTTCAATCAACAAGTGGTGGTCGAATTGGTCAATATACAAAATAGAAAATGTACGGTGTATACGGGTCGATATACTAGATGGGTTTAAATGCCCTAATGACGTCGAGAAAAGCCAAAGCGGTATGCGATACCTTAAGAACTCGGTCTGTACTTAGGGGGCACATGAAGAAATTTCATCGGATGGTGGACCAACCTTTGAGTCCTAGGAGTACGACTCGTTTTTGAAGGACTGCGGTATACGGAAACGTACCTCATCGGCCTATTATGCTAACGCAATGGTCACGCGGATTAAGCCGTTAAACCTGTAAAACGCATACTAGCTGACACCACGATCAATTATGGACGCCTATGCCACAATAAGGCAGCTTAGGCATTAGTAACTAATCGAAACACCCCTGTCCATAACTTGGCATGTTACTAGCTGTAAATTTATATGGTCGGGTCATTCACGACCAAGTTCTGATCTTACAAGATAAATTACAAATAAGGAGAGATTGAAGAGAATAGCGAATTAAGAACAATGGCAATGGCCCAGAGGCATATGTGGAACGAACTGGTCTACAACCGATATTGTCGTCCACTCCTGGAACATCAAGTAGGAGATTTTGTCCTCATGCAGAACCAGGACGGTTACTGTCACCGTCGATCGACGAAGACGGAAATGATCCTTGAGACACAGGGGAGCCGAGGGTACCAAGTGCGTGTAGATGAAAGGAATAGAGTAACACTACGCAATCGTTGGTTTCTTCGTCTATAAACCCTGATCCCCCACCTGAAAAATTCTAGAAGAAGCAATAGAGTTTGAACGGCACATTAACATTGAATCATCAAGCGAGCATGAAAAAAAAGGTGAAGTAGAGAATAGCATAGGAGAATATGCGCACCCAGTCAGTCCTCTTCCGTTAATTAAATATTCATGTCGGAAAACTAGAGCATACAGGGATTTATCGCCACAAATGCGCGGAGTGTCACACGAAGTTTTTACTGCGTGTGAAAATCACCACAACAATTCATCTTGTGATCATCAGCGGGGGGGGGGCATGTATAAATATAAGAGTTATATGTCCTTACTAGAGTAACGCCCCTTGATTTCTATGAATACCGAACACACAGGTGCAGCCATTGGTATTTTCGTATTGAACTACCAACGAGCCGTAAGGATACAATACAATTCTCACAACCCTCTGTAAAATTTTTTGGAAAAACTGATTAAATTCCATCAACGTAATTTGTAGACTTAAACGCTATTTTACATCTACACACTATGAGGTTGTGTTCGTACAATGTTCCAAAAGGTATATCGTGTTGTATTTTACTTTTCTGAATGTATGCAGCGCTCCTTAAAAATTTCGTCAGCTCTGAAGGTTTTTCTTGCTGTGAACATTTGATAATAGTTCAAGATGAAACATGCTCACTTATTGGTTCACAATACGTAAGAGAAAATAAAGATGAAACCTGAATTAAATATATTTCATAAAAATCGGTATATACGTAAGAATTCTTCTCTTTTTATATTTAATAATTGTTATATATATATATATATATATATATATATATATATATATATATATATATATATATATATATATATATTAATGCTTATTCTTGGTATCGAGCGTGATCGAAGCCGAGGGACGTCGTATTGCCTGCGGTGAACTGCACTCTGATTTCCCTGGGGGTTTCCTATCGATGCTTGCGTAAATATACGAATAAAAATCAATAAAGTTGTTTTACTTATGCGCTTTATAATGACAAGTTCGATTAATTGAACTTAGAGGAAAAAGTAATTAAAACACGTACATCCTATACAAATTGAAAACAAGGGCATAGATAGACACTGTATATGAGAGAGAGAGAGAGAGAGAGCGAGAGAGATCGTCTTTCCATCTCGATCTCTCTCTATTGCTTTCATTTTCTGTCTCTCTTGCTCTCTCTCTCTCTCTTGCTCTCTCTCTCCCTTGTTTTCTGTACTTATGTGTGTACGCGTAAAACGCATATGCACACGTGATAATTACGTAAAAACGCCGGTTTTCGTTAAATCATCGATGAACAGCAACGTTGAGCTTATGTAAATAAATAAATATTTGGGAATTCCAGTATGTGTTCTCCGCTTATCTAGAAACTGTCTTAAATCGTCCTGGGCTTCCTGGAACTGAACCAATTTAGGAGATATGCGGTTGGAGATTGTGTTATCCTTGTCTATAATTACATGCGTAGCTAGCATTATAAGAGGTAGATATTGTCCTTTATGGAAGGCGATTAATTTCGAAACGCCGAATCAAAATCTCGCGTTCTGGTGGCGAGCAAGTCTCTAAAGGCGTTTTTGATATATCTCAAGCTTTTGAACCGTTTCTCACGCAGAACGCTGCTTGGGTGCTTGAAAAAATAGTAGTCATCAAGGCAGAGTTCAAAAGAGTATGGCGGATGAGGCAGAGTTTTGTAGTCCAAATAGACCACCTTCTGCAGGATCGGATTAGTAACGTGCAGTCGGGAATTTTCGTGGAAGAGAATTGGGCTTTTCTTTTGACTAGTGCTGAGTGTTGTTGTCGAAGTTTTTGATGCATTTCATCCATTTATTGACAGTGCGAATCCTCTGCAATTGTTTCGCTTCCATTAAAAAAACGATAACAGATGAGACTGGTCACATACCACAAAACATTCATCATGACTTCTTTTGGTGTAACTCTGACTTCGGGAAACTGTTTAGAGCTTCGTCGGCATGTAACTATTGAGTTGAGCATCGCCGGTTTTCGTAAAAAGCAAATTATTTCTATCGTGCCGTTCTTGTACGGTAATAGAAGAGAGGATCACAATATCATAACGACGTTTTTGTTAGTTACCGTTCAATTCGTGAGGAACTCATTTATCAAGTTATTTTTTTTTTGTTTTGTCTCAACACATTTAAAGGTTCTAGTCGTCGTCATGGAATTTCTTTAACAACCATTGTACTGTTCGTTCAGTAGTGTTTCCTGGGACAAACACTTCGTTGTTATCGTGATGTGTTTCGGTAGCTTTTTGGCTCAGCTTCAATTTAAATAAGAAAAGTGTGCTAGGATGCTTTTTTCATCTTTGCTACAAAAAATTCATGTTTTTTTTACATGGTAGTCACAACTTATCAAGGCCAGGATCCACTCGGGGATAAGTGTTATTGTGTGTACTGTAATCAATGCGATAATATCGTAGTAATCGTTAGTAATGGAGATTTGATAAAGTGCCTTACTTAAGGAGGCGGTTTATCAGGAATTTGTTTATGTTTCCTTGAAGACGTCCAAGTTGTAGTCAGGTGGGAAACAGGCAAACGGAACAGAATTCAACAGGCATGCACTTCAAAGAAAGATGTTTTGTTCATGGAATCTACGTTTGGATTTAGGCACAGATAAAGAGTGGGAAAATTCTTGACAGTGGTTTCAGTTAGACGGGTGTTTTTCGCGAAATATCGGCGAGGGGTGCCAGGGATTGGAGCTGAAACGAGTACTTGCCATGGAAATAACGAAAAATGTTTGAAAATATTACACAATTGTTTGCAAACCATTGTAATTTAAACGAGAAAAAACGTTATTTAAAATAATATATACAGTAAAAGAAAGGTGTTATAACTATTTGACCATCTATTATTAGAAATAAAATTTGCCTATTGCGTACCTCACCAGCTGGTGCCGCGTTATGCTTTCCCAGTTATAGTGTAAAAAATCGACCGGTGCACGCAAGCCGAATCAGTGAGCAAGTGTAACACTTTGGCTTCCCACTGAAGGGCCATCAACATATCTGACACCATATTCTTCGCTCCCCTTTGCACCTTGTATTCCCTTACGACACACAAGCAAACTGATAAACCATGGCACGATAGAACGATGTTTTATATCTTGCTGAACAGGAAGCTGTATCAATATAAGACGATCCTTGCAGAGAAAGGAATTGAAGATGGATGTTTTAGCAAATAAGTTATGAATTTGCGACATTTAATAATTTTTCCTATATAGTAGTTTGTTAATATTAATTATGTTGATTTCAGTTTTTTTTATATTTCCAGGAAATAAACGAAGGTTATAAAAATGAAAACGTGAGTCTTTGAATTTTCAACAAAATTTTGCACTATATATATATATATATATATATATATATATATATATATATGAGAGGGATAAATACATAACTATTATTATGTGTATATATATATATCTATATATATATATATATATATATATATTTATATAAAATGGGTTAATAAATTCCAACGAAAGAAAGATGTATATTTAAATAAGGGAGTAGTCACCAACAATGTGTATTTTGAACATTATTTTATTATTACGTGTATTGGTTTTTCATTGAGAATTATGTTTGGATCATTGTAATAATTACAATGATCCAAACATAATTCTCAATGAAAAACCAAGACACGGAATAATAAAATAATGTTAAAAAATACATTGTTGGTGACTACTCCCTTATTTAAATATATATATATATATATATATATATATATATATATATATATATATATAATTTTATTACAATTTTATCTGTTTAGTTGCACATTTTTCTGTTACTGAATCTTATCAAATAGTGTTGCGTTATGGTTAATCGCAGTTTCCGGTTTTCTCCACCAGAGGGGTTTGATGTTTCCGTATTTCTTTGTTAGGACCATAAGTTTAAATATTACTCAACGATTAATAAATTAAATCTAAATCAACGCTTTCGCAAATATTGCATGTTTATTTGCCTAAAAACTTTATTTGATCTGGAATGTAATTGACTTGCGAATTACATTTGCACTAACAATATTCGTGAAGAGGGAGTACTCAAAAAGAGACGCACAAATTTAAACAAGAATAATATGAGAAAAGAAAGAATGAAAATAGTTGATATTTTAACTTTGATTGCTTGTCATCCTATAATAGTTTAAGCTTTAGGTTTTAGACTTCTGTATTTCGTATCTCAGAATTTTCTACCCTCAGTTACAATTAATCGTTACAATAAAATATTGACTTTTTATTTAATTTTCAATAACAGCAGAGCTATGCATTTAAATCTAGTTGCAATACATTTGGGCTGAAATTACACAGAAATGCCAACGAAAGACGAAGCTTATTTATTGATTTTTTTGTTTTGAGACAGTAATTTTAATATACAATACAATGGCAGAAACGTTAGATCTTGGTGCTTAAAACAACCCTGTTACGCCTCAAAACCTAAGTAGATTATTTGTGGCCTTCATACAATTTGGTGCAAAATATCCCCGATGTTTTGTAATTTTATAAAACTGAAGTACTAGATTGTAAAGCCCGTGCAATATAACATAAGCACCACCGTCGATGTCGATGAACAATTTTTTAAATTAAACTTTAAGAATGCCAAGACAGGATTCAATATAGTGCTGATGTTAGACGATAGTAATGATTTATATTCTTTTTTATGAAATGCTAATAAAAAATAATAACTGTTATATTCCCGTCGGCTTCAAATTCTGAATCAATGCAGCATAAAGATTTTTGGCATCGATATGCGTCAGTCCTCGAAAAATAATTCTAACGACATTTCTGAGACTAATTACAATTTTTACAACACTACTGAGTGTTTTCGAGAATAATCAAAAACTAATGTCAAGAAAAATACATTTAAAAAATGTAATCGTGCTTAAAACAAAAAACCAAAAAATAAAATTATGAATATTTTTCATGTGAAGATTAATTTTTTTCATGTGTTGAAATGTTTTAAAAGTCGGCAAAAACACGCACGCCCTTATCGTGTTGTACTTACATTATTAACACAAGCACATATGTCGGAATAAGTTGTTATATGTGTAATCACCCGCTATCTAAGATCATCGGGCGCGTGCAAAAGGGATGCTTCTCTTTAGAGAACAATTGAACCATGATATTTGACGTTTGCATTTTAAAACGTAATTCAAGTCGTAATATCAAAAGTATTTAATAAAATCAACAATAGGTTCTCTTCAGTGCAATGTAGATTAAAATATGTTGTCGACTAACTGCGAAAAGGCGTGTGAAATCTCCTCTTAGTGCATCGTTGTGTAACGCCATCTAAAGCACGCAATTGATAGATTTGATCGAAAAATTAGCTATTTCACCGCTCTCGATGACAATAATATATGAGAAAATGAAACATTCGTTCATCCTTATTCAATCCCGGGCAACGTTTTTTAACCGTATATATATAAAGAGATAAAGAGCGAGAAAGAGCGAGAGAGAGAGAGAGAGAGAGAGAGAGAGAGAGAGAGAGCGTACAAAATATGGTGCCATCATATGTATTTATTCCGCATGAATGGATCCAAGAATATGAAAATTGTATTGCTATGATGACTTAGCTTATGCATTCATAGCTTTAAAATTAATTTCTTTCTTGCCGATATAGATTGTGTGAAATATTAACCCGCCATGAATCTGCGTTAGAAGCGTAGTTATGTTATTGAATCCTGGAAAAGTGCATTGAGAATACTGGTTACTACGAAGAAAACGAGATGGAACACGAAAAGTCGCTCGCATAAGCAGTACAATTCCCATCTTCGCAGCTCTTCAAATTTTATATTTAAAAATAGGAGGCTTTACCTTTGGAACTATTTTACATATGTATATATATATATATCTGTGTGTATGTACGTGTGTGTGTAATATATGTAATGTCTATATATATATATGTATGCATGCATATATAGGTTTAAGATTTTAAGATATTATATAGATGCCTGTTTTAATGCGTGTGTGTGTGTTTCTCTCTGTGTATTGTGTATAAAGGAAAACAAAAGTAATATTTTTTGTAAAATTATGATATTATAAAACTACAATTATATTATAGTTTTATATTATAAAATAAAAAAAAAACTTACGACTTTAAACAATTAGCTGTTTGCCTTTATACACTCATTTCTGGCACATAAGCTGCTTGTATATATATATATATATATATATATATATATATATATATATTTATATATATATATATATACTTCATTCTAATTGTATTTCAATGTATGCACGATTTCTGATTGACAAATCTGAAACTGCGTGAAGTTGCATCTACATAGTTCTGTTCCATATTCTAACTTGAGCAATTTGTTAAGCATGTTTAATAAACCTCTATACAAATTTGCAGTTCGTAATTTAGTGTTCTACATGATCGCGGTTAAACAAGGATCACAAGGAAAGACATAAATTATGTTTTTATAACATTTAGTAAAAGATAAATTGTTTTTCTTGTTGTGGATTTTTCTCATGTATCATATAACTAATTTTTAAATCAAATAAATATTCGCGATTTTCTTGCGTATAAAATCTTGTTATTTTTTTTTGCGATTAAGTCAATAATATTTCGATTTCCACATCTATATTTGACATTAAACATTGTGCAAATATGAGGACTTTAAAATTGTTATGATCGGACCTAAATAATCTTAAATCATCGCAGTTCTTGTTAACTACCTTAGCGATCTTGTGTAGTTCCTGCCGTCTTTATTTAACGGTCTATTCCTCGCCACCTTTTGTTAATAACATAGTTTTAGGGCTAAGAATACACTAATTTATAGTAACGTTTAACAAAATAAAAAGAACCCGTGCTATTATGGTGAAGATAATTTTCTAAGCAGGTATGTTTTAGGCTACACTTTAAGTAAAGCAAATAAATGCTTTTTAAACTGATCCAATTCGCCTAATTTCTTATATATACTATAATTATCCTCGTTTCACCAATATATCAATATCAATACCAAATATTGGTTTTCGAATACAAAATACCATCTTTACCATTTCTATGCACATGCGTTCGATTTTTCGAATATTCAACTTTGGTTTGTGTATGAAAAACATTTCTTTAAATATTTTTGTTTCTTATGACATGCTCTGTTTGTTCTCTTTGTTATGTTTCATTTTGCTTGTTTTATTCGAAGCTTTTCTTTATTATGTTTCTGAAATTCAATTTTGTCGGACAGCTTTTCATTTGATTTAATGCTTATTTATTCTGCAATTCCGACTTTGCAGCTTTGTGATTCTCAAACTATTGAAATAGTACTGTTGATTTCCTCTATTTGTCACATTACTACAATTATGCTTACATGTATATATATATATATATATGTGTGTGTGTGTGTGTGTGTGTGTGTGTGTGTGTGTTTGCCCATGTGTGTGTTTGCCCGCGTGCGTTTGTATTTCATAAACACGGTCTTAATTTATCTTAATTAGATATAATTTCGTTACTGGACTCTGGTAACTATTTAAATTGTATTTTTGAATTCCTGTATTCGTCACGTTACTACAATTATGCTTACACACACACACACACACACACACACACACATATATATATACATATATATATGTGTGTGTGTGTGTGTGTGTATTGCATTAACACGGTTGTAATTTAACTTAATTATACATAATTTTGTAACTAAAATGGGGAAAGACAATACAAACTCGTACACCATTTATTTACGTCTTTCTAATTTGATAACCAATTTATAGACTTTTTTTGCCTTTGTTGCGAACCAGGATATAAATACCCTAATTCGCTACAAGAAAAAAATAATTAAACGAATTAAATGAAGGAAACAAAGAACTCAAATGCTGGAAGAAAATAAACATGCCGTTTATTTTCTGTTCAGAAATGGAAGTCTTAGGTGTACACGTGTTCATTCGGCCGTTGACGGCTACGCGCGTGGAAAGAAAGGGGAATGCAATAGAGAAACGGGAAGTGGCAAGCCGGCCTGTAGAAAGAGAGGGTTAAGCTCAGTAGAGCGTCGCGTACATGTCTGTTTTGAATGACCAAAGCCGAAGGGGAGATAGAGTGAGAAAGAGTGCGAATATCAATCCAGGTTTATGGAGATAGAAAGCGTATAAAGTGTACATACGGTATGATAGCTTTTTGTCCCACATAGTAGCAAGTGGTGTGACGTACGCGCGTGCGCGCATGCCGAAAGGGCACACTGTCGGTCCGTAGACCGTACAGCTCGAAAGCTGGTCTGAAAAGGAAGAATCCGCTTATTGGTCTTGATTTTATAGGTGTTTCCGCTGGTCTTTTGCGCATGTGCGGATTTCCTTTGAAAGGGGAAGTGACGTTGTCCATGCGTGCTTACGTGTGCGCTTGTGTGAGTACATGTGTGTACGTTAGCGTGTGTGTATATACACATGAATGTGAGCGTATGTACGCTAACATGAATGTATATATATATATATATATACGTGCGTCGACGTGGGGGCGTATGTTTGTGTGCGCGTATGTATATGACAAGTAATATAGCTTGAAATGTGAACGCGTGTTTTTGTGTGAGACTAGAAAAGGCTCGCGCAATACTCCCCTTTCTAGGCAAAAACATATGCAGTGTATATCGTATATATATATATATATATATATATATATATATATATATATACATACAGTGATGATCATATTTATTGGCCCGGTAAAATAAAAGTTAAATTTTGTCTAATAAATTCTAAAAAAGGGATTAAATTAAAGAAAATAACAAAGTATATTATGTATTTTTAACTGGCCTTTCCGATGTAGCAATCGGATTTTAGAAAAAATAAATAACAAAGGAACAACAAACATAATTGCAAAAAACCCTTGTTCAAAATTATTGGCACGGCTTTGTTTTTCTTTTAGTATCAGTATAATATCAATCAATTTCCGGTTTACGTGCTTTCTGAACTTTTTTATAGCCGTATTATGCTTGTTTAACGCTAATTCAGTAAATACTTTTTTTCAGATAATTTTTAGATAGCGATTTATTTAAACTATTATAAGTGACTAAATTATAATTTTCAATCGCCATGGTTAAAACTAAGGAACACAGCGAAGACGTCAGGAAGCTTGTTGTAGCATGCCATACCAATGGGGAGGGCTATGATAAGATTTCAAAGAAGCTAAACCTTCCCAAATCCACTGTTAGAGCCATAATAAACAAGTTCAAATCGCAAGGCCACGTTATAAGTTTAGAGGGTAGAGGGAGAAAAAGGATTCTTTCCCCAAGAGATGAACGGAAAATTGTTCGACAAGTAAAACAAAACCCAAGGATCTCTGTTTGGGAGATTGTTGATGAACAGAGCACCTCTGGAGTGAATGTATCTCGACATACAGTTGGTAGAGTTTTGAAGAGAGCTGGTTTAAAAGCATGTCGTCCGAGAAAGACTCCCTTATTGAAGCCTATGCACCTGAAAGCAAGGCTAGCCTTTGCAAAACGCCATATTGATAAAGATGTTGCATTCTGGAAACGTGTTCTATGGACCGACGAAACGAAAATAGAGTTATTTGGCCATAATAAAGTGTCTTATATTTACAGAAAATCTGGCGAAGCTTTCCTGCCTAAGAACACCATACCCACAGTGAAGCACGGTGGAGGCAGTTTGATGTTTTGGGGATCCTTTGCTGCCTCTGGACCAGGGCGACTTGTTAAGGTCACAGGTAGCATAAAAAAAGAAGATTATGTTAAAATATTGGATGAAAACCTGAAAGACTCTGCTAAAGAGCTCTCACTTGGTCGTCGTTGGTGGTTCATGCAAGATAATGACCCAAAGCATTCGGCTAAACTGACTAAGAAATGGCTTGAGGACAACCATATTAATGTTTTGGAGTGGCCATCACAAAGCCCAGACCTTAATCCAATTGAAAATTTATGGAGAACATTAAAATTGAGGGTAATGCAAAGGAAGCCTTAGAATCTTATTCAATTGGAGGATAATTGTCAGGAAGAGTGGGCTAAAATTACTACTGAAGAGTGCAACAACTTGGTTGTAAACTATGAAAAGCGATTGAGGAAGGTAATCAAGGCCAAAGGCTATACAATTGATTATTAAATAAATCGTGCCAATAATTTTGAACAAGGGTTTTTTGCAATTATGTTTGTTGTTCCTTTGTTATTTATTTTTTCTAAAATCCGATTGCTGCATCGGAAAGGCCAGTTAAAAATACATAATATACTTTGTAATTTTCTTTAATTTAATCCCTTTTTTAGAATTTATTAGACAAAATTTAACTTTTATTTTACCGTACCAATAAATATGATCATCACTGTATATATATATATATATATATATATATATATATATATATATATATATATATATATATATATATACATATATATATATATATATTTGTAAGTAATGTTTTCGGCAATTGATTTTTCGTCCTGTTTTTTTTTTTTGCTGTTGGTGTGGTTGTTCAAAACAAAACGTCAAAAACGGAGTATGTTTTTCGAGCTGAATAAACATGTTACATTGAATAAAAACACAAAAAATATATCCAGTTTGTAAAAAAGTAACTTATCTTGCCTTTGATAACATTTGTTTGTTATATATTTGTTTTTTGACAACTTTTTCGAATCTATGTGTACAGTAATACAAACCCAAACATCTATCTAAATAAATTTAATCGGGTCATCAGAACTTTCACAAAATCGATGTCAACAATGTCACACAGTTTTTTTAAAATTCACAGTCTAACTCCCCAGAACCTGCTGACTGACCACTATTCTCACTCCAAGCAGCTGATCGACGTCCCTGTCACCGCCTCAATCATCACCAGCACTTCCTGACAATATCAACATCATCAGTTACGATCGCATTGACCTTCAATAAAAGTTTAAACCAAAGTTCTTTGTTTGTTCTACTTGCTTCCATACATTAATTTTTGTAATATAACAATAAGTAATTTCTTTCTGATGTGATTTTAACTACCGTGGAATTTCCACGGGTCCTGCTAGTTATTATTATTATTATTATTTATCTATTTATTTTTATTGTCGTTATTATTGTTGTTTTTGTTATTATTGTTGTTGTAATTACTATTATTTTTATTAGTATTATTATTTTGATATAATTATTCTTATTGTTATTATTATTGTTGTTATTTTTATTAATGTTATTATGGTTGGTATTATTATTTGTATTTTTATTATTGTAGCATTATTATTTTTAATTGTTATTATTATCATTTTTATTATTATTTTTAATAATATTTTTGTCATTATTGTCGTTATTATTGTTATTATTATTATGTTTATTTTTATCATTGTTGTCATTAATGTTGTTATTGTTATTATTATTATTGCTGTTGTTGTTGCTGTCATTATTATTATTTTTATTATTATAATTATTGTTGTTGTTGTGTTTCCTATTATTATTATCATTATTTTATCATTATTGTTATTATTAACATTATTATTGTTATTATTTTTATTTTTATTATTATTATTGTTGTTATTATTTTTGTTATTTTTATTATTATTAATCTACTTCCTTTTCTTCTTCTTAGTATTATTATTGTTATTATTGTTGCTCTTGTCGTAGTTGGTATATGATATTTTTACAATATCACGTTTACTGTAATTTTGGCTTGATTATGAATCACTGGAAAAGTAATTTCTGATTAATGTTTAGTTTTAAAATATGCAAACCAAAATATGATTTGTGGCGATTTTTACTAATACCTATTCGTTTATCGTAAAATGGCTCATTAAGGCTCATTCTAAAGAAAATGATAATAATATGGTGATAGGGGATATTTCGAACTGTAGTCGAATTACCTACTACTGAGCTTTATACCCAGGTTACAACAATTTTTTTTAAGAAGAAATGACTTGCTGAAATTTTATTATTTCTCTTGGCTGGTTTAATCTAAACTATTCTCCGGTAACATTCTTTATTATTATTATGAGGAGTTAAAAGTTATTTGTAGTATAGGATTTGTTCGATTGTCGATACGTTTCGGATGAATTCCTGTAAAAAAACTACCTAAGCCTTTGCCAGATATATACATTAGTTATGCGTGAAATTTGCAAAAGATCGGTTTCGCCATTTCGAAAACTAAGAGGAAGAAACTCTCACACACAAACAAAATGACTTTTATATAATAGCAAATAGATAAAAGTAGATAAGGATATAGAGAAATACATGAAAGTAGGGAGAAAATACTGATATAGAGAGGGAGAGATTCTTTACTATACTGTCTCATCTTTTTCAGCAAATTTCGCATCTAAAATAGGAATAAAACATGTATTTTCGATTAAAACTCGAAAGAAGTTTGACGACTTAGCGAATTTCATAATACCTTCTTGATCCAATTATTGCTTTTCGCTTATACGAAAACAAAAGAGTCGTTGTTGTGTGATAAACAGAAACGGCAATCTTAATTTCGAACGTAGCATTAAAAGTGAGAAGGATTCGAATTCTCTTCGGGTGTATTAAACACAATGCTCCCTTCGAAATCGCACTCCGATAGAAAACACAACATTGCCTAAGGAAAGCAATAGATTAAATTAAGCATATGAATTGCTGAAATGACTGACGCTTGTTTGAATGGAAGCTATTTTAGGTACAGCTTTATCAAATTGCCTGTATAATATCTGCGTATGTCTTAAACCATCGGATACTTGAAAATCCCTACATTATTATTATTATTATTATTATTATTATTATTATTATTATTATTATTATTATTATTATCTATTTTTATACGTACATACATACACCCTGTACACACACACACCTCTGAGAGAATGCGGGGAAAAAACTTGAATGTCGACTAGACATTATCCTCGAGTTCTAAGGTCTTTCTGTACAGGAAAGTGTCAAAAAAACCCTGGCATGAACACACATATCCATGGAAGAAAATCTCTCAGGCTAATATTATAATTGGTATAGTAGTTTGGGCCGAAATAAGATGTCCTCGGTATGCCTCGTAAACAATGGCTTATACGAGTAATGGTTTAACTTCTCCAAGTGATGTTACTGCAAACTAACTCCGTGTTTGAGAAGTAAATGGAAACTTTAATGGGATATTCGATTATTATGCACTTACTTCATAGATCAAGTGATTTCTCTTTGATTTTTGAGAACTTCAACTGAGGTAAAATAAATAAGATAGAAAAACAAATATTGAATTAAAGAAATGTTTTATTAAATGTACTAACACTTAATGAAATAATATATATGTATTATATATTATGGGGAGAAGAGAACGCTTTGTGGATACGTTATCGACAGCTCCCGTTGCTCACGCTTCCCTTTATTGTCTCTCAGTCCTCATTTTTTTAATGAGTGATTTTTCTGATTGTAACTCCTCACTTGAGAAGGTGGTTAAGGACTCTTATTTCTCTTGATTCTCGGCACGTGTCGTCTAGACTCCTTGGAGGTAGTTACACAAATCTGGTATGCTGAAAGCGAATACTGAAGTGGCAGACAGGAAGAAAAACAAACAATTGTATTCTATCTACAGAAGCTTAATGTTCACAAAATTATGTACAAAATGTTTTTACAATTCTCATTCAGATTTTGTAAGTTCTTTTCAAAGACTCAACTCTCTTCACGGACAGCGACCGACGGATTGATGAGGGGGGAGAGGGCACGTCTCTTCTCGGATTCAATAAGCAATCTGCTTTGAAACTCTCCACTCACTCTGCGACTCAACTCTATCTTTCCACACTCTGACTTATTTTATCAAGACAGTCGTATATATATAGTAAGGTATGTGAATGGGGTGGTAATTCTCCCGAGTCAATAAGATTTCGCCACGAAATCGAAGGGTTTTAGGGTTTTGCGTGGGTACAATTCCCACACTTAAATCTAAAGTACTCATTCACCAGGCCAGGTGTCAATTCTGACATCCGACCCTGAGTTCATTTAAGGCCAGAACAAGGTTCTAAGTGAAATTTCCTGTTGACAACTTTTAGCCGTAAAAAAGATATTCCCTGGTTTTCAAACAATATTGACATGAACTAAAAATATATATTTATCTACTCTATCTTAAATCATTGAGTTATCTGGCGTCAACCGGGATACAAAGCTACCTCAGCGTAGTTCTAACGCTCCTCAATTGTGGATTACGTTACATGATAAAGGGAGAAGAAAAAGCTGTATTCTATGTTGGACGTATTTTGCGTGAACAGTCGACAGAGATGGCGGAAATGTTCTGTTTTTATGTCTATCCTTGTAACTATGTCACTAGTAATGGTGCTGGAGGTAAACGATTTATCTGGGCTGACGTTATCCGCCTGATTGTCAGGGACCCGAACCTTGGATTAACCACTAAGGAGGATGTGCTATCAGCAAGTGTAACGTACTGGGGCTGCTGTATTGCAATTTACTGAATGGATTCTCGACCATACAGTAGCTTCTGGCGGGGCCTCTCGATGCCATATTAGTGGGTAATTATTACGGCTTTACCTTATTATATACTACAAAAACAATTCTTCGTTTCTTTTTCTCTCTTAGTTTACCCTCTCTATCCTGCTCTAAGCAAGTCTGGCGATTTAGTCCACAAACTCCAAAACTCCATCATGACAGGTTTCAAGAAAAAATACACGATTAAACCCGGATCTCCAACTTCCAACGTAGACCCCCCAGTAGCATGCCTCCTTCTCCAACATTAGGGGTCTACGTTCTAACCTTCCAGAAGTTGAAGCCCAAATTACAGGTGACTAAACCAGACCTTTTATTTCTAAGCGAAACTGGCATTAGACAGACTATTTCCCTAAATGAGTTCGTAATTAGGTGATACACTAACTTATCTTCAAAATTTGACCCCCAAGATCGCCATGGGCATGGAATATGTGCCTATATTAAAGATAGCTTTCCATGTGTGAGGGGCATCTCCAGAGAAGCTCCTAACTTACCCTGTATGTGCTTCCGGGTTGCACTAGCTCGCACTACTGGATTTATACTTACTCTCTATCGCCCCCATCACAGCGGAGTTACTATCTTTAAAAGCATATCCGAGAAAATTGGCCACGTCCTATCTGCTTATATTTCAGCTAACATCCACGCATGTGGAGACTTCAATGTTCACAATGTAGAATGGTTAACCCACTAAAAAATAGCCGATGATGTGGGGAAGTTCTGTCATGATTTCTCACTTGCTTATGACGTCACACAGATTGTTCACGAACCCACCCGTGTGCCCGACAATAACGGCCAGTATGCGAGTCTACTAGACCTTTTTCTCACAACTTGCCGTGAACTATGTTCAGTTTCCGTTCTGTCTCCTCTTGAATCTTCCGCCCACTCAGTTGTATCAATTTAGATAAAAATTAAATGTAATATGTCCTCAAACGTACCTCTCCATCGTACACTATATCGATACACTATGACTGACTGGGATAGCTTCCGTACATTAATATCCGATCTACCTCTGCGTTCCACGTTAACAACGATGTGTACTCTATAGTATCAGACCTGACGGAATGGTTAGTTGTAGGTAAAGGTCGTTTCATACCCTCGAAAATGTTCCAGCAAAAACCTAACGGCCAGCCATTGTTTTCTCCAGAATGTGCTGCTGCTATTGCGCACAGAAATCACTTTTTCCACTGTTTCTAACGTAATAGATGTACTGAGACTAAAGCCGCTTTCAAGACTGCCAGCAACCATTGTAAGAAAATAATAAAGAACCCAAGACAGTTATATGCTCAGTCCGTCAAGTCCAAAGTAGCTGAGAAGCAGCTTGGCTCCCACAAGTTTTGGCAAATAGTAAACAGAATCCTGAACAGAAGCGTGTGCTCTATCCCAACTATTATCAATGGGCCTGAGTTAATCTCGTCAGCATCAGACAAAGCAAAACTCTTTGCCAAGAACTTTGTAGACAATTCTACCCTTTGCGACCAAGGCCGCCAATCGCCAATATTTCCCCCTGTATCAGAAAACACGCTATGTGATATGCAATTAACTGTGCGTGATGTTGCCAAGCTAATCAAAAAACATTGATTCCAGTAAAGCAACCGGCCCTGACGGTATTCCAATTATAGTACTCAAAAAACTTCAACCTGAACTAGCGCCCATACTTGCAAAACTGTTAAAATGTTGTCTTAAGGAGAATTGCTTCGCACCCCCTGGAAAATCTCATCAGTATGCATTGTATTTAAGAATTCAGGTTATCGTCCATCCCCCTCTCAGTACAGGCCAATAATCTCCTGTGCGTCATGAGTAAGTGTCTGGAATCTGTGTTAAATAGAGAAGTAATCAAAATTATCAGCAAAAATAACCTGCTTAGTGACACACACTATGGTTTCCGTTCTTCATGATCTACAGCATCTGTGCTTACAGTTTAACTCATAGGAGTAGCGAATTTCTCGACAAAGGCAATCTTTCTAGAGCAATTGCTCTTGACGTGTCAAAGGCCTTTAGTAGGGTATGGCATAAAAGTTTACATCACAAGATCTCCAGCTATCGTTTAGCTGGAATTTTCTTCTCAATTATTAAATCATTTCTCTCTGATAGGTTCATAAGAGAAGTAGTTGATGGGCAAAAATCAGAAGGTCACAGTATTAATTCTGGAGTCCGTCAGGGGTCCATCCTGAACCCAACTCTTTTCCTGATCTACATTAATGATCTTCCAAATCACATCCTTACATCATTTGTAGACATGCTTTCTTATGACACTACCATCTATAGTAGCACATTCAAGATAGTAAACGATCAAGTTCTCTCCGATTCTCTCTCCTCTGATCTTGATCACGTTGTACAATGGGGAAAGGAGTGGCTGGTTAATTTTAATGTGTCTAAAACCAAGCTTCTATCTTTACATCATCAACGTTCTGATCCCCATCTTGTATCAATTAAAATGAATGGCTCTCGTCATGGGAAGGCCTCAAGTTTTGACAAGCTTGTGTGCTTGACCTTTACTCCTCATCTTAAATGGAATGCGTACATCAGATCTGTTTCCACGGCCGCTGGAAAAATAGTCGGATCCTTCTATCGAGCCAGTAGATATCTCACGGCTGATGCAATTCTCTATCTATATAAGCGCCAGGTACGTCAAAGGATGGAATACTTTTGCCAAATCTGGCCAGGAGCTGCTAGAAAAAACTTGTCCTGCATTGATCGGGTTCAAAATAGACTTCGTGGCCTCGTGGGAGATATCCTTTTCTCTTCGCTGCAACCTCTATCTCACAGAAGAGATTTTGCTTTATCGTTATTTTCATGGAAACTGTTCGACTGAGCTTCAATCTATTGCGCCCCCCTCGTTAAACTTTCACAAGAAACACTCGTCTAGCTGAATACATTATCAATAATTCCCCCAGTCGTTTTCTGTGCCTAAACCTAAACATAAATTCCATGAACAAAGCTTCTTTCTTAGAACTGCACGCCTGTGGAATTGTCTTCCGTTTTCCTGCTTTCCAGTATGGTTGTCTTCAAGTCCAACGTGAACAAGTTTCTGGTGAGCCGTTACGCTTAAGTTAACAAAATTACCGATCTTCCATGTCTATCAATTACTATATTGTCTTTTGACTACTGTACACTCTTTAATCCTTATCCTTGAGTGACCTCTCGGCCTTGGTAAGTGGTTACGCTTATGGTTTAAAAAGCATATATATATATATTTATATATATACATATATATGCATATATATATATATATATATATATATATAATATACTGCATACATAAGCCTATATAATTATAGGAATAGAACGTGACCCTATGACACTGATACCGTAAATTTGATATTACTAATAAAGGGAATTGGCAGGTTTAAATAGTTTTCTTAGCCTGTAAAAGGAAATGTCTACCTTGTAGCAGTCTTGGCAATCACTTCAATGCATTTGTTTCAATCTCTTTTCTTCTGAGAATGTTCAGCTGTGCCGTGTGCAGGAAGCGCTCACAAATAGCATCCTCTTAGTAATCATAATGTGGTGCCGAGAACATTTCTTAAAATGTTTTAATAAAAGAAGCTAAAACTCAGCAGCAATCTATTTTAGTATCGATTTCCATCATCGTTTTACTATACATTTAACTAACTTTTTCATCTGTGAATTGTATAAGTACGCAGCCCTATTTATGATATCACGAAGAAGAGCGCGTGTGAAATTTTAAATCATCACCTGTGCCTGAAATTAAAAAGTAAATATTTTGTGGAGTCTTAGGTGGAATTGAAAGCAAGCGTCTCGGCAACCCATTTATGCTTTCAGCTGTCCTGGTAGAACAGAAGAACTACAATGGGGAACTAAGTGGCTAGTTACTTAAATATATATATATATATGGTACAATGGGGAAATAAGTGGCTGGTTACTTTAATATATATATATATATATATATATATATATATATATATATATATATATATATAGTGGGCTAATGCCCCCTATCTTAGGTTGAGCATATTGGGAAGTGATATAGAAATTACCATAAGCGTATTAAGCGAGGGTCTTTGTGTAAAAACAAATAGGCTTAGGTATTTGGCCAGTGTCAAATGGCTGTTAATTAACTAACTGCATTGCAGCAGCCGAAAAGCGCAATGCTTAGAACTTCCGACTTTCACTTATCCCGTCAGGTTTCGATCCTAGGTTGGGATAATTGGTATATATATATATATATATATATATATATATATATATATATATATATATATATATATATATATATATATATACGTGTTGATGTATTGTTACTAATTGTGTGTGCGTCCCACATGTCTATAATTTTGTTGAAGTTATTTTAATACATTTTCCTTTTAAATTACTCGACTTGTCTTTTTTTTAAATAATTACTAATCCTCATTATTTTGTTTATTTTTTATTTAATATTTAAAGAAAAGGATATGTTATGATCCTCTTTAAATAATATAATCACTTGCCTGATGTATCCCGTTTAATTACTCTTATTGCATTTTTTCATCTTTACAGACTATAATTTTGATTTGTGGTGTTATCTTTTGCTATCATCATTCGATGTCAATCTTGTATTTAAACGCAATTATCTGATACAGCACTTAAAAGCATATTCGCCTCTTCATAGCATGCAATCTTGGTTTGCGGTGTAATATCTCGGTTGTATTACACGGCGGTTGAATATTATATCATTAACATATCTATT
Organism: Euprymna scolopes; assembly: GCF_053919585.1. Taxonomy (NCBI): domain Eukaryota; kingdom Metazoa; phylum Mollusca; class Cephalopoda; order Sepiida; family Sepiolidae; genus Euprymna; species Euprymna scolopes. The sequence goes on from NC_136507.1 coordinate 85,319,649, forward strand.
TAACTTTAATACCAGTTATAATGATGCGATTTTATTAACATATAAAAATGCGTTGTCTGAGAAACAATCATACACTGTTTAGTTTTTGGTGAATAAATAAATAATTGTCTATGGATCATTTATCAGTTGGTCGGATATATAAACAGACTCTCTCACACACACACACCCATACATATATATATACATATATATATATATATATATATATATATATATATATATATATGCGTGTGTGTGTGTGTGTGTGTGTGTGTGTGTGTGTGTGGGTGTGTATTTCATGTATGCACGTGCAGTCATGTAATATTATGTTTTATATTATATTGGAATTATGTTTCTAAAAACCACAATATATGACAGAGGGTTGTATTGAATTATGAATATATACTACTAATTAAATTTTAAATATTTTTTTATTTATTTATTCATTTAATACCAATAAAACTTTCGAACAGATGCACGGAATTGAAAAATACTTTTTCCCCTGAACGGTGTGATCCCTAGATTATTCTTATCAATTTATTGTTCGTAACGAACAACGCTGAGTCACGGAAAAACGCCCGAAATAAGGGTGTGGGGCCGTTTCGTAAACTTGTCGAAAAAGTTCTCTCCGCATGTCAACGGAATTCAGCACTGTTTGTATAGAGTCGTGTTAACATCTTCTAGCATACGGACGCAATGGATAGCGCGTCTGACTACCGATCAGAAGATTCCAGGTTCGAATTCAGGCAAGTTCGTAATAATTTTAACCATCATTTTATCTAACGTTTACTCATTATCCTTAGCCTTAGTTAGGGTATTTTTGTTTTTTCGCTGATTTTGTTTTTTGCATATGTGAATTTCCAATAATCCGATTCACAAGGTAAGCGTTGATTGGAAGACTGTTGAGTGTACTTAATGTTGAGTGTACTCTATTTTGTGGTTGACTCGGCGTTGTGTGTGCCAACGCGGTGCATGCGCTAGTATATAATAAAATGAAAATTAACCTACACAATACGTTTGTATTTTGTTTAATTGCGATAAAGCTGTTATCATATATATATATATATATATATATATATATATATATATATATATATATATATATATATATATATATATAATAACAGGCGGCCCGGTATTGCCAGGTCATAAAACCACTTAAATATATTATATCTACATTAATGCATGTTTCGTATATATTATTTCATATTAGGTTATACTTATTATTATCATAATGGATCCAATATATAGTAATGATTCAAAAATTAAAAAAAAATGCCTCCTGCCCTACCACCGAGAATCGAAACCAAAACGTTTAGTTCACGTATTACTTTTTTCTTATACGTTTATGCCTGAGCAATGTAGACATGTTTGCTGCAAGGCTAAACGTTAAATCATGAACAAGTAGGTATTACCTTACTTTTAACAATGCATATTATTAAAGTCGTCGTTCATCCTTCACCTCGCAAATACCATTACTTTGATTTCCACACATTTGCATTGATTTTACCCGGCTAAAATCAAAATACAAAGTTTCGCATGGGTTCGAATGTCTTTTACATTAAGTATTATGTCTATAGACTAAAAACCGACAGAGGAGTTTAGTAGGAATGATTTTAAAAGCAAATCCATATTCGCATACTTAAATATATATCAAAAGCGGTTATGTTTATTATAACTTTTTTACGCAAGCATTACGGAAGTATAAATTATATAGAATATATGCATGAATATAATTACAGGTAATAGTAAACTAAAGATGATCATCCCATTAGAAAACTGACAAAAACTAATTGGGATATCAATTAAAAGCATGGTATAAAAATATACAAATTAACTATTTTTTTCTGCAGGTGAATGCAATTCCTAGCATATGTATACTAAAGCTGTACTTTCTTTTTCATGAATAGAAAAAAGGGGGTTAATATGTATAACGTTTATAGAAGTATATATATATATATATATATATATATATGTGTGTGTGTGTGTGTGTGTATGTTTGTGTGTGTGTGTGTGTGTGTTTAGCAGATATGGGAATATCTATATGTATGAATGTTTTCCATTTACCCCTCTGAATATATGCTTATTGTCTCGTATTTTTTCTAAAAGATTTCGCTTCAGAAATAAAAGGCGATTAAAAAAAAACAAACCTAAAATTATATTCTCCGACATAAAATACGGCCGTGTTGCACAATTATGTAATATCTTTTTTCTCATTGCTTTTCAAATAACACGAAAACAAATGATATGTAATAAGTACGGTAAGTGCAAGGTAAAGGCAATCATCGCTTCTAACGAAGCATTAAAAAAGCTAGTGCTAGCGAATTATGTTATGGCGAACGTTGCCGTTGCTCAATGAGAAAGCGACGCAAAGAACAAAATTGCTTGAAGGAAGAGTGCCGTTCGTTTTCCATTTCATGTAATGGTTGCAAAACTGCTATTCGCACACGCACACACTCCACGCACTTCGGATTAAAATATAAACAATGTGTTATCAAAAATGAGCGTTATTTGAGTGGGCATAAGCATCGCCATTTAATTGTAGGCATAAGTATTGAATTCTTCGCACTATTTTCCTCAATTTTTACGTTATTCTCACAATGTTCTGGATGATCAAACTATTGACCATCGTCAAGTTTATCTCGTTAAAATCGGGAATCTTTCTATTGCACCTTGAGATCTTTTTATCATTTTCTGGATCTTTCTGACGAACTCGGTGTTATACATGGAATTTTGTACGGAAAACTTTTATTTAACCTACGCGAATAGCAAGCTTACCCTAACTTAGCCACAGCAGGTTTGAGCAGTTGGCAATTGAATTGAATTTTGGTCAGCATTAAGAATTGAACTTTCAATATCTACAAGACTTCGACTTTAAAATAAAATTACAAACAAGTACCATATCCGCTATGCCACGGATCCTTGCAAGAGTAAATGGATTAGATAAAGGATTATATAAAATTGTCCATGCAGGTCCTCGAATATATATATTAAAGTATGACAAACCACCTGAATATGTCGGATATAACATCGACCAAAACGTTGTGACGATAATACTCGAAATAGGAACAGTCGTGAGAAGATTTAAAATTATGCGAATAAGTAATCCTCCTCTCCAAAATTCAGAAACGTTTAAACTGCAAGAAGCTGTATATTTTGTAGTCAGTATTTTCTGGTGTGTAAGGATTATTACCAATGACTACTCTCAGTTTTATGTAATACCCGGTCAATCCCCGTCATTATTTAGTGCACATTTTACTCAGGCATCTTTATATGAAACTCAGGAGGTTTCACAAAATTATATATATATATATATATATATATATATATATATATATATATATATATATATATATATATATATATATATATATAAGTGAACGTGTCTATGTGTATGTGTGTCTGTGTACGTTTCCATACGCAATAACTCTGTCAATTTCAAGTCTACAGACTCGAAATTTGAAATGCAAGGTACTGAGATTTGGGAAAATCTTTGTAATCTGTTTTCGGCCAGAAATTTGGCTGTTAAGGGGTCAAAGCTCAACGATTGGACCTTTGAGACCTCTACTAAACTCCTCCGCCAAAGTTGGGTCTAAACACTTGAAATTTTGGATATAGGGTCCTTAATAACTTTATTTGAGCCCCCAAAACAATAAATGTTTTGGGGTCATAATAGGGGTCAAAGTTTACAAAATTGACCTCTGCGGTCTCTACCAGATTACTCAGAAAATTTCTGATCTAAACATTTGAAATTTTACATAAAGGGTATTCAGAGATAGGGCAAGTTTTCTAATCGGTTTGGGTCGAAAATGTTTAGTTACCAATACATAAATTTATGTGTGTATGAATGTATGTTTGCATGTTTGCCAAAATCTTTCGTCAGCGACGACGGATTTTTACAAGATCAGTATTGTTTTGAATTTCGACCTTTAAGACGACAAATATCGAGAAATTGGCTAAATACATTAATATCTTGCCTTCAACTGGGCAGTTTTCTACAGGAGGGGCCGCTTTTTTCGACGATATTTTCGAAAGTCATCCCCTCCTTTCGATTGTCTAGCCTTAATTAAAACTTAAGTTACTTCCGGTTTTGTTGCTGTCCTAACAGCAAGGATGTCAGGTTTTTCCCCCGTTATTTTCCTCCTTCGCAGTACGGTTTCGAGTCTGCCATCTTACTTCCACTTTTTTTTTTTGGCTCAACACACATATACAAACACCCGGGCAACACCGCGCGTAAATGCTAATGTATATATATATATATATATATATATATATATATATATATATATATATATGAGATTAGTAAATTGACGGATATAATTATTGCGTCATGTTATTTTGATATAGCCTGTACAGAAGACTGTCATGTAGAATTGAACATTACTAAGGAATTTTATCCTTGACGGAACACATTCTTTGTGAGTTAATCAGTCGATAGCAATATGGCATCGCGCATCACTTGAACCTTCTGTAGGATTATGGCTGCCTGACCAAAGGCAAACTTCAGTGCGGATCATATAGTAACGCTCGAAATTTTGCACGGACGAAGTTAGAGAGTGATTGGCAAGGATTCTACAAGAAGCAATTACATATTGAAAAGAAAATATATAAACCTATATAGTGCAAAATAAAGAGAGGAACGTTAATAAAGGAATGCTTCCAATTTTTTTTATTTTGCTTTCATTTGCTTTTATTTTGTTTGTCGATTGTTTTGATTAAACTTATGCATTCATGAACTGTTGCATGTAATAGACGCACGTTAAAAAGAGCGATGCATCATAACATTCCTCTATGCAGTATAAATAGGATAAAATGTTTATTCATAGCATTTACTGATAAGAAAATGTTTGCTGTTGCTTGATTACACTGGTAAACAAAAAATGTTGTCTGGCATTTTCCTTGATTTACGGGCGAGTCTAATTAGCTATAACTACAAATTTAATTAGTTTTGCTCAATAAAGTATAGTTTTATACGTTTATTTTCACATGTGCGCATAAGAAGAGCGTTTTAGAAGTAAGTGGGGGTGAAATCCAATGGCAAGCCATTGTCATGATTATTTTTTGATGAAAAGTATTCAAGTTCAATAGTTCTGATTGGTTATATGGAAAAGCGATAAGTTTATAATTATAAATCTCGAAATCTTTCAGAAGTTGGTGCGCACCGTACTCAGCTGTACAGGAAGCGTGACTGGCCTGTTCGGGAGAAAGGAACGTCGTCACCGACCCTCTGAGAGAGAATATTGCCAATACCGCTGCACATTAAGCTCGGTTTCATAAAGCAGTTCACCAAGGCTCTCGACAATGATGCGATTGCTTCAATTAATCGTGCCAGGCTTTATCAGTGTTAATAATGCAGAAGGTAAAATCTGTCATCTTTGGCACTTCTCAAACCTGTCAACTCTTCAGAGATCTAAAGTCTGAAATCCGACTAAAAGAAATGGAACTGACAGCGTGAAAGGCATTTGTTCCACCTTCTTTGTTACAGCCTTCGCAATATCCTCAATGTATTTGTTCCAGTTCCTATTAAGCCGAGGATTTTCAAGGAAACATTCTCAGGTGATGTGCTTTTGTCATGAAAAACAGTGGTTGGAGGTACTTCTTGCTCTTGTTAATGGAAAGCAAGGTTTATCTTACTAGCACTAGATGTTACCATCCATTTACCGCCTTATTAAACTGGGGTTTGGAGGACATATCCTAATGATTCTTTCGTTGTCTTAGACTTTTTTTACTTACTGTCTTCTCTCTTTCATGTTACACAGCGTTGTCTCATCAGCAAATATACCCACCTCGGAGACAATGTTATCAGAGAGGCTGTTAATGAATATCAGGAATAATAGTGGTTCAATGACCACTCCTGAGGTACTCCTGTAATAATATCATACTATTTGGATACATATCCATCAATGACAAACTGGATTGCCCTATTGTGTAAGAAGGATCTACTTAAATGTTGTATTCGCCCAGTTACACCATACGATATAATTCTCATTAGCAGCTCCTCGTGTCAGGATTCCTCAAAACCATTGTCTATATCAAAGCGTGCAGTACAGGCTTATCCTCGCCTTATCCAGTGCTTGGTATATGCGTTCAGAGATGACTGTTAAAATATGTGCAGTAGAACAACATTGTCAAAATCCATAAAGATTCTCAGAGAGAACATTAGCTTTTGCGAGGTAGAGAACTAGATTGATTAAGGTCTCCAAGATTTTAGCGACTAATGCGGTGATAATTGAGAGGACAAGCTCCTTACATAATTCTTGTACACTCGTACCACAGAGGCCATATTCCAACTATTAGGGTACAGGATTCAGCAAAGCATTTGTTATAAGTATGCATAGTACCGGGGACAGTTTAGCTGATAATTTATTAATTAGTATAACGAAAATAAGATGAGCACCATAGAGGTGTTTAAGTATTTTTACTACAAAAATGTAATTGATTTGGTCACAAGAATTTTTCTTTTAGATTCAACTAAGCAAAATCGATCTGCTAGATAGAAACGATGTCATTTTCTGGTGCCGCTCTGCAAAAATGTCTTAAATCAAGAGCAGAATACAGACCCGGTGTTATTCTTATATCAAACTCACTCCTGATTACTCGTTCAATCCCAATGCGTCAAACTACAAGGAACGTTCATAAAGTAATGCGTCCTAATTAATATTCCGCCCGAATATGTAATAAAGAGTAGAAAATTTAATTGTCATGATGACTGTATTTACGCACTCATGACCGAAAAGTTCCATCTCATTGTTGCAGATCTTTACGGTACGAATCAATAAGCAATCAATACCCGTAATGAGTCTGTTTCAGGAGAAAAGATATGTTAGTGTATTCCTCTATACAATAAAAATTAAAACAATGAACATTTCTCGGCAGCTGCTAAACATTTGAAAAGGCGAGACAGTATATATCATTACAGTTAAGATGCGGGTTCGTCAATTTCAGAGTGGCGAGAGAGATGTGAGTGCCAAAGCGGACTCCGGACATTTATGACCGATGAATCAAAACAGCTGGCAAAAGTGTACTGAAAATTGTATGACTATGTAGAAAAATTAAAATTTGGATCACAAACCTTCGTTTTATTATAATTGTCGGACTTCCGTCTTAGTAACCATTAAACGTGTTAGTGTTTAAATTAAAAAAATAGGAGAAATAGGACTTGGGATTGACACTCAAAATTACTCTGTTCCTATAAAAAAATATTCTGTTCGCAATACTAAGCAGACACCTTGATATATTCATAAACTGCTTGTAATATACACGTATTAAGATATATTTATCTATTTACATATAGTGCAAAGTATCCAGGTATGTAATTCAGTTAAACTTATTCAAAATGAGCGTATAGTAATTCATATACATATTAATTAGCTGAACAAAACTTTTGTTTTAAATCAGAGATAATATAGAAAATCTTTAAATATAATTTACAAAAGAAAATAATTTTATATATTTTCATCTCTACGATGTGAAAACGTTATCTTTTCTGTGACTTCTGCTAACATAATGTGTCGAAATGACTTATGAAGTGAATACGGAATTTTGCACGTAAACATATTCATCGGTAACTTATTTTGTCAACGGCCAGTTAAAATTTTCTAGATTGATGAACATTTATTTGTGTTCCAATTCAGAGTGCCCCTTTTTAAGGAACTCGTCTTGTCCTCCATTAAACCCACTATTTGTCTAGCTTCGCTATCATAAAGCGGCAATTAAGAATACATACATCGATATATTCGTATATGGATATACAAATAATTATTTTGAAGCGGCATATATTTGCAATATACATATATATGTGTAACTATATATATACATATATATATATATATATATATATATATATATATATATATATATGCACGTAAATTTATATATATATATATATAGAGAGAGAGAGAGAGAGAGAGAGAAATACAGACAGACAGAGAGATAAATATACATACACACACGCACATATATATATATATGTATCTATATTTAGAATATTTACATATGCATATATAAGTATATGCATATTTATTTTCAACTAAAAACAATGTTTTATGAGTACGCAATCCTCAGTATACAGTAACAATTTCCGCTCGTCATGAGATTTGACCTCAACCACGAATCCACCTATAGCTCTATTTGCTGAGCCTCTTACTCGCGGCCACCAAACATCTTCCAAGGGAATGAAGGGAATCAATGAGTATTCAGTATGCAATGTTCAGCAGCTCCTAAGCTCTGTGACACCAAATGTATAATTGCAATCCTGTAGACATCCGGCACGCTCCTCTGCAGATGGTTACCGTTCATATGCTCGTCGGTCCAAGATGCCTTCTCGAGTAAACAGATAACCCTGATTTGTTGCGTGCTCTGAAACAACAGTGGCATACATATTCATTTTTAGGTGGAGTTTTCTTCATATTTATACGAATGGCGTCCCTGTGACAAAGGCGGTTATATTCACATTCTTTGGTTCACTGGAAACACATCTTCCTCTATTCTCTGCGATCTCCTACTGCACTCTCCCAGGAACTCAGAGAAATTCCACAACGTTTCAGGTTGTCTTTTAGTTTATATTTGTAACGAGGCAGGGCGCCCTATTGGACGACAAGGGTTTGTCAGTTTCCCATAAAAAAAGTTTCTTAAGAACTCTTGAGTCATCCATTCTCACAAGATGACCCGACCACCGCATTTGTATCCTGATAAAAAATGATTCAATACCAGCGATTTCACATCTCTCCAGGAATCCACTATTCGGAACCCGATCCTGCCGTCAAACATTGCAAATAAAATGCAGCCATCTCATATGGAAGGAGTCAAGCTGATTTATATACTTGCGGTACAAAGTCCACGTTTCGGTACCATGCAGAAGAGTAGGCAGAACAACAGATTTGTAGACTGCCACCTTTACTTTTAGAGATACATCGTGGCTGTTCCAGTGTCTGTGTCGCAACCTACCAAACGCCTCACTAGCTTTATTAATTCTACATTGGATGTCCTTTTCAAATTTAGCATCATTAGACACAACAGATCCGAGGTATGTAAAAGCTTATACTTTTTTCATAGCTTCACGATCAACATATACCACTGGTTGTGAAGAGGACGTAGCGTTTGGTTTTGTCTGGTGAACAGTCTGCACAGAAGTCTTCGTTTTGGCCTTGAAGCGTTGCTGGTTAAATAATCCTCCACTTGACCGATACACAACACCTATGCCTCCTGAGGTGTCCTGAAAGCTGTCTCAAGCATCACCGAAGAGAAAAGAGCAAATAGGATCGGAGCAACGACACATCCTTGCTTAGTTCCATTTGACACTTCAAATGGTTCACTTTGTTCATAGCCAGATCGTACTGTCGCCACCATTCCCCAGTGAAAGGAGACAACTATATTAAATATCTTGTCCGGAATACCAAGCCTCCTCAAAACAGTCCACTGGGCATCCCTAGAGACTGTAGCAAATGTCTTTGTGAGTTCAAAAAATGTGACAAACAAGTCCTTATTCTGTTCCCTCGCTTTCTCCTGTAGTTGCCGAAGGCGGAAGATCATGTCCACAGTACCTCTTCCTGTCCTAAAACCACACTGGGTTTCTGGGAGCACAATTTTACAGGTTGAACCATTGAGTCTGTTTAAAATTACACGAGCGAGAATCTTACCAGCAACAGATAAAAGAGAAATTCCTCTATGGTTATCACACTCACACTTATTTCCTTTGTGGTTAAACAGGTGAATACTTGATGCGTCGTTTAACTGTTGTGGCACGGTACCAAATTCCCATATTAATGAAAACAGGGCACTTAGTTTCCTGATTAATAGTTGGCTTCCATATTTGTATACTGCTGCAGGTATGCCGTCATCACCTGGAGCCTCACCATTTGAAAGTTGCTTTCCAGCCCATTCAATCTCCAACATGGATAGAGTACCAGCAAGCGCCTCGATTGTTGGCCTTTGAGGAATATCATCAATCACTCTTCGATCCACTGTGGATTCTCTGTTTAAAACATTTGTAAAGTGTTCAGCCCAGCGCTTAGTTATTTCTTTCGTATCAGTGAGGAGAATGCCATCCGAAAAAAATATTTGAGATGCCCCCCATAAAATAAGACCAAACACCCCCTTGAGGTTTTGGTAAAATGATTTCAAATCACACCTATCCGCCGCATCTTTTAAAGCGTCAGCTTTCTGCTTCCACCAGTTTTGTTTCATTTTTCGGAGCCGGGATTGCGCCAATCTTTTGCCCATTCTGAAAGCCTTGTGTTTCACTGAAGAATTTTTGTCAGTAACCCATACTTAGTGGGGTTGATGCATATTATTGAGCAGTGGGATGATAGTTGGATCATTTTTATCAAACCAATCTTGGGTTTTCCTTCGAACATATCCTTATGACTCTTTGGCAGAGTCATACACTGCCGTTTTAAACTCTCTCCAAAATGCCTTAATGCCATTCCCACATACAACGGAGGCCAGCTTTTCATTAGTAGCCTTTTGAAACGAGTGCATTCTCTCTTTAACCTTCACCTTGCCTACATCCCTTCTCTTGGAAGAATTACGTTGGTTTCAAACAGGGTGCTTGATTTTCATCCTGACTGTGAAGCAAATCAATTCATGGTCTGACCAACATTCCTCGATGCTGTAAGAGCGTGTTAGATGTATATATTTTCTATCAAAACGAAGTACAATGACATAATCAATGAGATGATTATGATTAGACCGGGGATGTTTCCAACTGGCTTTCTTGCAATCAGACAGCTGAAACACAGTAATAGTGAGCAAAAGATCGAATTCACTGCAAAGAGACAATAAGAGAACACCATTTGAGTTGACTTTACCAATTCCATGTGAACCAATGGCATTTCTCCAAAATTATGTATCACTACCCACACGAGCATTGAAGTTACCCAAGTCAAACAGCTTCTTCTGTATACAAACCTTGTTAATATGTTCACGTAAAGAGGAGTAAAAACCCTCTTTTAGCTCCACAGATGAATTAAGTGTAGGTGAATAGAAACTAAAAATGTGGCATATTTGCCCTTTCCTACTGTAATGCGCAGGGACATAAGTCTGTCATTTATACCAACGAGCAGGGACTCAATATTTTTGGCAATATCATTCCTGATGGCAAAACCAACACCAGATTCACGTTTCTCAGAACTTGGTTTTCCAATCCAATAAAAAGTATATCCACATTCAACTTCCTCTACCTGTCCTGTATCAGCAAACCTAGTTTCAGAAAGAACTGCAGCAGAAATTCTATGATGCCTTAACACACGTGCTATGATAGCGGTTTTCGTTCAGGGTTCTTTTTGTTATCCTGGAGTGTTCTTACATTCCAAGTCGCAATTAACATATTCGTTCCATGTATTTTGTTTCTATTATTGATTTAGGGGCAAATATTGGATGCCCAGATATCTGCACCTAATGACAAGGACATGAGCATGTAAACAATTTTAGGTCACCTTTTCTAGACCCCTCCGCATGAAGAGGAAAGCATTGCCATCCTATGAAGGGCTGCTTTGTTATGAAAGGAGGAGACGAGTCACACCATCACTTGCGGGTGTTGTGGAAAACGGCTATCTACCTTCCACCACCTATGTGCAATGTTAATGCTAGGAACTATCAGTAACATACTTCACCTGTTCCCGTGACAATCCCATTATCGCCACAGGGATTATTGATTTATTATTAGTTTAAAAAATAAATTAAAATAATCACCTATCGATGTACCAAACGTTAGACTTAAATGAGTGAAAATGATTCACTAAACAACCGGAACTTTGATTAGTTTTAAGTGGGCATTGCTTGTGCTGAACAAAGCACACTCTCTCCATCGTATTAACATTGTCTGTACAGCTGCACACATGTGCCACACGTCAGATGATAAAACGATCGCAGGATTTTCTTGTAAGAGTGTTCCATCTCTTAGATCAGTTGTGAGCCAACAATAAAGGGTCTTATCCACCCTGTAAGTAAATAAAAAACAGCTTCAAAATAATGCCAATCTTCCAAACAGACAATTATTGTTATTTACTTACACAAGAAAAAAACTTCCTCACCAGATTCACTCCTGAACTGAACAGAGTCTAATATCATCACACAAAACATGAAATGCAAAGTACACTCGCATGCACATCCATGCACATACGTATATACACACCCACACATAAATCAGAACCGACACATTAAAACACACACATGTGCGCGCATACAACCACACACAGACATAACACCCCTATCTCTAATACAACACACTGAACAATACCAACCCTACTTTACCTCGAAACCAAGAACACTGGGAAACACCTAGAGCCATAGTATAATATCTGTTCCAACACCTCGCTTCCTCCTCAGTCAGTGGAGGAGAACCCCCTCATGACTGAAACAACTATCATCCCTTCTATCATCCCCCTCCCATACTTACACTCCCTCCAATTGCCCCCCCCCCTCTTGGGAATAAAATCATCCCCACACTAGTAACCGATCCGTGGTCTGGCCATACCCACATTGGGAGACAAATAAATAGAAACATTAAAAAAAACCCTCTACATATTTTAAATACACCCTCTTTCTAAACAAACATAATATAAGGAATACCCGAAAAGACTAAAAAGAAAAATCACAATACTAAAATCCAAGAATCCAAAAAATAAATATCAAAATAGAATGAAAGAACCCCTACCCTTATTTCAGAAGAGCTGATCTCCCCTCCTCACACATACACATTAATAACGACCTCGGATCACAGTCACCTTCTTAAGGAAGCAAATAACCTCATAATACTATAAAACAGTATACACATTCTCAAACCAATAAAAGCAAACACAAACACGCACACACGCGCACACACGCGCGCACACACACGCGTACACACACACACAAACACACACACACACACAACACCCCACCCTAAAGAAAAGAAAAAAAAACACTAGCAGAAAGAGAGGTGACTACAGCCAGGTCAGTGGCCTCGAGAATCCCAATAAAAGAGTAATAAAAAATGAACATGCCAATGAATAATAAACACTTACAAGCCTCCACCCCTTGGAAACACTTCAAATGAACTACGAAAATTGCCATTTTTAAATCTCCAACACATTTGAAAATAATTTCTGACGAGGACGCTTCACAGAACGTATATATATATATTAATATATATATATAATTATATATATATATATATATATATATATATTTGTGTAAATAAATCGAGCGTAGGTAGTTGGGACGATGTCAAAACATCGCTAAAATTCACGGCTCACTCAGCAACCGATAGCGTAGTGGTTAGCACCCTTAACTGTCGTACGGACGGTCGGGTTTCAATCCTGTCTTGCGGTAGTTGCCTGTCTAGCCGCACTGCTGAGCTGCGAAACAGTACAGTATGTGGATGCCTTTAACGCTCCTCATCTTGAGTTTATAATATTGAGAAGTTATACATGAATTACCATAAGCGATGCTCTTTGTGTAAACAAATCGAGCTTAAGTATTTCGGACGATGCTAAAACTCACGGCTCACCCAGCAACCGCCGATAGCGTAGTGTTTAGGAGCCTTGACTGTCGTACAGACGGTTGGGTTTCAATCCTGGCTTGAGGTAGTTGCCTGTCTAGCCGACCTGATTAGCCGCGAAACCTACAGTATGTGGATGACTATATATCTATATATCTATCTATCTATATATATATAATTCGAAATGTCTTTATTTAGTCATACTCAGTTTTCATTTTAATAAGATCCTAAAAGACTTAGTATTTGGCGTTTTATTCCGAAATTAAATCACAGTCTTGTTCATAAAGTTCCTGTTAAACTTTTTCAACCTATATTTTATTTATATCAATTAATTTCCTGTGTATATAGGCTATTTCAATTCCTTGCAACGACGAATTAAATTTCTCATCGTTTTCCAATTTTTCGTTGGATGACAATACAAAGCACTATAATTTCCTTTCGGCTAAGTTTTCTTCCTAAAACCTAATAAGTTTTCTTTGTTTTGCTTCGAGTTTCTACCGACTTCTATTTTCGTAAAACGCTAGATTAAATTCGCATTCCATATACATTTCATTCTTTTCTTCTATTCTTACATTAGAATTCCACATTCGAATTTTCAACAGATGATTTATATTTACTTCTTAACAATCTTTTTCCTCTATTTCAAATATATATACATGTTCAGGTTGATTCTTTAAGCAAATTCGTAAAAGACTGCTTTGCTCCAGAGATAATCTTTGGTCAGGTTTTCTTCCATAGTATCGTTAATTATTTTAAAGGTCACACTCGTAGACAACATTAGCATATATTGAAACACTTAAACAATCGGCAATGATAAAGGCTTTTCGTATTCTTTTCTTCAGAGTATCAACTCGTAGTGCAATGGTGAAAAAAAAGTTGGATGATGTTCATTTTGGACTTCATTGTACCGTCTTATGAGGGTCGTCATGTTTAGACAATATTCAGGGACTGGGCATCATTCTTAATATGAGAGGAAAAACTTAAATAGAATTCGTACTTAATGTTGGATTATTCTATTCCTCAAGTTTTTACTTATATATGAGCAAAATTCGTATTAATTATATTCTTGCCAAATTCCAGAATGGGGCTTCTCATAGTACATTTTCCTGCATAGACAAAGTAAAAAAAAAATGGTCTCTGAATCTAATAGCCGATGTCGTTTACTCCTTCCTGTTACTGAACAGTCACTGAGTTTCTTTCTATTCTCTCTGTTTTTTCATGGCAGTTGCGCAGATACTGTGAATATTAACGGTATAGACTCGTTTATCTACATCCATTATGAACGATTAGCCTTACATCCTATATGTGCTTAAAACTAAACAAAAGATCGATTCCCCAAATTTATTTCTTAGAACCGTCAGTCTGGGGAATATAATACTGTGAGAATGCTACCTAACCGACTATAACATGGTCGGTTTCAAGTGCAACGTAATCCAGTCCTTGTTCATTAGTCCTCTAACTGATAAATGTGTACCTGATTTGTATCATAACTGATAATCAAGTTGTCTCACCTGAAACCCATTAAGCTGCATCCTTGCTGGCGTTTTGACTTTGATAAGGTTGGATAACCTATTATAAAGCTAGATGTAAAATAAAACAAAAACATTAAAATCCAATTAACTTGGTTAATCATAATCATATATCATTATTCGGAATACCAGAAGCGTGGACTCTTTTACGCTAAAGGATCGCCATCTTGAAATACTTAACCGTTAAACGCCGTTATTTTGAATGTTTTTATGCACATGATTCGGTTCGTGTAAAGAGAGAGAAAGCGAGAGAGAAATACAGAGAGATAGAGAGAGAGTGTGTGAGAGATAGAAAGAGAGGAACATGCAGGTTTTGTGTAGGGCGTTGTACGTTAGCATTTATAAATAATACAGCAGTTTTCACAGAATACGTATTAGAGAGAAAAAATGAAATGGCAAAAGAAAGGA
>NC_136507.1:85337544-85362544 GCF_053919585.1 Euprymna scolopes
ACTATTTGATGGTTTTTACACATGTCCGTTCAAACACACTTTATGTAACAAAGATTTTCCAATTTTAATTGTTCAATATCTAACCTATTTTTAGTCATAACTTCGCATTGCCCATTTTTAATATCCAGTTATTCTAAAAGAATGGACAATTGCTTTTTTCCGACGTAAATAAAATTTAGTAATTTCTAAAAGAATTAACGATCGACGTGAATTCCTAAGATTCCATTTATTCATTATCTTTAACGCTTGCTTGCAGGGTTCGATTCTAGCCTTTTTTTAATATCATTTTCACTTATCTAGTCTGCTTTTTTTTTTACTTACATGAGAAAGGGGCAGCCTTTCTTATCTTACACTTTGAAAAGATAACACTTACAAATATTTTGGTTTCCTGTAAGCATAAGCCCTTCAAATCTACAGAAATTAAAAAAGAAGATTGCAAAAATAGTAGTTTTTAAGAACAAGTAAACTCTTAGAAACAAAGTTGTACGTTAGAAATCTAATTAAACGAATAAACACCTTAGCAGTATCGCGAAGAATGTCTTCTGCACAAGTCATATAGACTAAAGAGGAACAATGTCATCTTCATCAAAGAACTCGGGAATCAATGAAGCTGCACAATGCACTACAATCAAAAGACGATACCGAGCGACTTTATGTAAAAAGGAGCGAAGGGGGAAGAAGACTAATACAGCTTTCGCAAAAGACTGACCACTGCAACCAAACACCCACAGAGAGTACAAAGCATGATATGAAAAAAACAAAATTAAAAAAGAGATAAAGTGGGAAGAAAATGTGCTACATAGACGATTATAAAAGAATGACGAAAGAAGAGAATCACTTAAACACTTGAACGTGGCTTAAGAAATAACATACGGATAGACAAACAAGATATCTACTGACAACTGCATAGGACAGAGCGATTTCAACGAATCAAATCAATAAAAATGTAAAATCGACAAAACACAGTAAATAGTAAATATAGACCTTGTAGACAAAAATATGAAATAATAAACTATATAATAATCGAATAAGGTACAACAGCCCCAAAAGAATACGCACATAGAAACGACCGCATAGGGAGGGTAGTGCATTGAGAATTCTTCAGACGACACACAGATAAATCGTGCGACCCCAAATCGAAGACTACACTAGAAAATGAAAACAACATGATAGTACTTTGAGATATCGAGATACAATTTGCAAGTTTTGCCGTTCTAGTAGTTTAAAGGATGAAGAGCACAAAGACAAACATGCGAGACAAATATGTTGAACTTGCCAGTGATATAAGTAGGAAGCAGAAAAAAAAATCAACATAATACTAATAATTGTGGAAACATTAGGAACAATTCGAATGAACTTGGAAACAAGACTAGGAGAAATCGGAATCAAGGGGAAGACTCAGACTATGCATTGGACAGTAATGTTGAAAACAACGAAAATCTTTAAGAAAACCCTCGAATGCAGAACTTAATCTACAAGAATGATAATCGCCAACCTAACATGCAAGAGAAATAAAAGAAAAATCAAATAAAAAAATGAATCTTTAAAGTTGTAGATTGACTACTCTCTTCCTTTACAATTTCACAATCTCTTTCCATCTACAATCCCTTTCCATCTACAACTCCTTTCCATCTACAACCCCTTTCCATCTACAATCCCTTTCCATGTACAACCCCTTTCCATCTACAATCCCTTTCCATGTACAACCCCTTTCCATCTACAATCCCTTTCCATGTACAACCCCTTTCCATCTACAATCCCTTTCCATCTTCTACGTCTTCCTATTCCACACCCCCTCATCTCCCTTACCTTCCCATATCCCTTCATTTCCACTGCTCATAATATTCTTCTTCTCCTCACCCCCTCTAAAATGTCGAAGGGTCAAGGAGGATTTAAAGACCAAGGAGAAAAAAGCACTTACCAGACCTTGAATAGATTAGTTCGGAGTGGACTGGGACATCGGGAAGCTTATTGCCACCTAAATTCCAGTAAAGACCAATGGTCACTGTCAGCGAGAAATCAATGACAAGCGACTGTTGCGATGGCGCAAATTATTCGCAAAAGTTGCCGAAATAGGTAACGATTACAGGAAATATGGGGAGATTTGTTGTCATCGAGGCTCCGAGTGACACAACCGCTCTTTTTCAGTTAGCAATATCTTATGATGATATGTAAGCCTAGTTAGTAAATAATAATACAGGCTGTCTCAAAAGTAACTGAAGTATGTTTAACTTAAATAGATTCTCAATTTTTAATGTTATCTTTCCGTAATTTTAATACAATCAGACTAACAGATTGGGCTTTTTTTTTTCAAAATCATGCAAAAATCAAACATATTCATGAAAAATTAATTTATGAAACATAATGCCTTTTAAATATTGCCTATTTACGGTTTCGCATATTTGTGCTCTTTTAAAAAACATTAATGACTAATTGCAGACTCTCTAGGTTGCGATTTAACTCCCTTATTTCGTTCCTGATGTTTTGCTTCAATCTTGCAGGCGTTTGGATTTTCTAACATAGAATCCTTCTTTAAGATATCCCCCCACAAGGAAAAGTTGGGGCTCATCAAGTTTAGAAAACGTGGTGGCCATTTGACATTGCAATAGCTAGAGATAATGTCGTCGCCAAAGCATTGCCTGAAATACTCCAGGGTGTCTCCCGCTGCTTGTACAGTTGTTTAATGCTATAAATTTGTCAAAATATCTTCTGTAAAATATCTGAACGACAGAAAAATAATAATCATTTATAGTAAAATGATAAAAATGTTCAACCCTTCAATATTTTTTTTAGACATCCTGTATTTTCTCGGAAACTTCTCACTAGATAATATTGTTAATTGAAAAAGTTAACATTGAACAAAACATTAACATGAATTGTAACAAGCTGACCATCTACGAATCTACACTTAGGAACACTATAATTACATTTTTCAAAAGAGTAAAGTCCTGGAGAACAAAATAATGACAAGAAAATTGCTGAAAAATAATGATTTCATTAAACAAACATGACAAATTAACACATAAAACAAAGATATTCGCAAAGGGAGAGATTCGGAAGATACAGGAGATTTCACGACAAATAGAAGCGTAATAATCGAACCTAACAGAACCAATTGTTTTCTAAGGTAATATATGTGACAGTAACAAGTATGATTGTGTTCAATGTGTGTGGCATTATTTTAAATACCTAAAGAAAGCAGTAGACGGTAGAGAATAGGGGATAGGAGGTGAAGGAGCGTAGCTGTTAGTGAGTATAATACAGAGTGCAATTATCTAGAGAGGCATTATACACTTAAACTCTTATCATAATAAGTACAGCTCTTAAGAAAATATCAAGAGAAACAATGCCGGTTCACAGCTACAAAAATAAACATAAAACAAAACATGGGTTAGCTGTACTGTCTTCAAAGTTAAAATTGTAATTTTGTTTTATAGTCTTTTTCACTTAAAAAAACATATTGTTACTTGGAACATAAGAGGCTACAATCGTGTCTCGCTTTTTTTTTAGTTTTGTTTTATTTGACTTTAGCCAAAGTTCTCAGAAATCGAGGGCCCCAATATCTGGGGCTTACGCTTGAACTCTATATGAGATACATAAGTATTCGAATATTCCATTAAAGTTCTTTATCTCTCAAATACTGAGTAAAGAAATTTAGAACATAATTTCCTTCTCCCAAATTAACCATATTCATATGTTGTAATATGACTTTCGTTTTCGTCTGTTTGTCTTACTGGATTCCAGAACAAGAATTTATCTCATCTGGTGGAGTATCTAGATTCGTGTTATTACTTGAGGTAACATCACTTGGAGAATGTGGGTTAGCCATAGAGAGAAAAATCTTATTTGGCCAGCGAATATTATGTGATATCTAATATTTAATCAGGGTGTACGTCTTGGGAAAAGCATCCTCATATCAGGTTGTTCTGACAAACCCCTGTACAGAGAGAGCTTAGGCACTCGAGGATAGTGTCTAGTAGGCATTCAAGTTCTCTCCGTCTCACCTAGTATTGCGGGGTGTTGAGCAGCGAGACGTATGTTCACATTGCGGTTAAACCTCTGCAAGTTAGTATAATCAATGAGTAGGAAGTAGGGGGTGAATTCAAAAGTTTAATAGTCTAAGCGAATAAAGTGTTAAAGTTAAAAGCCGGAGAGGATCTAAGGACTTCAACAGTTAGGGTATGATTTTTCTGCTTGTCTTATTAGTCGCAAGTAAGTATGTCGACTGGACACACTTCTCATGATTTCATTAGATTACAATTCATTAAAGTACTTGAAAAACAGGCACAAAGATGACATATTGCGGCGATGGGACAGAAGTAGACTTGCTCAATATTCAAGATCAATAAATTATGAGACTGTGTTTGGACCTTGTTTAAGTGGAAGTACTTATAATAATCACAATTTTCTTATCCGACATACAACAGAAAACCTATAAAAATGGCTAACTCAGAGGCAAAAAGTGTGTTTCGGGAACATACCAATTATGAATTTATGTTCGTTCTGAAATCTGGCATTATCTAATCAGCAGAAAGTAAATGGTTAATTGCAAAAAGATAAATGATGAGAATATTTTGTATATTTTTGTACAAATGGGTAACTAATTATCTAGGCTCGGAGGCCAACCGAGGATAAGGGTTAATTAGTGTACAGTAATAACGGGGAGTATATCGTAGCAATCGTAAGTAGTGAATTTTGTAAATTGGATTACTTAAGGGACCAGCTCGTCAAGAATTTGTTCACCCTGGATGTGAAGACCACCATATTGTTTTCAGTTGGAAAACAGGAAAACGGAACAGAATTTCACCGTTCTAAACATTTTTTCACATAATCTACGTTTCGTTTTAAGAGCAGATTAAGAGTGGGTGGAACTATTAGTTGTGGTTTCAGAGAGACCAGTGTTTATTTTGTTAAATTCAGGCAACGTGGGGATCATAGACTACATCTCAGACGAGCACCTGCTATAAAAATGACGGAAGTAGAAGCTTGTAAAAACATTGAACATTCCCGAGATGAGATCCGTTCATTTCAGTAGATTCCAGATGGGATCAGAGTGTTGATAATATAAAATAAATCTAGATGTTTTAAAATAAACCAAACCACCCCTTTCCCTATTGCAATACGTGATCGACCAGCCAGAAGAGTGAGTATCAGAAAGAACTTTGTCGTTCAAGGCATTTGAAGTGTTGCAATAGATGGTAGTCTCGTCAGCATAAATGTCTATGAATGATATTAGGATGTGATTTGGGAGATCACTGATGTAGATCTATAAGAGAGCTCGGCCCACAATGGGCCACTGAGGACCTCCAGCATAAATACTGTGAGCTGATTGTTGCCTATCAACAAAAAATCTTATGAACCTAACAGAATAACTGATTAAAGAATTGGTAAACCATTTAAAGTTATACCCTAGCTGGGGATTTTGTTGAGTAGACTTTTATGTCATACCCTTATATAGGCCTTTGAAATTTCAAGAGCAATTGCCCTAGACATGTCGTAGAAATATTAAGAATTATATATGAGCGTGTCAGTTGGTTGTCAGTAGGGATTTTCATATGCTGGACCAATTAATAATTTCACACGGAATGAACTGCGTCCAAATGAAGATACAGCTCCACATTATGCATGCAATTATTAAAGTAGGTATCAAACTGAATCAAAAATAAAATACAGACAGAACTGAAAACAAATATATTAAAAGAAACAAAGTGTGAAATAACAACATCTATTCAGATTTGCATGATTTATTAAAGACGATCTGTACAGATAAAACATGAGCTTGGATGAAAAACACTAACAAAATACTGACAGTTGAATAAGACCAGGCGTTCAAGTCGTCCCATTAAAAAGGATGGATGTGTAAGCTAATCCAGCTCGGCCACGGTATATTATTGCTTAAACGTGAAGAGTTACTATTTGGAATCATGTCCACAGAGATGTTTGTCCACATTCCGTTTCAATTCTTGAATGTTAATACAGTCAGAGAAGCAAGATACAGTGAGCAAATCTCAAAGTCTCGAAGTTTGAAGGCAGTGACAATTGCTAGCAACCTGTTTAGTTCTAAGTTTGCTGTTTCACGATTTGGCTAATGCTATTTACCCTGAATAAGCACTAGCGTTATAAGTTCGTTAGAACAGGCCCCATAAAAATTAAAAGTGGCCACATTTATGAACCGTAGGAGCGATAGGACAGAGGTTTTGAACATAACTGATAGTCCGGGACCTATAAGACTGGAGACTTTTTTTAAAAGTATCTCAGATATGAGACTACTAGTAGTAGGTGAATTAGCTAAGCTGTGGCAACAATATTCAATATACAGATGAATTGCGGTTTCAGAAAATAAAAGCAAATAAAACAGCAAATTAAGGCTCTGCAGACTATGATAAAAACTGAAAACGACTTTATACGTGGAAGCAGAAATTTGGTAATTTCACTAAACTCAAAAATGCCAAGGGAGGACTGTTCAATTGAAAATATTCTAAAAAAAAAAAAAATGACACTATCAATAATGAAGGGAGTACACTAGGGAATATCCAGAAGACTGCATCTTGAACACTCAGGCAAATGGTACAAACACAAACCATCAGCAATACTGGAAAACAAAAATCACAAGATCTCATGGGGAA
Source organism: Euprymna scolopes (assembly GCF_053919585.1). Classification (NCBI taxonomy): domain Eukaryota; kingdom Metazoa; phylum Mollusca; class Cephalopoda; order Sepiida; family Sepiolidae; genus Euprymna; species Euprymna scolopes. The sequence continues at coordinate 85,344,171 of NC_136507.1, forward strand.
TTCATACACAAACTGACAAAACTATCCAACTAAAAAGATCGGCTGTCATAATAGTGAAACAGAGGGAAAAGTTCAGCCAGATTGTTGATTTTGCCGTCCCAGTAGACCCAAAGTGAAAATCAAGAAAAACGTAGTAAATACATCGGACTGGCGATATAGATTAAAGGGATCTGAAACAGGGAAAAAGTCAAGATAACATCTCTAGTATTATGAACGCTACGAACAATACCGAAAAACTATGAAATAACAACGGGGGACATTGGAATCGTAGGGATGGTTGAGAAGTTATAACCAATGACAATAATGTGAACTGCAAAAATATTAAATAAAACTCCTGAATGCGGAGACTAAAACACATGAACCACACGAACTGGAGTGATACAAATGTAAAATACACAGGCATATTACATGGAATTATGAAAACTGAAACGGTATAAATGTAAGTAAAACCGCTTGCGCCATTCCATTTTTTCATATATTGTTTGGGCATGGTACCATGTCAAGTGAGGAGGGTCAACGAGATATAAAACAGAGGGAGATAACCACTAGCCAGATCATCGCTGGATGTGTACGAAGAAAATTAGAAAGTGGAACACGCTTAGTACAACTAAAATTCAAGTGAACACCAATAGTCGACACAAAGGAAAAATCAATGGTAAGCGTTAACGCAAATTCATTTTCAAAGCGTATTAAAGTAATAAGAAGTACTTAAAAACTGAGGAGACTTGTTGTCACTCAGACTCCAGATAACACCAGCAATTTTTTCTCTAAGAGAAATCTTGTAAGATGGTTTGTATGTACTCGTAATAATGATAACTCGCGGGACCTGTGGAAATTTCACAGCGGACAATTTCTTATCTAATATACTGATGTTGGCATTCTGTTGAAATTCAGCATAAACAGAGACGCCCTGATAATATTGTGGCTCTTTTGGTAAAAATTCAAAAGTATTTATCTAAGCTAGCTAGTCCGCTCAAAAATACTCTTGAATATGATATCTTAATTAATGCACATTTCGTATACATTTTTGTAAAGTCATTTTACTATCGATTCTTATATCTTATACAGTTGTAATTTTAAAAATAAAAATATATCCATATGACTTGGGTGCACCATATTTAATTGAAACCGAAACCAAAACTTGTGAAGAATATATATATATATATATATATATATATATATATATATATATATATATATATATATATATATATATATATATATACTAGAGATTTTACATAAGGGGTAGTGAGATTTGGAAACATCTGTTTAATAAGTGGTCGGACAGAAATTTGGTCGCCAAGGGGTCAAATTTCACGGATTTTACCTTTCAAAACTCTACAAAACTCTACCCTCAATTTCGAGTCTAAACACTTCAAATTTTAGATGTAGATTTCCAGGGCATTGATCAAACATTTTAATTTGATTTAAGCCATAAACAATAAATGTTAAGGGGGTCAAAATTGGGGTCAAAATTTAAAAAAATTAGCCTCTAAGCCAATTTTAGATCTAAACATTTGAAATTTTACATAAATTTATTCAGACATAGGGCAAACATTTTAATCGGTGTTTGGTCGAAATTTGCGGTCTATAGAAAACTATTCAGCATATGTTTGAGCAAGACACTTGAAATTTTACATAAAGGGTATTAAGACATGCAGAAAGGTTTTAAATAGATTTTCGTCGAAAATAGGTCAAAGTTGAAAGAGTTGACGTTTGCAGACTCTACCAAACTCTTCCGCTAATTTTCGGTCTAAACACTTGAAATTTTAGATGTAATTTACCGGGGCATGAGTAAAACAATTTAAGCTATCTATCTAACTATCTATCTATCTATATATATATATATATATATATATATATATATATATATATATATATATATATATGTATGTGTGTGTGTTTTTTTAATTTCAACTGTTTCTCTAGCGGTTTACAAAAACCTAGTGGTTCTGGTCCTTCCTAATGAAGCCAGGGGTATGAATGTTTCGGCTCGCCTTTATTATTATAGTATATAATATTGTCAGCCCATTTAAGAAACTTGTTTCCTACAGTTGAGTTGTAATAATGTCGGTCAACTTCGCTCACATGCGCAGATCGTCTATAATTATGACTGACGCTAAAAGCATTTAATAAGAATAAATGGTAAATTTAAACTGTATATCCCCCAGTTTACAGTAGCCTATTGGTTCGGGCCCTAGCTAATAAAGCCAGGCATGACTTCTGTATCCGGGGTTCGAATCTTTCGACTAACATTAATCATTGTTATACCCTGCACTGATGATTTCCGAAAGGATGAAACACTAGTGTCTGTTTGTATTTAATAAGGTTTATAGTAAATAATAATAATAATAATAATAATAATAATAATAATAATAATAATAATAATAATAATAATAATAATATACTCTCAAAAGTGGCCGTCGTTGACTGGGTTCAGAAAACAGGTTTTGATTTATGAAAGTATGATAGGTTATAAAAAGAAGGGTTGTAAAGTGATATCTTCAAATTATGGGGTATCAAAACCAAAACAAAATATGATGAAAGAAAAAGAAAATAGATAAACCCCATAATTTATTATACCATACGTGTTCACACTGAAACACGTATCACAATATTCTGTGGATCTATATTAAAAAACCTTGTTAAACTTTGTGAGATATTTCCATTCTATGGAGGTCAGGTGCGAACGAACACACCATAATTTTATTATAGCATATTTCTTGAAACTGAAACATAATTATCAAAGTATACTTACGCAGATAGATATGAAAAGTATTTATTAAAGTTTGTGCCTATTTTCATTCTATGGAGGCCAGGCGCGAACGCAGAGCCCGCAATTTTATTATATCATCCCTATTTAAGTTAAAACATACTTTTTATTACATTTTCACCCCAAACAAGGCACATTGCCACTGTGGTGTAGGGGGCTACTATCAGGGGCAGCAACTACTGGGGCACTATGTTGGGATTTGGGCAGCAAAATGTCGGTTCACGTTACACTTAAACTTCTGCATGTCAGTACAGTTGGGGAAGCAGGGACCTGGAATGGAATTCCAGAGTCTAGCGGTTCTGGGGAAGATACTACTGGAGTAGAAAGATCTTTTACATCTACGGATCTCTTCTGTATGGGGGTGGGATTTTGCTGCCTGTCGGTTTTGTCGAGGCTGTCTATGTCATGGGGGCACAAGTTTCTGCAGTTCGTCAGATCATTCACCATTAAAATACTTTTAGAAGAGACAGAGGGATGTAACGTTTAGTCGATAGGACAGAGGCTGAAGCGTAAATACCAGATCAGGGCCTATCAGATTGGTGACTCTCTTTTGAACCTTGTCTATGAGGGAGAGATTAGTAGCAGATGCACCAGCCCACATCTGACAGCAATACTCCATACATGGGCAACTGGTGGCCTTATAGAGGTACACGATATTTTCAGGTGTCAGTAGTTTTCTAGCATGGTAGTATTATTGGGTACATCTATATCAAAAACACTTGTAAACGTTTTTTTTTACATTTTTTAATTTTTATTTCCATACTTTGTGGACCAGCCGCAATCGCAGACCCCACAATTTCAATGAACCACCGTTCTGCCTGATCAGACATACCTATCACCGTGTCTCAATACATCTTCTATCATTATATGTAATCATTTTTTTTAAATAGTCAACCATATAGGGGCATATTCGTTACCAGACACCCACCCACACACACAGACATTCAGCTTTATATATATATATATATATATATATATATATATATATATATATATATAAATATATATATACATATATATATATATATATATATATATATATATAGAGAGAGAGAGAGATTCTGTTATTGTTGTTTTTTCAAGCGATACATATGGTTTATATTGGCTCCGCCTCGAAGCTCATTTTTATTTTTATTTATTTTTTTATTTACTTAGAAAGTCGCCCTTTTTAATTTGTTTGGACCTATATAACATTTTTATTTATTTATTATTTTTAAAACAGTAATCTACGTACACGCATGTTTCGAGGTAATTACCTCTCGTCAGCGTAGTTCAACTGTTTCTAGGGATCGAACTTCAGACCATGTTTACCACGTATGTATCGCTTGAAAAAACAACAATAACAAATCTAAATTTATAAGCGATAAAAATAAACAGTATAATTAATCTAGGGAGTATGGCCTAACGGTTAAGGCACCGGACTGTGGTAAACATATATATATATATATATATATATATATATATATATATATATATATATATATTTATATATATAAATATATATATATATATAATATATATATATATACATATATATATATATTTATATATATAAATATATATATATAATATATATATATATATATATACATATATATATATACATATATATATATACATATATGTATATATATATATATATATATATATATATATATATATATATATATATATATATATATATATATATATATGCCCAACAGTTTTGAACAGAATATAGGCCCCGAGTAAAGCGAGGCTAACGGCTAGGAATATAGATAAAATCAAAACCTAGATTTTCAATACTTAACAAAAGGAGGAACTCCTATCGATGGTTTACATTATCCACCAAATTGACGTTGGCGATTTATAATATTATATTAAAAATTTGCGAATACTATGATAATAAAACATGTAATAGAAATCATACTAGTTGAACCAGTTACAAAATAATGTAAATAGATTAGATACATTTAAATTGAAGGACAAAATCTCTTTATAAAATAAGGTAAATATAACGAAAAATAAAACAAAACAACTTAATAATGAAAATGTAAAGGGAAAAGAAAGCATTATACTAAAAAAGGCAAAACTAAAAACAAAAACAAATATTACTTGAATCATTGGAACTGGCTTATTAGCAAAACACATACTTGTAAATAACCACCTGCCTTGGTTTGAACCTCACAAAATAGTCGATGTAAGGAATATTGATTGATCAGGGAGGGACGGCAAAGGGCAGATTTTCACTAATTCTTAGATATGTTTTTGTTATTTAAATTTCAATGAAAACCAAGCATTATCAATCCAAATTTAATGTTATAACAGATAATGATTTATATAAGTTTATTAATGGATCAGGGGCGACCTAAAAATTATGAGACATGTTATGCGCACTTTAGAGGACATAATTTGTTATACCAGTAAGCAATTGCTGATAATTACTCGTGTGAACACTCCGAGTGGTTGACGAACTTAGATGAAGACTAACACAAACATTATATACCAGTTCAATCCAGGAAAGTTCTGTACTACTGATCGAGGTTTGTGTGGTTTGTAAATATTAATTGATCCCTAAGAAAAAGATGAAACAAAAGTTTACATCATTGTGCATGCTTTACTAGTATTTTAATTAAAGGTGCCCGACGAACTAAGAGCACTTGGCCTCCATCGACGTAAATATCTACCTAACCTGACAAGCAGCAAAATCACACCTCTACAATATAGTGTTTTATTAATGACGTAAAGACCTTCAAATCTAATTGTTATTTTTGTTTCCTGCTTCCGTGATATGCAAACACAAGTGTAATGTAAACGTGCATTTCAGTGCTAAACTAGCGTCATAATGTCAGTGTAGATTTGTTCGAATATAGTAGTCCTTACGCCGATGTGGCACTCTCTTGTTTAACGTGAAATACAGTAAACGACAAAAATATACATTTTACATCGGATTATATCACAATAGGATAAACCTTATTAATTATTATTTAATATTCGAGCTGTCTGGTGTTGCCCGAGTGTTTGGATATGTGTGTTGAGCCACACACAAAAAAATAAAAGAATAAATGTAGTAGGCAGGCAGGCTCTAACACGCACCGTGAATGAGGAAAATAACGTGAAAAAAAATTAACGTGTTTGCCGTTGCGTCCATCGCTAAAGTCGAAAGTGGCGAACATTTAAATTAAGGCTAGTCAATCGAACAGAGGTGATGACTTTCGAAAATATCGGCGAAAAAAACGACCCCTCACTGTAAAAAAAAGTGTCCAGTTGATGGTGGAGGAATTAATGTTTTTAGCCAATTTTTCCATATTTTCGTTGGAAGGGTCGCGCTTCAAAACGATACCGATCTTGTGAAAATCTGTGGAAAATTTTATGCAGACATACATCCATCCATGCACACATTTAAACAGACAGGTGGGATTTATATTATAGTTTTTTTTTTACTTTTAATTCTAGTCGTAGCTACATTTTCGTCGTGTTTTACATATCATATGATAAATTATGCAATATTTTTACGCTTCTTTAATAATGTGAAGATCGTTGAAATACTTCCTTCTGCACTTATAAAGACGAATCATACGAGGTAGTAATATTGCGTAGGTTGTTGCTGAAAAGTGTTATTGCAAATCAATTCATTTGGATACAATATTGGAATTCTGTGTATATTGAATTTGGATTTAATGTAGGCACGTTTCAATTTTATCCTTATTATTAGTATTATTATTATTATTATTATTAGTAGTAGTAGTAGTAGTAATATTACAATGCATACCACTTTCGTCAACCAATGCAAACAAATACACACGAAACACCATTCTAATAAAAGATAGAAGCATAATGCTCTATGCAAGAAACGCTCTTTTTTTTCGTAATTTTTATTGCATTATTAGCACGAAAAATGTTCATTACATTTTTATTTGTATGTGTCATCATAATTTTCCGGAAGTTTGAAGCGCGCATTACTTACGCCTCGCTGGATGAATGCTCATCCACGTGTAAGAAAAGAAACCCCTCTCATTTCGCACTAGATTTCTTTTCATAGAGTGAAAATATTAAGGTAATATTCTATTTTATCAATTCTACTTTATACAACATTGAAGAAATATTAAGAGTATATGCCGAAAGCCTGTGCATTGTACGTGTTAATATATTTACCTCAGACATATCTATATCTATATCTATCTATCTATCTATCTATCTATATATATATATATATATATAGAGAGAGAGAGAGAGAGAGAGTTATGGGTGTAAAGCATTAATATATATATATATATATATATATATATATATATATATATATATATATGCACGTGTGTATATGTACATGTGTTCATATATATAATTCATACTTCTGTCAGTTTAATTGGTCATGTGTTTGTTTGTTTTGTCTACAGTTTACATAATATATGACATCACAGTAAGTGATATATATGTATATATATGTATATATATATATGTATATATATATATATGTTTGTTGTTTTTTAAAACAATAAATACGGTTAAATAGTGGCTTCGTCTGGAAGCTCATTTTTTATTTACTAAGAAAGTCGCTCATAATTTATTTGGATGTATATAACATTTTAATTATTTTTATTATTTTTAAAACAGTAATCTACGTACAACCGTGTTTCAAGGTAACTACCACGAATCAGCGTATCTTGACTGTTTGTAGGAATCAAACTCCAGACCATGTTACGTAAGTCCGCCGCATTAACCGTTACGCCGCGAACTCCTAGATGATTTTACTGTTTATTTTTATCGCTTATAAATTTAGACGTGTTGTTATTTTCTTTACACTAAAATTATTGTCCTTGACTCAATGTCTGTCACAATAAAAAAAACATCTTTTCAGAAACGATCGTACAATTAATTGGCTTTGTTGTGCCCCTTCTTATGAAACGGATTTTTAATTTTTAATTTTAATTTTGAATTATAAATTATCAATCACCTAACCATATATATAAGTAGCTCTAGGATATTTGTCTATTGGGCGTTGATGCATCGGCTTTACAACGAACATTATTCTTTTCCTGTATTTCAATTAAATTAGTATTTTTACTATAACATTAAAATTCATTCTGCTTCATAAAAAAATGCTCTAACCCCCTTTAAATATATATATATATATACATATATATATGTATATATATATATATATATATATATATATATATATATATATATAATTGTTAATATAACGATTTGTAATACTAGAGCCACGAGTGTTTAATATTTTCGATGTTCATCAGCGCAGGCAGTTACGACTCCAGCCAGTTTGGAGATTATAATCCGACCACAAAGCCATCTCCGACTCCATTAGCAAGAAGGAAACGACAGGGCCAATTTTTGGTCTAAACACTTGAAATTTTAGATATAGGTTCCTTGGACATGGCTGTAACTTAATAACATTATTTGAGCCTTAAATAGTAAATGTTAGTGGTCAAATATAGAAAAATTGACCGCTTCGGTTTCTACTAAATTACTCAGACAATTTATGGTCTAAACATTTGAAATTTTAAATAAAGGGTATTCAGAGATAGGACAAGATTTTTAATCGGTTCGGGTCGAAAATTTGAGCTACCAATATGTAAATGTATGTATGTTTGCATGTCTTCCTAAAACTCTCGACAGAGGCGACGGATTTTACCAAGATCAATATCGTTTTTAAGCCCGACAAATGTTTTTAAGACGACAAATGTAGAAAAATTGGCAAAATACATTATTTTCTTAACCTTCAACTGGACACTTTCCTACATGAAGGGGTCGCTTTTCTCGCCGATAGTATCGAAAGGCATCCCCTCCTTTTTGATTGCCCTAATTTAAACCTACATCACTTGCGTTTTGCCGATGGTCATAACAGCAAAGGGCTTCACGTATTTTTCCAATTATTTTCCTTCATCGCGGGACAGGTTCGAGCCTGCCTTCCTTCTACAACTTTCTTCTTTTTTTTTTTGCTGAATATACACCTCAAAATATCCGGGCAACACCGGACTGAAATGCTAGTATATATATATATATATATATATATATATATATATATATATATATATATAGTATTCCGAATTTTATTTGGTTTATATAATTGATAATTTGGTATCTGTTCATATACCAATACATTTTTTAGTCAGACTTAAATAAATATATATATATATATATATATATATATATGTATGTATATATATATATACACGAGGGACGTGCAATAAGTAATGCGCCTGACCCACTTCCCATAGCAGTAGAGCAAGGAAACTTGGCACAGTTATTAGTCTTCTCTACATAGAAACAACCCAGACATATGCATTTCTCCCATCGTTTGATGCAGCTCTGGAGGTCGTTTTTGTAGAACACCCCAGGTTGGTCCATCAACCACGACGTGACTTCAGAATTCAAGGCTGCATCTTCTGGGAAAGGCCTTCCTTTCAAAAACAACTTCATGGCTGGGAAGAGGTGAAAGTCAGAGGTTGCAAGGTCAGCAGAGTACGAAGGATTGGGTAGGATTTCATAATCACACGCCTTTGTTTCTGATCTGACGACATGCGCGTTGTGGATCGGAGCGTTGCCCTGCAGGAGGAGGGTACCTTTGCTGATCTTGCCCCGCCTCTTGATTTTGATAGCTTGCCTTAATGTCCTCAAAAGTGAAGCATAATAGGCTCCTGTAATTGTGGTAATGTTTCATCACTACTCCGTCCTGGTCCCTCAACTTGACGGACAGATGCCTCATCAATGGAAGAAGCGGGCGACAAGGTCTGAGAGCTGTTTCCAAAGACTTCCGGCCATGTTTGTATTTTTGATGCCAGTGTTTTACAAGGTCATATGATGGGACATTATCACCATAAGTTTCGTTCATTTTATCAAAAGTCTTCTGTAGTGTGCGTCATTTCAAATACAAAAAGTGGATGACTGCTCGACATTTAACAGGTTCCATATCACACGTGGCTCAGTTCAAACATCTGTAAAACAGAAACCACAAGTCGTTCAGAGATGTAATTTGCCACATACCTAGTAGATATATAAATCATTGCACATGCACAATTTCAGCAAGATAAGACAACTGGAAGTTGATCAGGGGCATTACTTATTGGAAGCCCCTCGTATATATATATATATATATATATATATATATATATATATATATATATATATATATATATATATATAGTAGCCATAAAGACACACACTTTTTTCAATGTAGCACTTCTGAACAAGATTTCGAACCAACAATGATAAACGATAGCAGACAGTCATACGCTATGGTCTATGGAATCGGTGTCCGCTATCGACCTTGTCAAATATCCATACATTTTAATACAGTATAACTCCTATAATTTGAAGATCCGCTTCGTTCAAATTAGAGGATGTTGTTCAAGTTTCGTGATAAAAATGTGCTGCAGTTCACTTTAATTTTCTAAAAATTAAGAAATATTAAATGAAATGCATTGCTATATGATACTTCAAGTATATATCAAGTTGAGTTTACGATATATTGCAAGTAAGAATTGTTAAATATTATTACCAGGAACAAAACCATTGAAAATAAATTAAATCTACTCTTACTTGTTAGGTATTTATAACCTAAGTTCTCATCTACAGAAAGCATATATTTATGTAAAAGACAGCTTTTTTTTAGTTACTCATTGAATGAGTCTCATTGCAGTTTATATCTTCATCGATTAAGCTCTCGGGCTCTGTTATTGTATTCCGTAAGCGATCACGAAAATCTAGAATTTCTTGGTTCTGTAGTTTTTTTTTATGATTATATCTCGTCGGGGTGACATTGCTTGATAAACATACTTGCCACTAAAGGACTTTTTATTAGACATTTTATAACCGTCTCAGTAGACTTTCTGCATTATCCCATGATATTGCTTCCGAAGGCAGTAATGGTGATGAAAATAGCGACAGCTCCCATTCGCTTGGCCCTAATGTAAATAAACATTTTCATCACCATTGCTGCCTTCGGAATATTGATCAGTAGTTTCCTCATCTTGTTGCACCCACATTTTAACATCATTTGCATTAAGTGATTTAAGAACAGCGTGGTTGTTCGGTAACTTTTGGTTTCAAGAATTTTTTCTAGACCAGATGTATTCTATGATTCTTTCAGTTCAGAAGCGTTTGGCACTGGGCATAATTTACCCCATGCTTTTGTTAATGTGCTTGTGCGAACTGTATTCCCTGCATTTCCGAGAGAGAATATAGCATCTTTGATAGTAAAATGGCGCTGAAAATCACTTATACTCACGGTACTATTTATTATATTCATCATGAAATCATTTCTGATGAAACAGTTTAAGTTCCAGATAATCCCTTGATCCATGTGTTGGATGAGAATGTCACATAAGGTGGTAAGTAGCACACAAACATATTCCCGCAAGATTACACTAGTTCTGACTCAGGAGATGTGCTCCACAATTGCCCAACACAAGCACATTGAATCATGTTTACATAATTCAAGAAAACGCCTCTGGACAACTGGCGCAAATTCTTGCAAAAAACATTTTTTTAAACAACTGTTAATTCATCCACCCATTTCGTGAAGAATAATAGGATACTGGCAAAGGCGAAACATCTTTCAATGCACGGGGACACTTTGATTTGCCTATGACAAGAAGCTTAAGTTTATGAGTTTCAGAAGCATTAGCGCATACCATCACTGTTAGTATTTCTTTATTTAATTTGAATCCGTTTATTTTCTGCTCCTCGGATCCGGCTAATATTTTTGTAGGTAAGCACTTCCAATTTACGCCACTTGAATCAGCGTTGTAAAAATCGTCTATGGTTTAACCATAATCGGCAATTACTGTTTTGAATTTGTCACAATAATTTGATGATGCATGTGTTGTTCGCCTGCCATTTTTAATTGTCTTATACCATGTCTACTCTTAAAGCTCCTAAACCAGCCTTAACTGAATTTCATATCTTCTGCGATATTCAACTCTTCCTTAAAGGATTTTGCTTTAGCAATTAACATGAGCCCAGATATTGCTACACCTTCGTTCCGTTTTGCTACAAAGCACTCATGCAATATTTGATCGAATTCAACTTGCTTTGGTCTGTGAAGAGTTCTTCTTTTGACATGTCTTTTATGTGGAGAGAAAGGAGCAGCCTTCTAGATTTCCTCCTTTTTCCTTTTGATGTAAAACAGTGTACTTCTATCATCTCTCAATTCTTTGAAGCCACAAAAGTGGTATACGGTCACAGCTACCGTTCTCTGACCCCCCCTTCGGTCTAAGGATGGGCTCACGCTGCTGAAAGGAAAGGGAGAAATAACAAATAGATGGAAAGAGCATTACGAGGATCTTCTGAACAGGGACACCACTCCAGAGATGGAGGCCCTTGAAAAACTCCCCCAACAGCCCATAATTGAGAGCATGGGAGAACCACCCAGTCTGAAAGAGGTGCGGGATGTAATTAGGAAGATGAAAAACAATAAGGCGGCTGGTTCTGACGGCATCCCAACAGAAATCCTGAAGAAAGGATACGGTGAAGGCGTTGAATCTCTTCGGGGAAATTTGATAACCCTTTTTTTGTCTTTTTTTTTTTGTCCTTCCCTCGCGGTACCATTTTAAACGCTTTTTTCTCTTCACCAATTAAATTTACTTTTAATCGTCTTTCTGGCACTTTTAGTACTCGTTTACTCGTTCCCCCCTTTTGCTCTTTATTTCGGCATTATGTTATTTAATTTTATACTATCGATTCTCTCCTGACGAGATGATAGTCGAAAGAGCTTTTGAGAGATTTCCGCCCCTTTTATTTAAATGTATCTATAAATTTTGTACCTCCAAACATTTATATATATATATATCAAAATTTAGTAATTCAAATTTTATGACCTGAAATTGCTATATGTAATACACGGACATTTTTATTATATTTAAGACAAAAATACATTTCAATTAGTATATCTCATTACCTTATAGGTTTTGATATCTACAGAGGAAAATTATTATCAAATATTATAATATTTTATGCCATTTTTGCTAAAAACAATACACAGAAAATCAATTTTTTTTTTTAGTTTTTAAATATCATAGAGTATGGGAAATTATATATTGGTTCAAGATTAAAAGGATGTGGAATTCTATATCCAAATTGTGTTTTAAATTCCGAAGTGAAAATCTTTGTAAGCAGTGAGGTAAAGATATCCAATCTGTATTTTGAATAATCCACGGCACATGATAACAATCTGTTTTTTTTTCTTTGTTTTTATGATGTGTCCGGTTAATAAATTATTATATACGTCCGGTGAATATGTTTTTGTAATAAAAATATAATTCTTTATATATTTATTTAACATTTTCTATAATTATAATATATGAGTTTCAAAGTCATCCTCAAATTATTTTGAATTTGTGAATAAAAAATATAAAATGATTTCTGTAGACAGAAAAAGCAAAATGAAATGAATATTTATTTAGCTGGATTGGCTTTATAAAATATTGCAGCCAATAATATTTTGTAAGACCAATAATCACTGGGTTTCCATACCAGTTGATCTATTGCATTGCTTTTTTCTGAAGAGTCTCTCTCTCCCTCCCTTCCTCCCTCTCTCTCTCTCTCTTTCTCTCTCTCTATATATATATATATATGTATATATATATATATATATATAAATCTTTTAGTGTTTCTAAGGAAATCAGTCTAGAGATGTTTACAATTATAAATAAACATTAGTATAAGTGCATAATTATTTATTTTAAATGTTAATGAAAAATGTCGCTGTCGTCTATTTTAAATTTGATATAGGGAAGTTTTAAGAACAAAAAATATTGATTTCTCCTCAGCCTTTGTTTACATCTGTTTACACCGGAAATGGCGAACGCGCGTTGTTTTGTTTCGCGGATATCAAGTATTTATTTATTTATTTTAATATGTATGCCTATCTATTGTTTATAACAACAGATACATTCCTCAGCTTGTTTTCCGGCCGTCCTGGTAATGTGAAATATCCAGTTCTATCGAGAGGCAGGTTGACGCGGGGAAGATTCGGGTTTCAAAATATTTCTCTATTATTTTAATTTAACGATGGTTATAGATTTTGATTCAAAATACTGACTATTTGGCAAAAGTGATTACTCTTGAAATTTCAATTATGTTTCAAAATAAGGCAATTTGTTGTGTCCATTAATTTTTTACACGCGTATACACGCATAATATCCAATAAACGCATTTCCTATACATACAAGTACACCCATCCATACACATATATTACTATTTTTTTCATTTTTTTTAACTTTTTATTTCTCCTATATATAATTTCACTTTTCATATGCTTCTGCACACACACACACATACACACACACACACACACACACACACATACACACGTATATTTCCATACAGAACTGTGATGTCTACTGGAGAGAACTTGAATGCCTACAAGACACTATCCTCGATTCGCTAGGGTATCTCTGTACAGGGGTTTGTCAGAACAATCTGGCATGAAGATATTTTTTCCATAGAAGTAAACCCTGGCCCAATATTCAAAACCACAGATTTTTCGCTGCCCAGATAAGATATCCGCACTATGGCTAACCTGCATTAGCTTTTTCGAGTGCACCTTCCCCAAGTGATATTACATCAAATAATAGCACGAAGCTTGATACTCCACCAGACTAGATAAATTCTTGTCCTGGAATCCAGTAAGACCAAGAGACCAAAATGAAAGATATGCTACAACGTATGAAAACGGTTAATTGGGTAGAGGAAAATTATGTCCTCAGTTCCTTTACTAAGTCAGTGTTTGAGAGATAAAGAACTTTAAAGGAACATTCGAATACCTGTGTATCTCATATAGATTTGAAGTATTAACCCCAGGTTGTGAGCCCCTTGACTTCTGTGAATTTCGACTAAAGTATATGTTCTATATATGCACGCCAACATCAAAATAATATTATGCACAAATAAATCCCTTTTAATAATTTTGTTCGGATAATTTAAATGTATCGGACTACTTTTCATATCTTAAGTGTGATTTTCACAACGTTTTAGCCGATGTAAACTCCGACCTTCTTAAGAAGTCTCTTGTCGAACATGGGAGTGTTTTTCTAGAATTTTGAACGAAACAGTTTATTTACTTCACGAGGATAGCAGGATCTTGTTCCGTCAGCCATAGCTGGATTGTTGTTCTCAGAAATTCGCAGTTGTATTTTTCTGAATAGGGCCAGAGGTTACATATACCGAAACATTGTGAAAATTACACCCCAAGTGAGAACAGTAGTCCGATAAATATAAGTAATATGAACAAACAATTCTCATCTAGAAAATCAGAAACATTACATATTTGTATTTTCACATTAACAAATCTTTTACACTGAGCGAGCATAAAATAAATTCGCTTTAACTGAAATATAGTCATAAAAAGGTGCTCAATGTCCGGAGAATAGCTTCTTTTCATATCCCTTCTGCCGAAATATCTGGTGGAAAGTTTGTCACGTAATTCTTCTTTTTTCGGGGAAGGGTACATTTTCGTGTTTTCAATCGTTCTTTTATTTTTGAAATTTTTGTTGGGGTAACGATGGAGTTGACATATAATAATG
Organism: Euprymna scolopes; assembly: GCF_053919585.1. Taxonomy (NCBI): domain Eukaryota; kingdom Metazoa; phylum Mollusca; class Cephalopoda; order Sepiida; family Sepiolidae; genus Euprymna; species Euprymna scolopes. The sequence goes on from NC_136507.1 coordinate 85,359,468, forward strand.
AAAAACTGCTCAATTCTTTCTATAGCAGGTGTGGTCAAACCGAAGTTCATGCGGATCCTGGCAACGCTGGGAATCCATGCTAGTATGATATATAATTATACACATATAAATACATTATTGATGCATTTCCTACTAATGGGATATATTATATGGATAATAATAATAATAATAATAATAATAAGAATAAGAAGAAGAAGAAGAAGAAGAGGAAGAGGAAGAGGAAGAAGAAATAAGAGAAGAAAAAGAAGAAGAAGAAGAACAACAACAATAACAACAACAAGCAGAAAAAGATAAAGAACACAAATATTCTATATCAGAACCCTCTTCGATCATATGGCGTACAGGAGTATTGATAAAAAATTACGTTACCGACTAGCATGAGAAGTTTTGCATCCCAAATTGACGGATGTAATTTCTTAAATCGACCACGTCTGAAAGAAAACTTCTATGCCAGAATAATTCATCCAAGGGCATCGCGGTAATTCATTATCAGCCCATCCACTGATGTGGAAACTGCTGAAATGCATTTAAGCCGATGAGATTTATTAATATCTAGAACGGCAACCTATCTTACGGAATGAACCAAACGGATGCAGACCAGATAGGAAGAAAGAATAAGATCAATTATTTATTGATAGGACAATATCTTAGGATTGTAAAAGATGATCCACCCATCTATGCACGCCATGGATAGATTACCGAAAAGCATGTGAAGTGGTCCACATAGCTGGTCTGAAGAACGTATGTATTTAGAATAGCGACGTATGTGAAAGATTTTGTCAGAAAAGATTATGAAACAATTGAACGTGTCATTGACATTAAATGATAAATGTCTTGGGAAGTTTAATAAAAATGGGCATTTTTCAGGTGGACGGTTTTTGTACATTTTTGTTTGTTTTAAGTATGATTACTTTGCCGTTTGTATTTTCGAAAAGTTAACACGTGTTAAAAGTGGGGGAAAGGAAGTTCCTGATAAACCATATATTATTTATAGAAAACGTCAATTTGTATGCAAAAAACATGACCAGCTACAGAAATTTGGTCGAACTGTTCAGATATTCCACAATGATAGAGATATGGAATTTGGTAGCAAAATGTGCTCTGAAACTGAAAAGGGAAATGTATTGAAAGTAAAGTAATAAAGCTTATTAATTGAGTTAATGATATATAGGGGTTGGAGAAGGATACACTTACTTTATAATTATTGCATTAAAACCGAATTTAACGAAACAATAGGAATAAAATAGAATAAAAGTCTACGGTTTATTATTAGACCATGTTGAATGGGGAAAATAAAACTATTCAGGGAAAATACATGTAAAGGAACTATATTTCAATATGTGTAGAGTATTATTCAATAGAAAGACAATAAGTCAATAAGTTAAATAATATTGACAGAAAGACAAGGAAAACAGTGGCAATAAATGAAGCTCTTTCTATAAGAATGATGCCGAAAGGTATATGTTAAAAGAAAAGATGGACGACGAAGACTTATTACTGTACAATGATACGTAATGGAAAAAATAGTATCAGAGTTTATATTTCGAACTGTAAAAAAAAGCTTATAAAAAGCATGTTAAAATTTGAAAAAAGTAAAGAGAGCAAAGAAGTTAAAGGCAATAAATGAAGAACAAGCAAACGACAATAAAATACTTGACCAATTGAACAGCGATCTACAATAAGAAAGTGTGGACAAGGAAGATAGTGTGGTGGTGGTGGTGGTCAAATTGTTGCTGGGAGTTTAGAACAGAAGATCTAATATATGCCAGACAGAAGCAAGCGCTCTGAAAAAATATGCAAAGTATCACATTGATAAAACGGCTTAAAGTTACTTATGTTTACTGTGTGGGCGGAAAGGTGAGAATCAACAACACTTCGTCAGTAGTTGTGAAAAGTTGGCCAAAAAGGCGAATAAGTGACGACATGGACATATTGCAAGAAATATGCATTTGGATATATGCTAGAAAAGTTCTAATCCAGGCAAAAATATTACTAGCATGACCCAAAAAGGTAGCGAAGAGTGAAAATTAAAATTATTGTGGGATATAATAATATATGTAACGATGTGATTGGACCACAGTCACCACATTATGTTAATTGAAAAAAAAAAAGAAACAATAAGAGTTGGTGCAGCTGTGCAAGCTGATGTGAATAAGAAAGCAAGAAAAAGGAGGAACTCATAAAGTACTAGACTTGAAATTGGAAATAAAAAGTCACTTGGAGTTGGAGAAGGTAGAAGATTTACCTACTTTAATAGAAGACTTTAGAGTACAACAAAAAGGATTTGAAAAGCGGGTTAAAAATTGGGATTCATTCAATGGGTCGTGGTGAAGGCAACCTTTCTAGGAGAAGCAAATCTCTGATTTAAAAAAACATAAAGCGGAAGACCAGTACCCGCATTAAGCTGGTCTGCAGTTTAATTTGTTGCTGGCTATCTTGCTCTTGCTTGTTGCTGGATCTCAACATTTTGAACCGAGAGAGAGACTTAGCTGTCGTACAAAGCTAAGACTCTGTAACATCATATTTGTACAGATACTCCCTCAGACATTAGGGCTCATGGATTTTAAATGTCTGAGGGAGTGGCACTCGTCTGAAAAGACGTTGCAATCATATATATATATAATATTTCATAAATTTTCGTAATATATATATACACACACGTATGGGTGTGTGTCTGTAGTGATCGGCACTTCCTGACAGAAGAAGGCGATCTTTCCTGTTTTATTTCTTGATTATTTATCTATTCCATGTACATTTTTAAAATATTATTTTGCCTTTGTTATTTATCAAATTCGTTTCATAATTTTTTTTTATTTGATCATTTTATATATATATATATATATATATATATATATATATATATATATATATATATATATATATACACACATATACATGCGGAGATGTGATCAAGATACATTGCCTATCTTCTTTTGGAACGTAGGTTGTTCTTACAGTTACACTTTTGCTGAGATTGAGGAACGCTAACCGCTACTGTCTTCCTGTTGACCTTCATGTGGCGCTTTAGGACTCCACTTGATTTGCAGACCATATACCGAATAGAGGTGTGTTCCGCA
>NC_136507.1:85367544-85492544 GCF_053919585.1 Euprymna scolopes
TAAAATTTATTGTTTTAGAGTCAAATCAAGTTATTAAGTTAGATCCATGTCCAAGGAACCTATATCTAAAATTTCAAATGTTTAGACCGAAAATTGGCGAAGGAGTTTGGTGGAGTTCTCAAAGGTCAAATCGTTGAACTTTGACCCACTAACAGCCAGATTTCTGGGCGAAAAAGGATTAGGAAGCATTTCCGAAATCTAAGTATACTGTATATCAAATTTCGAATCGGTAGACTGAAAATTGACAGAGTTATTACGTAGGGAAATGTGCAAAGATAGACACACAGACAGACACACAGACAAACACTTTCAGTTGTATAGATATATAGATAATTGTTTGAATAAAATTATAAAATGCAAACGACAACTATTATGCTTCAATTGTCCTGAACAGAGAAATATTTATTTCAAACGCGCCCCTGTCATATCAAATTACCTACTGTTTATATCATATGCTTTGGCTTACTGGCTTTGAGGTGATAATGGCTAAAATTTTAGTGGGAAATGGTTAAAGCATGTATCAGTGTCCAGTTGTGCTTTAAACAGGAGCTTTCATTTTGAACGTGCCCTGTCATAGAAAAGAACCTACTGTTTATCTTATTTGCCGAGCATTTCTTCTTGTGCGATAATAAAACTTCTCAAAGGCATTTGTGATATAAGGCCATGTAAAGTGTAAACTTTGGTCAAAATTGCCTGTTCCTGTATTATCATTTTGATTATCGATTACAGACATTTATTGAAGACACATTGACAGAAACCCAGAGAACAGTGCTAGCCACAAGAAGTACCTTCGTGTTAAATTACATAAAAATCGACTCAGCCATTTTCGAATCTGTAGGCAACGAACTCATAGACACACAAAAATTATTTTATATAATAATGGATTCAGCTAGACAAATGTTTTTCGTGAAAGTTTGGTGGAGGACTTGCAGTGGGAATAATGTTACAGAAGTGGCAGGCTCGCAACATCCCTTTTATAGGAACAAGAGAGAAGGGCATCGCTCATAAGACAAAAAGACATTTTTTTAATTCTATTACTGCAGAATGGTTCTTGCAGCTCATGCCCAGATGTGGCGACAGTACACCATCCTTGGGCGTACTTGTCACTTATACAGAATTGCATCAGCAGTGAGATGTGCACTGAACTTGTAGGATGACCCAACTTATTTTTCAGCCACTTTGGCAACGGATTTGATGTACGTATTCCATTTCAGATCAGCAGGTCAGACTTAGAAGCTTGACAAAACATTGAGCCTCCCCAAGACGAGAGACATTCGTTTCAATTGATGCTAGACGGGATAAGGCCGTTGATGTTATAAGGATAGAAGCTTGGTTTTAAATGGATTTAAATTAACAAGTTTCATTTTTTCCATTTTCGACAAAAATGTGTATTATCAGACGTCTGTCGCTAGTTATCGCTACACAAATTGTACACACACACACGTACATGCACGCCCACGCGTATGTGTGTGTGTGTGTGTGTTTGTGTGTGCACCCGTGTGTGTGTAGTAAATATAGTTTGATCAACACTGCTAGGGGGCAATAATGTTATATAGTTCTTTGTTTTTAAATCACCAAAACAGTCTTTCATGGTAAACAACTGATGATCCCTTTGAAGGATACTGGCAATATTGTTTGCTTATATAAGTGAAAGCATTCAGCGATACAGGGAATTTATTGACTTACTAACAAAATTATGTTCCAACGAAGGATAAATTCTTTTAGTTTTAGCGTTTTTTTTTTTAAACTGCCCAGACTATATATTTGGAGCATTGCTTTTAATGAGATCATCGAAGTTAAGAAACATTGGACTTGTTTCTCCAATTTATTTGAGCCTGCGTCGTAAGTCTGACGTAGTTTGTTTTAGTGGTCATACTTTTCTTGCTTAAAATTATCTGAGTGCTTGAAAAATACATTTTTGACTAGAAACCGCAAGAACAAGCACAGCATCAATCATACAAAAAATAATAACAAATATATTTCTATTTCCTTCTTTCAATTGTATAGTGTAATAGAAGCCGCCCCCGCAAAACACATATGCAAATGACGGAAGCGACGATACAGTGGAAAAAGAGAAAAGAAAATAGAAGTAGAGGAAAGCATGGCACACGTTGACGGCAAGCGACGGTGAACACACGTGGGCGGGGAAAAACCGGCTATGCGAACCGTGTGAGATGGACGTGTGGCCATATCAGAGGTTTTTAAAGCACGTGTTCGACAAGGCGGAGGTTTTGTTAAGCACATGTCGATGCGAGCGGAACTGTGGAAAACAAGGTGCAGGAGGTGTTTCTAAAGAAACGATAAATATTTACTTTGGATAAAAACAAGAAAAACGGAGTGGAATGCCCTACCATTTTTCTCAACTATATTAATTTGTTCTTATCCAGAGTGCCGTTTGATGGAAACTGCAGTCTCCCTACATTAAAAGTTCGACATTGTGATATACTTTGCCTTCGTGAGAACGCAAGTAAATAGGTCCAATGTTTAGGTGTGAGTGTTAATAAGAATAGATGACATAATAATGAATGACATCACACGGTACTCTGGCCATTTTTTATACTCTCTTTCTTATTGAATGATGTAGTTATTTGTCCAGTACTCGATGCGAAAAAAAATGATATCATCTAGTTCGTAAAGAGACAATCAAGAAATAACATCAAGCAACCAATCAAGGCCTACCTTTCGAATAGTAGATATATACAGTGATACATCGAATCAACTGCTCACCGTTAGGACAAATGTGTTCACCTCTCCTTTATATATATAATATATGTGTCTGCCTGTTTGTGTGTGAATGTATGTGTGAGTTCGTTCCCTATCGACTCCGAATCAGCTGATTCGAAATTTAAAAATTTTAAAAAGACAAATGTATGCCATGTGCCTGGGAGAGTTTTTAGATACGATTTGTATGAGAATGCCTACCTGTAAGAACATACACCGCGAAATCTCTCTCTCTCTCTCTCTCTCTCTCTCTCTCTCTATCCCCTTCTATCTATCTCTCTATCTATATCTATATAAATATTATGTTTGAATTAAAAAACATCAAGCTGATTAAATTTTCAATATGCAAAATAGAGACAGTATAATAGAAGAACAATTATAATGAAAAGAAATAAAACCCTGAATAATTTAAAATATTTATTAATCCATATTTTTTTATCAGGAATTACTATGAGAAAATTCTTATACTGAATCGTTTATTACATTTTTGATGGATAATTTTAATTTATTACATTTCTACCTTTATCTTGAATTTTATTATATATATATATATATATATATATATATATATATATATATATATATATATATATGTATATATACTAAACTGGACTAGACCCGTTGGGTCAGTATATGTTATAGCAAGCTATGGAATACTGAGTATACAGTATTAATGTATAAAAGTGCAAGTAAGTATACAATATTAATGTACGAACGCGCAAACATTAAATGTAACCGCGCACGAAAATAACCAGTGAAAAAATTACGCAAAAAAAAAAAGAATGCACGTGCGCACGTAAATAAAAATGGCGACGACTGAAAAGAATACGGAATACATTGGCCAATAATATTAATTCCTTTACCTTCGAATGCGCATTTTTCTACAGTTCGGTCGCATTTTCGCTGATATTTTCGAAAATCATCCCCTCTTTTTGATTGTCTAGCCTTCATTTAAGCTTAAGTAACTTTCAATTTGGCAATGGAGGCAACATGAAATACGTCATAATTTTTCACGTTCTTTGCCTCCTTCGCGGTACAGGTTCGAGCCTGCTTGCCTCATACACTTTTTTGCACAACACACGCCTCCAAAAACTCGCGCAACGCCGAGCACCCAGACTAGTCTATGTATATAAAAGGCAAAATGTGTGCATGTTTGTAGGTCTCGCAAAAAGTTTTAAGAGAGGCGACGGATTTTCACAAGATCGGTATCATTTGGAAGTCGACCCTTCGGACGACAAATATCGAAAAATTGGATAAACACATTGATTCCTTCACCGTCAAGTGGACACTTTTGTACAGGGAGGAGTAGCACAAAATCGTTCCTTTATGAGAATGTAACCGTATACGCATGCGCAAAAGACGTTCTTTCGTGAATTAGTTTAAAGTTTATAAAACGAATCCAATTTTTCTGACGCTATCATAGCTCAGATGGTAAAGTAGTAACATCTTTTTCTTAAGATTTAACGTTCTAGAAGAGATGTAAGATTTTCTTTTCTATTTTTAAAGTTTTAATATTGAAACAGGGTTATTTATGCCATTTTTCGTTCTTTTTCTATCACGTTCGCTGTTTTTTTTCGGTTTTTCTGATTTTTTAAAGAAGTTTAACCATCGTTTTTGTTTATTATATAAGGGGCTCAAATCTGTTTAAATGCGTGCATGCATGTATGTAATCTTTCGAAAATGATGTATTTTTTCCAAAAATTTAGGTGTCGGTACTGGGGAATTAAAATGAAAATAATTAGTGTGGAATTTGATAATGAAATAAGAGCTGTCTAATCCTTAACTGTTTCAATATTAATTTGAATATCCTGCTGAGACATCTTTCAAAAATAGCATGGTCTTTCTTACAAGTATAGTGCTGATAGTGAGGAAGGTAAGACACCCAGCAATATGGAAATTTATGCTGGAACAATAGGTGCCTAATCATTAACCTAGACAATGAACTTATGTATTAATTTGGAAATCCTTTTGATCTATCTTCTAAAAATTGTTTCAGTTTTCTTAATATGGTAGCCTTGGTGCGAAGAGAAATTATTTAACATATTGTACAATAACTGTCGAGAATATATGCTGTGTATCTTTCGAGAGTATGTAAAATTGTTTCATATATGTATTTAAATTACCAGTTTAATTATTTCATATACATACTGTAAATTACGTATCCAGGTGCCATGTCCTACCTGGGGTAGGTAAATATTCTTTTGCTTGAATTAACAAATCATACATAGGCATTTAAAATTCCTCAATCTATTTAGAATAGCATATATGTTAAAAATCAACTTCAATGTTCTCATTGTTTATATAGTCTCGAGCAACGCCGAGTAGCCACGCTACGTAATGGGCAGAAATCTGTTTATTTGTATGTATTTATGTTTGTATGTCTCGCAAAATTTGTCGACAGAGGCCATGGGTTTTCAAAACATTGGTATCACTTAGAAGCCCGAACCTTCGGACGACAAATATAAAAAAAAAATTGACCAAAATCATTAATTCCTTCACCCTCAACTGGGTTCTTTTATACAGGGAAGGGTAGCAAAAAAACATTCCCTCATGTCAATTTAGTCATACACGCATGCGCAAAATTTTTTTCTTATATTATTTTAATATAAAAAACGACCTAATTTCTCTCAGGAGGTTATAGCCCCGTCGGTATAGTATCCCCCGCCGTTATCCTGATATTCAGTGTTCGAGCCGAGATATCAGATATTTTTTTTTCGATTTTTAAAGTTTTAATATTGAGACACAGTTATTTATGCCATTTTTTCGCTAGATTTTTTCCATCACGTTCGCTGGTTTCTTTATAACATTTTGACAGGGCTATTACGTTCGCTTATTCTTTATTTTCTATTTTGTTTTGATGTACCCCCCCACACACACATACCTAAAAACACTCGGGTAATTCCGGGTGCCCCCCTAGTTTATGATATGAGGAGTACGCCAAAGATTTCTGATGTGTCACCAGATTTATTCAACTTTTATATCAAAAACATACTGAGAGAAATTGAGAACATCAAAGGTTTAAGGTTGGTTGGAGACAACATTAACCATCTTGGGTGTGCAAACGACACTGTATTAATATCGGAATCCAAAGAGACCCTCTAGCACATGCCGGATGTGCCGGAAGGAAATTAAAGTAAAAGAACTGGAATTACACATCTTAAAAACGATAAGCAGTATACGCAAGCTTCGACATGCAAGCTACAATATCACAATGTACCGGTTAAACAAGTTGATAAATTCATATAGCAGGGATACTGGATCACATCTGATGGGAGGTTTACGATTGAAATACACAGTCGTCTAGCCTCAGCCAAAGTCATCTTCAAGAGATTGTCATCAATAAAACCAGGCAGAATAATTAAAATATACACTAAATTAAAAATACTCTGAACGTTTGTATGATCTGTTCTATTATACCGTTGGTAGGGCGTGACAATCTACAATACCATGAAGAAAATACAAGAAGCAATTGAAACTTAGTTCCCGAAGAGAAACACGTATCCAATAAGAACACTGAGATTCATGGGGCATGTACACAGAAAAAGCGGAATACAAATGGATTAGCTGGGCAGGAAAGATCATGGGTAGAAGACGCAAAAGACGACATCGATAATCATACGTTGACAGTCTGAATACCTAAGCAGCATAAAAATTGGCGAACAACAATGAATTCATGAATGCCTCGAGAAAGATGGACGGAGAGAGAGAGAGAGAGAGAGAGAGAGAGAGAGAGAGAGAGAGAGAGGGGATCGAGATGGAGAGTTTTAGCCGTCAATGTCTGTACCAAGCAGGACACCATTTGATGATGGTGATGAATATTTGTGTAAACAGCTTATAGTAAACACATACCTCTTTCTATATATATCTTTATGCATGCGCACATATACTTGTTTAAAAAATGCCTGCAAAACTCTTCTGTCAGTTTTTGGTCCGTAGACATGCAACATAATATATAGAGTATTCAAGCCAATGCGAAATTTATATTTGGGTTTTAGCCGCGAAAATTCGGTTCAAAAATGTGAAAATAAAAAAAAATTAAATTTACCAGGTTTACATCGAACGACGACATTACGAATATACCCGCGTAACATATTAGTTATCGGTTCATATTTTTATTTATAGCCTTGCAGCAAGCATGTCTACAGAGCTTAGAAATTAATGTCAAAATAAAATGTAAATCGTAAGCTAAACGTTTAGGTCTCGATTCTCGGTGATGACGTACGGATCATTTTTTTTTAACTTTGTAAATCATTACAATATATGGGCCCAATATAAGATAACAATAGATACGAAATCTGCCTTAATCAAAATATCATATTAAAGTGTGTTTTACGAGAGGGTAATGCTATAGACGTACATTTGCCCATACCTATGAGGAGCACTTTAAGTTGCTGTCAACTTTCAATTTTGTTTTAAAATTTTGTCGACTTAGCACGTATATTACTAGTTAAAAATAGTCAACAAGATTATAACTGCTTGGCCCGCCTCGCACTGATCTGAATTTGCACCTTGGAGGAAATGCATTTTGTAGAAATAGGGATGGACAGACATATTTAGTTTTATAAATGAGATCATTCGTTTTCCTGTCGTTATAGTTAACGAAACATTAAAATAATGTAGAAAAACATTAAAACGATGTTTGTTTGTTTTTCACGTAACGTATGTAGATTTGCGTAAAAGTTGTGAAATAAGTCGTTGTTGTTTACTTATAAAAGGATTTATTAACTTAACTTTGACAACTTTCATAACAATATACCATTTTGAACGTTATTGAAAAACAGCATTAATTACATTTATTAAACACTACACATAATATATGCATCGTGCTCAAGAGCAATGTATGCCATGTTGGGAATAAAAATAAATATACCTTATCCTGGTTCATAATTGATTTTACAATCATAATTGCATCTATTAGAGAATATTTTACATTAGTCTAAGATCTATGCGAGACTTGAACTATAAGCACAGGCGTACACGGTGTCAGATTAGTTCTTCGCTTGTTTTGCGAGCGTTGCGCTTTGTGTTATTTTATTCGACATGTAATAATATTCAATGAGATCTCTATCAACCGATTTCCAATATTGAGAATATTTCACTTGTAAAAGCCATATAACAATCATTTTTGTTTCTCTGCATCCACTTTCTTTATGAGTAGCCTTCTATATGTAGGAAACAAGTAATTATAGCTGTTAGGATTGCTTTTGAGTTCGTTTTCCATGATTATAACGTTGTAATCGTACTAACGCGCTTTAGCAGAATACGTCACAATGAACACAGAACAAGTAATAACTTGACGCTATTTTGTAACAACGGCTTTATTTCCTTAGACTCTCGCCATCCATATTTTCTCATTAAGGTCGTGAGGTCACCTACCCCTCCAAGGCTGTTGCCTTCTCTAACGTGTCTTTTTTTTATTTATATTCTTTTTTCTCATTACATTACGTCATTTCGCATTTCGTATGCATTTGCGTACGCAGGTCCGATCTCTATAACATGATGTCCAGTGGCGTACGTAGAGTTCAATGCAAATATACTTAACTACAATCACAGTTCTCTAAGACATGGCCATTACGTGGCATGGGGTCTTGGGCGGACTGTACGCTAGTCCTCTTTTTCCGTGTTTACTTCTTTTTGTAAGCAGATTACCTTCAGCATTGTAGTGTCTATGTAAATTTCACTAAAGATATCAGCGTAATATTGTAATGGTTAATTAACTTAAACGGAAAATATTAGAATTTTAGCATTGTTTCGTGTTAATAAAACTAAGTCGGTATTCAATTAGTATTTAAATCAACAAGATATACGCAATACCTAAGGACATTTAACTTACGCTGTTACTAGCTTCCAGTTTAAGACTCCATTGCGAATATGATCTTAGGTAGTTTATGATTTGTAAGAGTATTCTGTAGAAGAATTGAAATTATTAGAGAGAGAACCGTCGCGAAAATCAAGAATTCTGATATTCACTTATTCCTGGAAAACATGGAGACGCCCTTTTGTAATGTAAGTAAACGTGAGGGAGCGTTTATTACTTTTTTAATATAATATATTTCGTGTGTTGGAATAATTATGGGTAAAAATTATAAAATAATAAATGTTGGTCTAGAATACTATACTTTTAAATGATGAAATATGGTGATAGAAGTGGGAAATTAAAGGTATTTACTAAATTCTGTGTGTGTCGTATTTAAGAAAGTTGTTTTTTGTATGTATTGTAAAGGCGGGACGAACTGTATTCATAATTTATGTAATGTGCTTTAAGTAGTGAGTAAGAAGGTATTCGTAATAAGTGATCAATTATTTTTTTTTAATTAAAACTTTAGATGTACGATCAAATTCGGATCATAGCGTGTTTCCCATAAATAGCGGATTACTTGAATAATCATTTAAAGGTTGCTGTAATTTCCGAAAAATAAATAATCTCGAACTATGTTAAGACTTTTGTTCCTTAGAGGCGCTGATGTAGTTTGAATAAAATAAAATACGCAATATATACGTTTGAAGGCAAAATAACGCATTATTACAAAATAAACAGACATTTATTTTGTTTGAAATTCGTATTGAAATTCATAAATATATTTCGAAGACACACTTCATCATCAGTATAACTCTCCTTCTATATTTCTATATATATACTTCTATATTTCTTCTTTTTTGTCATGTTGTTGTTGGAGCAAAGAATTATATCTTCGAAATATATTTATGAATTTCAATACGAATTTCAAACAAAAAAATGTCTGTTTATTTTGTAATAATGCGTTGTTTTGGCTTCAAACGAATATAATAATCACTTTATTTTATTCAATCTCGACATATGTTGCACACGTTTCTGATTTTGAATCGGTCCAGTTATTCAGCTCTCAGAAGGCGAATGCATATCTCAGAATTGATCAAATCCGGAATGGTCTTTTTCATGCTATTTTTTAATCAAAATTTCCTGATAGGATTTCAGTAAATAACTAGGGTTTAATAAACAAAGAAAATGTAAAAATTACGATATATATTTCATATCGAATATTTAATATCATACATTAATTAAACATTTACATTTCATTTTAATTCACCCCTCATTTGGAGGCTTACATTTGATCTCTATATGAGATACATGAGTATGTCTCTTTTACCTCAAACACGGAGTAAGTATGCAAGTTTTGGACAAACATTTAATCTCCACATTTGACTATATACACATGTTATGATATATATGCCTTGCGGTCTCTTGGAGTTACTGGATCCCAGGATAAGAATTCATATGCCATGGTGGGGTATCAGTTTCGTGATGTTACTTCAGGTAACATAACTTGGAGATGGAGGACTATTCTTAGTAAAAGTTAATGATGGTAAGCCACACCGAAGAGGTCGTATTATTACTGTATGTAATGAAAATATTATATACAGGATTATATTTGACCCAACATATAGAAATGATTAAAATAGGTTTAAAAAAAAAGAATGGCTCGTGCGCGACCACCGAGAATGGAAACCAAAACGTTTAGCTGATGATTTACTTTTTTCATTTGACATTAATGCCTGAGCTATGAAGAAATATTTGCTGCAAGGCTAAAAATTGAAACCTAAACAAATAACTATTATGTTACGCATCGGTATTAGTATTCTATTCAATTTTCACAGCACCGCGCCGATTTTCCCCGGCTAAAATCCGAATATAAAGATTCTCATTGGTTCGAATACCCCATATATTAATTCTCATGTGTGCACACCGAAAATGACAGAGAAGTTTTGAAGACAACATTTTTAAAAGATATATATATATATATATATATATATATATATATACATACACTATACTATAACTATATTTACTATAACTTTTTACACAAATATTAGATATATATAAATCAAGTAGAATATCTTTATTAATAAAATTACACGTAATAGTTAACTAAACATAATCATCCCATAAGAAAAACGAAAAATAAAAGACTAATAGAGAATTTAATAAAATGACCGTTTAGAAGAATATGAAAATTAAGCAGATCTTTTGCAGAAGACTGCAATTCAACCATCTATAAATATCCCCCTAACTCCCTTTGCCTCCCATATATATATATATATATATATATATATATATATATATATATATATATATATGTACGTTTTATTTTTTATTACCGTGTCTTTCTGTTAAGTTACATTATTGTTTCATCTACTCGGCCGTTTTTTTTTGGCCGTCTGTAGCTTCCTCAGACTTTTACAGAAATATTCCTTTTTTTTGCCGTCTGTAGCTGAAACAATAATGTAACCTAACAGAAACATACGGTAATAAATATAAAACGCATATTTGCTCTACAACAATAGTGAGCACTTCCTTCAGTTTTACTAATTACCATTTCCACTAAAACTATATATATATATATATATATATATATATATATATATATATATATATATATATATATATATAGCTGTATGTGCGTGTGTATTTACTGCTATGTAAATACAGAAAATTAACTAGACACTATTTGTGTTTATTTAAATGTCATCGACTCGACAAAAATTCCTTCTTTGTTCAGTTATTTTATTTAAGCTTTTAAGGAAAAATATTGGAAATACCTTTAAGATTTTTCAATTTATTTGATCTGTAGCCGACATATAAGCGAAATGCTCTTAATTGTAGTCTACTCGTAAGATGCCTTAAGCTTAAAACATGAATTAAAAACATCTTAGAATCAGAATTTTTAAATGTACTTTGTAAAATATTTATTACGAATACAAAGAAAACATGTATATAGATTTATGGCTACATAACACGACGTAAGAGAAAATTTTATAGATATTTGAATTCAAATCCCCCGTTGAGAGAAAAACATTTTTGCATTTTTATACAATCCGTTAATGAAAATATCATGTACATTGAATTTTTCCTAAGATTTATCGTCTGTGGAACAGTATATAGCCGAGGTCCCCCCCCCCTGACTGGTTCTTTTCACGTCAAATATTCTTCTAAAAAAGGATATTCTACACAATTTCCACTGTAAAATATTGTTGGCACATCTAGGTTATGAACCTAAAACTAATATCTCCCTATTAGACAGAGTTCAAAACAGATTCTCGAATGCCATACATCCCCAACTATTTACAAGCTGTATCCCATTGTCTTGTTGTAATTATGTTGCATATCTATGCCTGTTCTTCAAGTACTTTAATGCGAAGTGCATTAACGAACTGATTGAACCTCTGCCGCCTCGAGGTACGTATTTGTGACAAACCTGTCGAGCAGCGAAAATTACACACTGCAGAAATCTATAAATGCCGAAAGGACCTCGACTCTAATAAGTTATTTCGCCTCGACGGCTACACTTTCCAATGCCAATCTCGGTTTCTGTTTTCCGATTATACAAACGTGCAACAGTTTAAATACAGTGCGAGTACATATCTCACTTATCAACTCAAACAGTCCATAGAAGAGATCTTCCTACATAGTGACCTGTTATGTCCACGTTATAATATGCCATTTTTATGGCGTGCACGAAAACAAAACAAAATATTAATCATCACATTCTTGGTATGCATTAACGCTTACTCTCGGATCACATTTTAACCTTGATAGTGTGTTACCGTTAGTACATAACATTTAGACCATATCTAAAATAGAAGACCGACGTTTAGCAAACTTGGTCGTTTGCTAAGTCAACTAATCTGTTATGCTTATGTTAAAATAGAAAATTCATCAGACTTTCACTTTTACGCTTTACATATAATTCCCATATGATTGTATTGTTCTTTTTTGTGATTGGTTTTTATTTTTTATCGTCAGGGGATTTGAGGTTCAAATCTAATGCATTACAGACGACTGATTGCATATTATCATTTGGTATTTAACGATTATTAATCGATTCTGTTTGATATTGTCACAATATACGGTAATCAAAAGGAGACTCCAGTAATTCAAGCTATGTTTTAATTCGTCGAGATCTTGTGAAAACTAATAATAGTCGTTTGAGTAATTAAAATAATGAATAAATAAATAATCAATTCCAATTTAAAAGAAAACAAACACATGGACAACGTTTGGGAGTGGATTAATTAGAATTTTAATAGCTGACTTATAATATTTCGTATTCATAAATGATCACTTATTTTATTCTTATAAGATGTAACCATAAACAATAACATCACGCCTAATGCTAAACATTGTTTTACCCTATGAGCAGAACTTAACCATAATCCAAAGCCTAGCGTTCAAAATTGTTCAACCCTAAAACCTAAATTTTGCACTACCGCTCAACATTGTTTGACCCTAAACCCTAACTTTTGCACCAGCGCTCAACATTGTCTAACCGTAAACCCTTACTTTTTGTACCAGCGGTCCAAATTGTCTGACGTTAAACTGTAACTTTTGCACCACAGCTCAACTTTGTTTGATCCTAAACCCTAATCCTTTACCCTAACACTAACGATATACATCGGTTAAACCCAAAAGTAAACCCTTACCCTTACACTGAACCTTATTTTACACTAAACCATAACCCTAACCCTCATTGTTGTTTAACTCTAAACCCTGACATTTAACATTGTTTAACCCTGCAGTTTAACTCCAAATTAAAACTTATTATTACATTGAAAGCATTGCCAGGGCCGCTGACAAGAAGGTAGGCTATCTCTACCGTATTAGAAAACTACTGACACCTGAAAGTATCCTGTACCTCTATAAGGACACTATTCGCCCATGTATGGAGTATTGCTGTCACATTTGGGCTGGTGCATCTGATACTAGTCTCTCGTACCTACACAAGGTTCAAAAGAGAGTCGCCAATCTTATAGGCCCTGAACTGGTATCTAAGCTTCAGCCTCTGTCCCATCGAGGAAATGTTGCATCCCTCTGCCTGTTCTACAAGTATTTTAATGGTGAATATCCTGGCGAACTGCAGATACTTGTGCCCCCACGACATAGACAGCCTCGACAAACCCGACAGGTAGCTAAATCCCACCCCCACACAGCAAAGATCCCTAGATGTAAAACATCTTTTTACTCCAGTAGTTTCTTCCCCAGAACCGCTAGACTCTGGAATCCCCAACTGTACTGACGTGCAGAAGTTCAAGTGTAACGTGAACCGACATCTTGCTGCCCAAATCCCAACATAGTGCCCCAATAGTTGTTGCCCATGATAGTAGCCCCCTACACCAAAGTTGCAATGTGCCTTGTTTGGGGTGAAAATGTAATAAAAAACAAAAAAAATTGGTTTATTTCGCTTATATTAACAGTGTCCGATACGTCACCGAAAGCATAGCAGTACGTATATACTTAATAAGAGTATCGCACTGACTTTGCCATTTTCATATGACATTTATTCAACTAGTAATTAAAACTATTTAAGCGTATTCTATAAATCATATTATTGTATTTCTAATGTTTTCATCATAAAACAAAATCATAGAGATTATTTTCATATTCCATTATCTCTTGGCGTCCGTTCAAATCTGAGGAAATTCAATAAAAATATAAGTGACGTGTTTTTGTATTTTTCTTATGTATTTTATAGCTTAAAGTGAATTTTTTTTTTAAATAAATGGGTATTAATATCACTTGAAGCATTTTAATGGTAGTATTATATATGTATTTTTTCTAAATGTTTTTATCAAATTTATTTATGAAAAGAAAATATAATCTGGGCATGACTAAAAGGGTCTATAATAATTAATATTGCGAAGAAACTTAAGAACAAGCGAGTTAGTGTCGTAGGTTGATGAACAAACTTGAAAATGTTCATAAAATATTTACAGAAAACAGAAAAATATGAAACAAAATACATTTTAAAATACATAAGGATGTTTTATTTTTTTTTAATTATATCAACTTATACAACTAACTGGATTTACTGGCGTTTTTCACGTTTACCCATCACACATAAGTTTTACATTACATTCCTTACATTTTGTTATAAAACAGTTTTTTAGACAAAATCACCTCTTATCAAGACTCGGAGGCCACTTGAGGATAAGGGATAATGGATAAACATAAGTCAATGCGATTATAGCGTAGTAAATAATTTTGTAAATTGAATTACTTAAGGGGCTGTGCATCAATAACTTTTTTACGTTGGACTTGAAAATAATCAGATTGTAGTAAGCTGGAAAGCAGGCAATCGGAAGAGAGTTCCACAGGCGTGCAGTTCCAAGGAAGAAGCTTTGTTCATGGAATCTACATTTAGGTCTAGGCACATATAAAGAGTGTAGAAAATTATTGATAGCAGTTTTGGCTAGACGAGTATTTTTCGTGAAAGTTTGGCGAGGGGGGGACCATAGATTGAAGTTCAGCTGAGCACTTACCATGAAAATAACGATACACCAGAGGAAGGCTCGAAACATCTCTTCTGGGAAGGTTGCAGGGAAGAGAAAAGGGCATTCCCCACTAAGCTACTAAGTCTATTTTGAACTGTGTAAAGGCAGGATAAGCTGTTACTTGCAGCTCCTGCCCAGATATGGCAACGTTTGACTGTTTGACTGTTTAATATTATGGTTACATGTTTGATATACGGTATAATAACGTTGACACACTGATACCTGTAAGATCACTTCAGTTAAACAACGCCGACCCTTACCAGTATTATATCGATGATAATTCGGGGTAGTAAATCCTCTATAAACAACGCGCGGTTGTTTACAAACAGACTTCTTTCTCAAAATTTACAACATGGAAAAGAAGAAGAAAAGAAAAAAAAAACAACACATTGAAGATGGAGTATACCTCTGGAATATATTTGTGATAGATTTCAAACAAGTAAAATATTTGTTTATTTTCCTAATATTACGTTGTATTTGGCTTTCAAGTGCACTGGATGCGTACTGTATATATTTATATATATATATATATATATATATATATATATATATATATATATGCGTACTGTATATATTTATATATATATATGTGTGTGTGTGTGTATTGTATATATATATATATATATATATATATATATATATATATATATACAGGGTGTCCGTAAAGTTACTATACAGTCTTACAAGTTGACACCCTACAGCTACACAAAAATAAATATTAACTATTAATACAAATATGATACAATAAACTATAAGACTGTATAGTAACTTTACGGACACCTTGTATATATATATATATATATATATATATATATATATATATATATTATTTTTTTTTATTCAGTAAATTTATAAAGAATTTTCATTTTTTAAAATTGTATTTTCATTTACACAAACTGAGCATCAGCACCAGGTTCAGCCAGTTTATTATATTTATTATTATCGGAGCGCCCGGCGTTGTTCTGCCGTAAAATAAATTTTTATATGATATCTTAATTAATAACGATTTCTAATTTTTTATGAAGACAACACTATATTGACTATCATATTGAATCAAAAACATAGTAGGGTGCTCCAATGTGGCCAAGTCATAAACTACGCAGTAATAGTGTATTTCCATCACTTATTGATTATTATACAGCTAATTTTCTATTAGATATGACATTGTACATAATATATAGTAATGGTTTCAAATGTTTAAAATATAATTTGTGGACTTACTCGTTACGGTTTACGCTATCAAACAAAAAAAAAAGAAGCAAAATAAAGTGCCGTACGTATACATCTATATTTGATCATGAAAAATAAGCAACGGTATAATCGATTCTCTCCCGCTAAGATCAGTTTAAATCTTTTGGTCCGTTAGGAGCGATATTCACTAAAAACAATTTTTATTAATTTCCCATGTCCAAATCACTTATATATAAAGTTTCTTTACTTCAAAAATAAGGAGTTGGTAAAGACCGTTTTTTTATATATTATATTATTTTTTTTTATTCAGTAAATTTATAAAGAATTTTCATTTTTTAAAATTGTATTTTCATTTACACAAACTGAGCATCAGCACCAGGTTCAGCCAGTTTATTATATTTATTATTATCGGAGCGCCCGGCGTTGTTCCGCCGTAAAATAAATTTTTATATGATATCTTAATTAATAACGATTTCTAATTTGTTATGAAGACAACACTATATTGACTATCATATCTCAGGATGAAGGATCACGAATTAAGTTTCCTATATATTACTTAATACACACACAAAAAAAAAACATTGAATAGCTAAGAAAACAGAAAATGTCTCATTAAATCGAGCGACATTCTGTGCTTCAGAATAGCATCGTTTTTACATAAGCATTACCATTTTCAATGAACGTAAGCCAGCGATTGGCGATGTTGTCATAAACGTCTGGAGCGCATTTTGTTTCCCACAGTCTAAAATCGGAGAAACTTACTGTTGAGTGTGCTGACATCAACTTCATGGGCTTCGTAAAGGCGTCGGTCAATATTGATCGGTAAATTTCTTTACTCTATTGAAAGTTTAAATGTCTCAACCCTCCTTCTTATGAAGGTCCATGACAAGTTTATTTCTCATAGTCTTACATCTGCAATATCTTTGAATTCATGGCAGTAAATATATAAAAAATAAATCCATGCCACAAAATGTAGTTTGTTTTAATAGGACTTATTCCATCGGCGTTGCTTTGTTAACGTTTGTAAATAAAACTAGGACACTTTATTTAAAAACGACTATCATATATCAAAGTGCGTTCCCAACGCCTATGCACATCCATCGTTCATCTGAACAGAAACACCTAAAATTTTATGTAGATAGATAAAATTATATATATATATATATATATATATATATATATATATAATGTTTCTTTAGAATCACGCAGCTGAATATTATAAATTATTCTCAGATAATATACAAGCTAAATGCAATCTATTGGATTACTTTAACTATTTTTATATCCATTCTGAAAAGGACATATGTTTAATGTTTTCACATGTAGATGATGTACATTTAAGTATTCTGAATAATCTGTCTTATCATCCTGTTATCAAACATGACTTTAGCATTACATATCTTCCAGCAAAAATGATATAAAATAATACATAATACATAAGGTTGTATATGAACATGTTTAAATTGGCTAATGGTAGGGACTGTTGGGTTCAGTATTTTAGTTTTGCGTGTTATCGAGAAAATTAGAAGTTTTTTTTGCCAGGTTCAATTGTTATAGATAGTCCAAACTTATTGAAATGCTGTGTAATTTCCTAATTGTTTGATTATTTATTTGATCTATCTCTAGTAGCAGATAGGGAACTATCTCTATAAATCCCCCCTTAGATGTGTTTGAAATGATGTTTAAGTTATTTCAAAAGATATAGCTCATAAGTCTGTCGCCTCCGTCGCCTCTGCTTAATTTGGGAGCTCATTAGGATATGAAATTTATTTGGGATAACCTTTCTAGTCTAAAGTTTATTGCTGAGATTTTCCAGGGAAGAAAATTAATTTAATTAAACAGATTTGTTACATCATAGTTTTTCTTAGCGAGAATAAGGGTCTTCTTTTAGAGATTAGTAGAGATTAGGTAAGAGTTGTTGATGTCAAAGAATATAACAATGTGAATATAAGTATGTATTAGGGTAAAACACAGTTAATTAGAGAGTGAAAGTTTTGCCAGAAAGAGAGGCTAACGTTTTCCTTTATAGAGGGAGTAAGATTTTATTACCTTCTGGCCGTAAATCTGAACCGAATGGACAAATTAATCTAATAGATAGGTTGTCCTAAAAGTAAGTTTTATGATCATCATGGGTCAATCTACGTGTACCTGGCAACAACATTTCAGTGGCGTTATGAATATTCATAAGGATCAATAATATCTAACTCCAAGTTTATACGATCCTAAGTGTTTTGTGAAACTATTTCATCAGTTATGGACCTCTTTATAAATGTGTTTTTATGTGTTGGATAGTTGAGTTTAAAAATTGGTTCTTTTTGTTTTATCGGCGGGGAGGAATAATTATTTCTTTTTCGTTATCTTTGCAGTAACGTTGAGAATTTTCTTAGTAATTGGGTTTCAATGTCTTTTTTTTTCAGTTTGATTTTCTTACTTAAATTTAGCATAGTTTTAAAATACATCTAAGTATGGGGTTATGATTATGGTGGGCCGTGTTTTAAGACCATATAAATTAGTTGCTATCTTTTCAATCTCCTTTTGTTCCCAGTGAGAATTAATGCTGAGGATTATTATTTAAATACATCAGCTGGGATGGAGAGACAGAAGAATTAGATGGTTGATAATTGTTGGTGGAGAAAAATTATAATGATACACTTTAAGGAATGTATTAAGTTCATGAACAAATTGTAAAAATGTATTCCTGCTTAGAAGGGAATGGAGTATTTTTTGGAAAGTGGTGGTGTGTATTCCTTTTAAAACATTTGTGGGGAGGATATTATAGCTGAATTAAGACAGAACTTAGACAGAAAGGGTAATATTTGGTTTTGAAATAGAAAATGTAAATTTAAAATAGATATAAATATTATGGAAATATTTATATAATATTCCAAACCAACTGAAATAATAAATAAATTCAAAAATTCGATTAGGCTTCAATATTATTTTTTTTAAATGCTATTAGAAAATTTATTGAAAGTGTACACAATTTTATTTTTTCGAAAATGGAGTTAAAAAAAAATCTTTAATACTTATTTCACACCGTTTTGAAAAGACAATACTTCTTGTCGGAGCGAATAAGTTTGCAAAATATGCAATACAATTTGCAGGTAAATACATTAAGGAAAAGAATCAATATGAAATTAATCATATTCACATAAAAAGGTCATTTAAAAATTCGATGAGATTAAGATTGCAAGATATAAGAAAATTGAAAGAAAACGAATATAATAAAAATCCTATGAGAAAGACGGTAAAATCTAGAACAGAATACCCCCCAAAAAGTTGAAAATTTATTTCTTAAAAATACAAGAAAATAGCATTATAAATATCCATGAAAAATGTGGCTTTCCGAAAAAAGAAGAAAAAATCAGATCAAAGGGAAATTATTTATTTTTTTTTCATATAAACAATTTTTTGTTTAAAGTGACCGATAAGGAAAATGGAGATTCTACATGAAAATGAAAACTTGGGTTGTAAAAAAAAAAAAAATGGATGAGAACTGCGATAGAGAGCGAAAATGGGAGAAAGAGAGATAGACATAGTTGAGGAATGAGGCGAGTAACAAAGGTGGAAATAGAGAATTGTCGTTCAAAATTTATCCTTAGAAAGATTAATATAGGCCAGTTAAGGTCAATTTTACGCAGAGAGATACATATTTTAGATTTTATTATATCAAATTGTTAAATAAGTAAAGTATATATATATATATATATATATATATATATATATATATATATATATATATATACTTAATTGTACAGAAGTTCAGAAAAAAACATTGGTACTGTCGGTTTCAAGCCCAACATAGTACCAATGTTTTTCGATGGTACCAATGTTTTTCTGAACTTCTGTATAATTAAATAAATTAATATTAAGCTCCTATTTTCAAAAATGTTTCTTTGTAATCGAACACTTTGTTAAAATTCTTTCCCATAAAACAGTAAATAAATATATATAATTATTTTTTTACTATAATTATTAAATACCTACAGATACTAGTGTTTGATCCTTTCGGAAATCTTCAGTGCAGGATGTCACGATTAATACCAGTAAAGCGATTTGAAACCCTTTACGCGAGACATCTCTGGCTCGATTAGCGAAGGCCCAATCCATTCGGCTACCATTAACCGCGTGAAATAACCTTGAATTTTAAACATTTTAATTTTAAATGTCCATTTACGTCAGCCAGACGGTGATCTAATGCATATATATATATATATATATATATATATATATATATATATATATATATATATATATATATATATATAAGGCAATCATGAAGGAAAGACGTATTCCCTCGGAATTCATTTATATTAAAAAAAAAGGAGAAAAGGAGCGACTAAAAACATAAAAAGTAGGGAAATAGAAAAAAAAATCCAAACGAGTCAATTGACATATTTCGCCCTCACTTATCAAAATTGGAATCGAAGGATTTATTTTTTAGTAATTGTTTTCCTTAATGATAAAATCTAAAAAAAGAGACGGGAGCAAGAGCAACCGTATGAGGGGAATTTTAGAGGCTGATCACTCTCACACCCAACAAGCAGTCCTTTTGCTTACAAAGGGAACGCTTCCAAAGGCGAACGTGAACAGACTCAAAGACTTTTTGATGATATACGGAGTGAGCTCGACTCAATACAGAGAAAGAGTCGATGCTGAAGTTCGTTGCACACTCCCGGTATTTAATAAAGTGTTCCGTTATAGCGGATCCATATGTGTTGTTTACAGCGTCGGTAGGTAGGAATGTTCCATTGCTGATTTTGCTCGGTACATGTTGTATGCGACTTACCAATTTTAAAGACGTTTGACTTATGTAGTCGGCACCGCACCGTTGCTGTTGAACTCAAGATCGACCACTCCACCGTTGTTCGCCATTTAAAATAAATAGGGAAGTTAAAAACGTTGGATAAATGTGTGCCGCATGAATTGAATGGTAATAAAAATCATCGTCGTTTTGATAGGTTTGCTACGCTCCTTCTACGAAACAAATACGACCCGTTTCTCCAGTCGATTTTGACGTGTAACGAGAAGATCCTCTACGACAAACGGCGACTTTCGGCACAGTGCTTGGATGCTGGAGAAGCTCCACAACACATATCGACGCTGAAATTGCACCAAAAAAAGATCGTAGTCACTGTTTGGTTGTCTGCGTCCAGCTGCATCCATCACAGCTTCTTGAATCCGGGCTAAACTATGACAGTGGACAAATACTGCCGACAAATTGACGAAATGCACCAGAAGCTGTAACGTATATGCCTGAGATGGGTCAATATGAAGCGACCAATTCTCCTCCATGACACCGCTCGCCCGCGTGTTGCCCAACTAATACTACAGCAGCTGGACGAATTTGGCTACGAGGCTCTTCTTCATCTTCCGTATTCACTGGACCTCTCGCTCACCGATTATAACTTTTTCAAACATCTGAACCACTTCTTGCGCGGAAAAAAAATGCTTCACAAGCCGAGATGATGCTGCATCGGGCTTCAATGACTTCATCGCTTCTAGAACTGCGGATTTCTATGCTAATGGGATGAATAAACGTGTTTCTCCTTGGAAAAAGTGTGTCTAATCTAATGGTCTTTATTTTGATAAATAAAGTTTATTATATATGATCTTTTGAAGTTGAACGCCAGAAAACATTTTTTTTTTGCTTCAACTCAATAAGATAAAAAGCCTTTCAACAAAAAGCAATGGTCTAATCAAAACGCACGTTAGTAAATAAACTGGAACAATCAAACGAGCAAAAGTAAAAATAATTTTAGTTAGGGGAATTATCTCTAATAATTTTACAAGACGTAAACGAATCAGAGACACAATAAGTGAAATTAAATGTACGAACAGGTAAAATAACTACGTGAGCTATTAGACGAGAACATGCTGAGCGGAAACAAACTATGGAGGAAATAATTCTACAAGGAACATTACCTTTGTAAATTTTCGGGAGACCATAAAGTCAAGTTCTTAGGGACCCATGGGTCATATTTTCTGATACATCTTTATATAGATAGAAATATAGTTTTTAGTAAATAAAAATGCAAAACATTTTGGAATTTGATGTCAATATTCAAAGTATTATCACAACAGCCGATCCAGCTACGTTTAAGGAATTTAGTAGTGTCATCTACAATATGTGACATTTTATAAATAGCGTCAGTAGGTTTCGGTACGACTACACCGGCATTTTTATCAGATCTAGAAAGATAAATATCTTCATTTTTCATATGATTATGTACAGTAGAAAAATGGGATATTCTTCGAGTTCAACGAATTGCTATAAAAATGTACAATACTATATAAGAGCCAGGTACGTCCTAAGATGGAGTCTGTTGCCACATCAGGGCCAGACCTGATAGAAAAGATTATCCTGCGTTGAGTTCAAAATTGACTTCGTAGGGGATGCCCTTTCCTATTCCCTGCAACCTCTTTCTCGCAGAATAGATGTTGCGAGTCTGCTCTGCTTTATCGTTATTTTTAAGCAGCTGCTCATCCGAACGTCAATCTATGCCCCCTCGCCAAACTTTCACTGTGTCGATAGATATAAAATAGAATGGTTCGAGGTTCTACAGAGAGCGGACTCCAAAAACCATTTAAAGATTTTGGAGTCTGTCTCTATCGCGGTGCGTAAACCTTCTTTGTGCCGACAAAAAGAAACAGTGCACACATTGTTTCTCTTTGGGGAACTTTTAATCTTTTCTGCCACTTTTGTTTTCTCCGCTCGTTGTGTCAATATTTTAATCGTTTTTAGACGACAATAAGTTTAATTTTCGTTTGCCCCCGTACTTTTGGCACATTCAATAGTTCCCCATGAGAACTCTTTAAACTTTCGAGATACTATTATTTTGTTACGCTATTGATTTTCCTCCTGACGATAGACACTGGATAGCCGAAAGTGCTCTAGGGAAACTTTCGCGTATTTTATTTAAAGCTTTATACAAAATTTGTGCCTCCAAACATTTATATATATATATATATATATATATATATATATATATATATATATATATATATATATATATATATATATATTAAATGGAATTGTAGAAGGCGGTACAATGCAGAAGTACCACCTTCTACAATTCAATTTAACTACATACTATACAATGCTTCAAGCAAACTACGCCCACCTCTTATATATATATATATATATATATATATATATATATATATATATATATATATATATATATATATATATATATATATAGGTATCGTTGAAACGTATGTTTTGTCTGGGGATCTGAATTATATAAAACCATCTTAATTGTAGTTCGCCTCCATAAATTATTAGGTACAGGGCCAGTCGATCAAGCAAAGATATGAACGAAATGATGACGAATAACGATTGAATGGACCATCAGATCGGCTTTTATGGCTGACACATAATTTTAAACAATATAAGTTGGTATAAATAAAATAAAAGCCTCTGAATTGAGTGAAATGGCAAATGATCAGGAAAAATAGGAAAATAAATATTTGCAGCTGAACGCGAAGTTAAAGACGCCATTTCAGTGGCTGGCAGTATACCAACAGAAATGAAACGCAAGTTGTAATATATTTGGCAGCCGGTTTGTTTCAGAAAATGTTTAGGCTACTTTTATTCTTATCTCATATTTATATTTTTATAAACATTTTATTCTTTGCCTGATTATAGTTGCGGTATCGGAACTCGGCAAGCGGGGTTTCCCCCCTCGGTCATTTGATCTCGCTTATTTTATTTCGGAATAAATTTGAATATTTTCAAAGTTTATTTTTCTATTAAATTCTTCATTGTTCCAGACATTCTGTTTCATTGTTTTTGTTAAAATTGATTTACATAGTGCACCGTCGCATCTGTGTGGCGGTTTTTCTATCGACCGCTTTGTTAAGTTTCTGTTTAACTTTGTGCAGTCAATGTTTTTGTTTGGAAATTAGTATTTATACAAGCTAACCCAGCTTTATAATCATTTATATGTGTGTTTTTTGAAAACATGTGTAAGCAACGATTAAGAATGGAGTTTCATTTAAAATAATTATCAACCCATTTATTTAATGTGAATGTTATCTTTTACTTGTCGACCTCTATTATAACATTCTGTGAGTCATATGTCTATATATATATATATATATATATATATATATATATATATATATATATATATATAAGTGAACGTGTCTGTGTATCTGTCTGTGTGCCTGTATGTGTGCCCGTCTTTGTAAATTTACCTACGCAATAACTATGTCAATTTTTAGTCTACAGACTCGAAATTTCATATACAGGGTATTGAGATTGGGGAAAATCTATGTGATCGGTTTCTTGGCCAGTGATTTGGCAGAAGGGGTAAAAATTCAACGATTTGAACTTTGAGAACTCTACCAAACTACTCCGACAATTTTGAGTTTAAACACTTCAAATTTAATATATAGGTTCCTTGGACATTGATCTACCTTAATAACTTGATTAGAGCTCTAAACAATAAATGTTAAGGGGTCATAATAGGAGTAAAAGTTTTAAAAAATTGACCTTTTTTTTGCTTAGCATACACCTCACAACCGGGCAAATCGGGAAACCAATGCTAGTATATCTAAAATAAAATGAACGTCTCTGTGTGTGTCTTTGTACATTTCCCTACGGAATAATTCTGTAAATTTTTAGTCTACGGACTCGACATCTTATATACAGGGTACTGGGATTTGGGAAAATATTTGTCATTTTTTTTCAGCCAAAAGTTTGCTGTTAAGGCGTCAAAGTTCAACAATGTTACCTTTGGGAACTCTACCAAACTAATCCGCTAATTCTGGGTCTAACCATTTGAAATTTTAGATATAGATTTCTTGAACATGAATCAAACTTAATAACTTGATTTGAGCCGAAAACAATGAAGGTTAAGGGGTCATAATAAGGGTCAAAATAAAAAAAAAATGACCGCTTTTTTTTGTTCAACATTCACCTCCAAACACCCGCGCAACGCCGGACTAAAATGCTAGTATTTTATAAATTCATACACAAAAGTACAGTGTATTTATATTTATGTATGTGTGAAAATAGGGGGTGCGAAAGATAAAGGAATAGAGAATATGTTAAGCGAAATTAACTAGTAAATATATTCATTTTAATTCCAAGAATTAAAGACTCAAATGATTACGTGTTCGATCGCTTCTAAGAACGTATGCTGAACAATGCCTGAACTTGAATTCTAATTGTTTTAGCTATTTTTTATTAAATTCTTCATTCCTCCAGTAATTATTTTCTATTTAATAATTTTTGTTTTCTTTTACATTGTATTTCTTAAAATGGGCTTTCATAATGGACCCTCGCAACTGAGCGGTGAGAGTTCCATAAGTCGCCCTGTCAAGCTTTCGTTTTTTACTTGTAATATTTTAAAGTAATATTTATACAACCTGATTCAGCTATATTATCATTTCTATGCACATTTTTCTTTTTAAAATGATGTATGCAAAACTAACAAATATAAAGGTCCATTCAAAACACCTTACATTACGTAAAGTGAATACGGAATATATTAATTGTCGAATCCTATATTATAATATTTCCAGAAGCCATAAAGGTGTTTAAACTTATAGAAAAATACAGTGTGTATATGTATATATGCATGCATGTATAGAGCGAAATAGAGAAAGAGTGTATGAGTTTAGCTAAAGAAACCATTATATTTATATCAGTTCCAAGAATTAACAATCAAAGTGATTTCAGATTCAATCTTTTTCTAAGAAAATAACCCTCGCTCCTGATCGGTGATTTATCTATCGTTCGGCCTATAAAGTTTTCGTTTTAATTTTTCACAGTTAATATTTTTAATTAATATTTATAATAACTGGTGCAGCTATATAATCATTTATATGTACATTTGTATGTATGGACAACTAGCAAGTATGGCGTTCAATTGAACACACCTATCTTTGATCATGTTGATTTTTAATTTTTGGAACTGATACATTTATTTCATAAGTACGCTCTTTTACTCTATATTTATCTGCCACATCCGCATCATGTTTTTTTTTATTTCTCTGAATCGAATATATTTTCTAAATTCACGGACAAAAGTATGCTGTGCACGTAGCTATGTATGTGCGCATGTATGGAACGAGAAAGAGAGAGGAATACAGAATAATTTTAGTCAAATTCATTTGTAAATATATTTTGTTCTCTTGCATAATTTGACCCGAATTCTCGTGAATTCCCGTCAAGCATGGATCGGGTGAAACCGGCAATCATCGGTGTCAGTCGAACGTTGTTCAAATGTTGAAACGCTAACTGACTTTTTATTTTATTTATTTATTTTTTCTGTTATGTTTTACGTAATGTTTAAGGTGATATTAAGGGGCGGGCGTAACTTTTTGTTTTCTGATTAGTTACTTATTTATTTATTTTTTTAATTGAATTTTGGAGGTTGATTAGCCAAAGAAAATGTACCATCTAAATGGAAGCAGATGAAATTCAAATTAAAAGAAAGCGACTAAACCCAAAAAAAAAAAATCTTTCCTTGAAAAAAAAAAGAAAACTTTCTGTTGATAAATATTTAACAAAAAAAAAACAATTAAATACTAAAATCAAAAAAACATATTTTCATTTTTCAAGGTAGTTTTTTTTGTTGTTCTTTTTGATTAATTGCATTTGTATTTTTTCCGGTTTGTTTTGTTTTCTCATTAGTCTGCGTCTGTTACGACGCTCGGCTGACACGATAATTGCCGTTTTTAAACGCAGCTTATGTTGGTTATACTAATAATTAATATATATATTAAATGAAAATTAAATCCAAAATAAATTCAATAAATCGAAGATAGATATTTCTAATAGAATACTTAAAAGAAATCGATGTCTAATTTCTATTAAAAAATCGAAGGTGATTATTTAAAATAATTTTTTTAATGCAATATGCAAATGATGTGATTCCTTTTAAATAAACACAATATACGAAACCCATTCAAAAATGGAAGAATATAAGAATCGGTTTCTTATCGGTAAAAATCTATTTGTAAGACAGTGTATATTTGTATTAACCAATGAAACATACACAGATCCTACTTTATTATAATAGGTATGTACTTGTTTATGTATTGGTAACTAAAGAATTCGACCCAAACCGAATAAAAAGCTTGCAATATCTCGGAATACCCCTTATGTAAAATTTCAAACGTTTAGACCAGAAATAGACAGAGTAATTTCGTAGAGACCGAAGAGGTAATTTTTTTTAAAATTTGACTCCTATTATGAAACCTTCCCTTCATTGTTTTGGGCTCAAATTGAGTTATTAAGTTAGATCCATACCCAAGAAATCGATATCTAAAATTTCCATTGTTTATACTTAAAATTGGCGGAGGGGTTTGGTAGAGTTCTCAAAGGTAAAATCGTTGAACTTTGACCCCTTAAAAGCCAAACCTCTGGACGAAAATGGATTACAAAGATTTTTCCAAATCTCAGTACACTGTATATAAAATTTCGAGTCCGTAGACTAAAAATGGACAGACTTATTGCGTAGTGAAATGCACACAGACACACAGACACACACATAACGTTCACTTTTATATATATACTAGCAGGGGTGCCCGGCGTTGCTCGGGTGTTTGGAGGTGTATGCTGTGCAAAAAAAGCAAAAAAAAAAAAAAAAAAAAAATATGGTTAATTTTTTAAAACTTTGACCCCTATTATGACCCCTTAAAATTTATTGTTTCGGGCTCAAATCACTTTATTAAGTTAGATCCATGTTCAAGGAACCTTTATCTAAAATTTCAAGTGTCTAGACCCAAAATTGTCGGAGGAGTTTGGTAGAGTTCTTAAAGGTCAAATCGTTGAAATTTGACCCCTTAATAGCCAAATTTCTGGCTGACACCCGTCACATCGATTTTCCCAAATCTCAGTACCCGGTATTTCAAATTTCGAGTCTATAGACTAAAAATTGACAGAGTTATTGCGTAGGGAAATGTACACAGACAGACAGACACACATACATACAGACAGACATACAGACAGACATACAGACACGTTCACTGTTATATATATATCTCTATCTATCTATCTATCTATCTATATATATATATATATATATATATATATATATATATACTAGCAGTTTTACCCGGCTTTGCTCGGGCCCTATGTACTGGTGCATATGTATATATTAAAAAGTGTGAATATGTAAAGTAATGCCTTTCTGTATAATAGTCATCCTTAAGTACCATAGAGAAATACAGACATACATTTTCATTTTTATAGATATACTAGCATTTCAGCACGGCGTTTCCCGGGTGTTTATATGTGTACGTTGGGCCAAAAAATAGCGGTCAATTAAAAAAAATTTTACCCCTATTATAACCCTGTAACATATAATTTTGGGGGCTCAAATCAGCTAGCTTAGACCCAAAATTATCGGAGGAGTTTGGTAGAGTTATCAAAGGTCAAATCGTTGAACTTTGACCCCTTAACAGCCAAAGTTCTCGCCGAAAACCAAGCACATAGATTTTTACAAATCGAAACCAAAACGGCCTATGAAAGCATGTTTACTGCAAGGCTAAATATTAAAGCATGAATCGATAGCCAGTACGTTATGCGTTCGTAACACCAGCGTTTAACCTTCACCTGGCAATGTTTTTTTTTTAATTTTCACACTTTTGCACCGATTTTTTCCGGGCTAAAACATAAATATTAAGTTTTTCATTGATACAAATAATTTATATAAGAAGTTTCATGCCTGAAGACAAAAACCTCTAGGGGGAGTTTTGTAGGCAAATTTTGTTAAACAAAAATATTAACGTATACATAAATATGTATGGAAACAATTTTGTGTTTACTATAAAAATTTTACGCAATTATTATGAAAATATAAATCATGTAGAATATCGGCATGACTATAATTACACGGAATATTTAACTAAAGATTATTATCCCATTAGAAAACCAACGCAACGAATAGGAAATTAATTAAAATGAATGTTTAAAAGAATATGCAAAGTAGGTAGATCTTTTGCTAGTGAATGCAATTCAACAACTCATATATGAGAATATTGTATTTTCATTTTAAATAACTAGAAAAGAGGTCGACTCGGTTTCGTGTACACTGTGAAGATCGTTTCGCGCAGCTGTCCAGACACCGTGTCCAGGAGTTTGGCAACTATTTGGCTGGCTCGCCCCGCCTGGAGGCGGCCCGAGCGGCTAGTTGTGATGGTCGGGTTACAGAGTTTGAGCTCGTAGCTGCTATGAAGCAGGTCGCCTATAATAGATCACCAGGACTCGATGGACTGCCCTACGAGCTGTTCTTGAGGTTGTCGCACGTTTGTTCCGATTCTGACGGCTGTGTTTAACCACTTTTTTGACACGGGATCTATCCAGAGTCAGGTTACCAAAGGCGTGGTCACACTTCTGAAGAAGAAGAACACACATGTTGGGGGGTTGGATGATTTTAGGCCCATCACATTGTTGAATACGGATTTGAAAATCCTGGCCCGAGTTCTTGCGACTCGTTTGCAGGTTGTTATCACTGACTTGATCGAACCGGATCAGAACTACACCGTGAAAGGGAGATCAATTTAATACAATTTGCATTTGATTCGTACAGTCCTAGAAAACCGTAGACGCGCTGATAAATTTAGATCAGTTCAAGCCGTTTGATAGGGTTGATCATCGTTTCCTGAGATTAGAGACCGCCGGCTTTGGGTCCGGCTTCTGCAGATGGATCTCCATTTTTGTATGCTCGGCTGACGGCAGTTGTGCAGGTCAACGGGGTGCGGTCGGCGCCGTTCGCGGTTTCTCGGTTAGTGCGACAGGGGTGTCCGCTGTCGCCCATGTTATATGTCCTCGCATTGGAACCATTCCTTAGGAACGTGAGGTCCAGGGTGGTTAGACCGGCCCTGCGCGGTATTGCTCTTCCTGGTGGTGCGCGATCCAGGGTTTCCGCGTTTGCCGATGATGTCACCGTATTTGTTTCGAGCGTCGTTGATATTATTACGATGATTAAGGCTCTCAAGCGTTATGAAAAAGTTACAGGGGTCGTAGTCAATCTCAGCAAATCCGTTTGCATGAGGGTGGCCGCTTGGCAGGGATCGAATGCTCTGCCTGGTGCATTTGTCTGGACGGATGGCCCGGACTGGATCCTTGGTGTTTGGTTTGGACCCAGTCTCTGTCTTGATAAGAATTGGTCGGAGGTACAGACCAAGGTCGAAGCGTCTGTGAGGGTTTGGCTTCGAAGGGGATTGTCCCTTAAAGGCAGAGCGGATGCGTGTGCTACTTACGTGTTTCCGCTGATCCTTTACCGGCTGGTTGTACTTCCTCTGCCTGCGGTCCGAATGGCGACCTTAATGCGTGCGCTCTTTTCCCTGTTGTGGAATGAACGACGGCCGCTTGTCCGTAGACATATCTGCACTCAATGTCTTGTAGATGGGGGCCTGGGGATGCCTGACCTTGATATTCATACAAATGCCGAAAGGTTGGCGTTCCTGGGTAGAACTCTGATGGAGGATTCTGATTGGGGTCCAGCCGTTGGTGTAGCATTTCCCGACCTCATCCTCAATCACTTAATTAAATGTCAGAGAAAACCAAGAGGGCAATCACAATTCCTCAACAAATGCCGAAATGCGCTTAGAGCGATGCCAGGGGGCCTTGACCTTGCACAGTCTTGTATCGGGGTTTAGTGGTGGAGACATCTTCGGACCCGCTTGGGGAGCGGCTTCAGCTGTCTGAGGTGGAGGTCCGCTATGGAATTGGGCGCCAGGCCGGTATATCTTAACAATTCCGAATTTTCCCTGACCTGGTGATTGGTTAGAAACGCTCTACCCCTCAATGACATACTGTTCAGAATTGATAGGAAATTTAGTCCTTTTTGTCCACGGTGCGAGGAAGATATTTTGGAAACTGTAGTACATGCATTTTTTACTTGTTCCAAGCTCCGTGAATTCTGGGGGTATGTCGGCGAGGTCACGGCTCGCATCGTCCCCATTCAGCTGGATTTAGCATCCGTAGTCTATGATGCAGATCCCTTGTGGCCTAGGGAGTAACGAATGGTGTTCCTAGCGACCTTGGCCGTAGCTAGACTAGTAGTGTGGGTTTCCCGCATAGAAATAGGACCTGGCAGGAGCCGCCTTCTCATTTTATCGCATCTGATTTTGTATTTTAAACACCAACTTAAAATCAAAATCAGATGCGATAGAAGGAGGTTATCTAGCTCACAGTTTAGTAGGAGGTGGATTCACAGCTGTAGTTTATGTGCGTTCGTGCGAAACAGGCTTGAGTACGTGTTCCCTGCCTAGGCATGGCACACGCCGACCGAAAAAGCAATCCCCAGACCAGATCAATACTATCCCGTAGGGGATCAGTCCCTTAGCTAATTGGTATAAATGAGCTCCATGCCCCCAATCTTTATTTTAGGTGTTAGAATACCCCCAAAGAAGCCCAGTCCTGATCAATATATTTTAGTCCAAACCCGTCCCAATGGTATTTTTCTTGGAGATCACCGAATATCCCTATGTCCCCCTTTACTTTGTCCGTAGGTGTGCCCATTCCCACTTAGGAAGTGCTCCCTTGTTTTCGGCTGATACCGGAAAACAGGAAGCATTTCAAAATCAAATAGGTAAGGGTGGGTCCTTATTAACACATTCATCGCTTAACATTTTATTTGGTTCATTTATTTTTTTAAGGCTCTCATTATCCCCGCCCATCACCCGCATATATCATACACATCACCATTCCGATCTTTCATTGTTGCATTGTGAATAAAAATCATAGTAAATTACTAAAAAAGGCATTGTTTTATATATATAAAAAAAAACTTGTAAATATTGTTCATGTCATCTGGGGCTTTAAGTAGATCCAACCCCTAGAGTGAATGCAGTATTGTGGTGACTGCAACTAGTTATAGGAAATAGAACACGTGAACGACCCCCGACCACCAATTCCCCCCCACACCCTTTTTGGCCTCATGCCACATTTAAAAATAATCATTTGCACATTTTATATAATTTTCTTTCAAAAATTTTGTAAAGTACGTATTTTTTCTTTCTGAATAAATAGTTAAATAACTAGAAAAGAGGCTTGCCTTTTTTCGGTAGTTCTTGGGCTTTGGGCCGCGCTCAAAGTGTTGTAGCTCTTCCGGCAGGTACTGCAAGCAAAGACCATATGTGGGGCAAACTCACATATAAGACCTTGGTCAATGTAGGGGCAACCCTTCATACCAATTGTCACTATCAAGCTCCCCTACTCCCCGGGGAGTTGGCCCCCATATCGCCTTCACTCCTCACATTAAAAATCGGCCTTGTGCCTAATTTGCTCGTTGGGGGAGCAAATAAACACCCTGTTGTTCTTGCCCTTCGGGCCAGGATCAAAATGTAGTATCTGTTCCGGCAGATACTGCAAACAAAGACCATATGTGGGGGCAACCCCACATATAAGACCTTGGTAAATGTAGGGGAACCCTCCATACATATTGTCACTATCCAGCTCCCGTACTCCCTGGGGAAGTGGTTCGCATTTCGCCTTCACTCCTCACGATAGAAGTCGGCCTTGTGCCTAATTTGCTTGGTGGGGGAGAAAATAAGTACCTTGGCCTTCGGGCCGGGATCAAAATGTAGTATCTGTTCTGCAGATGCTGCACTTAAGTTAATTTGGCCCGGTCAATGGAGGGGAAACCCTCTATACTGGGACAATTACTATTTTAGGACCAAACCAGAGTACCTCTTTTGCCTTTTTTTGAGAGCTGGTTAAACCCCACATTAAAAACGACCTCGTGACACATTTTGCTTTGGTAGAAAAGCAAATAAGTATTAATTGAAAAGACAGCTTTTAATATGAATATCAATACGCACAAAAGAAAAACAAATTTATAGCAGTATATATATATATATATATATATATATATATATATATATATATATATATATATATATATATATATATGTGGGTGTCTCATTTATAGTATTCCGAATTTTACTGTGTTTATATAGTTGAAAATTCAGTAATCGTTCATATATCAATAAGTGTTAAGCCAAAAAGAGATGACTTAAACTGTAAGCTACAAAATTATCTGAGCATTCATACGTTGTTTTAACAAAAACCAAGACATCAAAGAATGGATTGAAAGAAACAAATAGTGTATTTCAACGTTAGTTACAATTGTTTTAAGACTTTTCGTACAAATTCAAACATTATGTCCTTTGAAAATTTTCACAAGAACAGCCTTTCTGTCAGACTTGTTGAATAAAAAACACTTATTTCAATGAAACATTATGGAAACAATTTCCCTTATAAGGAAAAGAAAACAAGCGAAAATATTTTACCTATATCGCATCCTTGAAAAGTATTTTTTTTAAATTATATGTTTAGTATAGGAAACATCCTATACATATTTATGTCACTATACTTGCAAATTTTCTAGAGTTTGGACCTGGGGGAGAGAATTGCTGTGGTACATTTCAGAAGAATGAGCTGCATCATGATGGTCATCAACAACATGGATTAAAAGGAAGAATCGCCACAAGCTCTATTATTGGGTAAACTGACGCAATTTGCTGAAAGGTCGCTGTAAATTGTTGCCTATTTTGCAAACCCAGCGACCCGATTCGAGAGGTATACACTTAAAATATGCCTATTACTATAGTTCTTAATGATATTTGCCATTAATTATAGAATAGTAAAACATATCAAATTACTCAGAAAAATGCCCAGGAAAACATCGTTTTTTAAAAGATCAATTTCACAGCAATTATTACTTAAAAAGAATAAATATGACCATTGAAAATGTACATTGTTGAATGTTTTTAATTGAAAAAGGTAATAAATATGTATTTAATTAAAAGTAATTGAAATAAACATACCTGGATTACACATATTTAACTGGTGGAGTCAGTTTTTATCAGTATACATATGAGCTACTGCTAAACTCCGGTTACTGCTAGATTATTAATAACTAAAGGGAAATTGTGTATTATAGCAATACATCAGAGTAAAAATCTAGAAAAACATAAAATAAATTGCGCCATTAAAAGTAATAACGAGACCCGTAAATACAAACAAAAAAGGCCAGCGATTTTGTAAATGTCTAACTGTAATAAATACATACTATTAAAATATTCATACGAAACATCTAGATCACGGTTATCATCGACCTATATAATGTTGTATGTGAGTGGGTTTATATATATATATATATATATATATATATATATATATATATATATATATATATATATATATATGACAAATTTCACAGTCAAACAACGTCGCAGTTCAAAAGAGTCATGAATGTGAGCTGCGGCGTTGTTTAGCTGTGAAATTTATTATATACAATTTCACACATTCTGAAAATCATATATATATATATATATATATATATATATATATGTATATATATACACACATATATACACATGTATATATATGTACATATATATATGCATATACATATATACCTACATATACATATATATGTACATACATATAAATATACATACACATATATAAACACACACATATATACATATATATTATATATATATTTATATATATCTATATATCTATAAAAGTGAAAGTGTTTATCTGTCTGTGTGTCTGTGTGTCTGTCTGTGTACATTTCCCTACGCAATACATCTGCCAATTTTAAGTCTACATACTCCAGAGTACTGAGATTTTGGGAAATCGATATGATCGGTTTTCCGCCAGAATCTTTGGCGATAAAGGGGTCAAATCTCAACGATTTGACTTTTCAGCACTCTACCAAACTGCTCCGACAATTTTGAGTCTAAACGCTTGAAACTTTAGATATAGGTTCAATGCTCATGAATCAAACTTAATAACTTAATTTTAGCCGAAAACAATAAATGTTTAGGGTCATAATAGGGGTGAAAGTTAAAAAAAATTAACCGCTTTTTTTTTTTTGCTCAACATACACCTCTAAATACAAGGCAACGTCTGGCTGAAATGCTAGTATATAATAATAATAATAATAATAATAATAATAATAATAATAATAATAATAATATATATATATATATATATATATATATATATATATATATATATATATATATATATATAAAATATAATGGCCACTCCTGTCGACTTCGGCGTCCAAAGTTCTTACAACTTCTTCTATTCAAGTTTCTGTTGGTCGTAGATGACATTTCAGTCCAACTAATAAACCACAAAGAAATTCACAAATTGTGCAAGAGTGTGGATTGTTGCAATATATGTCATCTCTTCTTTGGTGCAATGGTTGGATGCTACATTTTTCATAATGGCATTGGAGCATGGCGTTCTTCATTCATCACGATAAATAAGAGTCTTCGAGAGCAGCAAGGTTTATTTCAGCAGCTAAGTATATTTTTTGCATTTATTGTTGTACCTTAATAATAGCTGTAACAGTGTCCAATCACTATTGTCATGTTGACTTTAAGTCAGAGTTTTAAAATTAATTCCTCTTACCTATGGAACGTTGTGGTTTCAAGACAAAGAACTCAATACCATCAATGTCGCCATATTTGTTAAATTTATCTACTTTACCATATATGTTTAATTTGTCTTTATAGTGTTTAAGTCATCGAGGTGTTGTGAGTATTATAGCATTGTATATCGGTATCTTAGTTTAGAGCCTAATACCTCGAACCTTCCAAACGCGATGGCAAAGTTTCACGACAGGACTGGAGTATTTTACAACTCTATTAACTATCTAATCACGAATTTTACGAGTGTATAATTATTGCATATATATATTTATATATCTATCTCTCTCTCTCTCTCTCTCTCTATATATATATATATATATATACATATTACATTTATTTATACAAACATTAATGGCAAAATGTGTCT
This sequence comes from Euprymna scolopes, assembly GCF_053919585.1. Lineage (NCBI taxonomy): Eukaryota > Metazoa > Mollusca > Cephalopoda > Sepiida > Sepiolidae > Euprymna > Euprymna scolopes. The sequence goes on from NC_136507.1 coordinate 85,403,552, forward strand.
ACCAAAGAGTGCTCAATGAGTGAACAGAGCAGGTATATTAAATTTATTTATACAAACATTAATGGCTACATATGTGCATACATGTTTCTGTAACCAACCGCGTTGGGGGATTACGTCTTCAGGCCAAGAATTACCGTCGATAACTCTTGGCGTGAAGACGTAATCCCCAACGCGGGTAATTACAGAAACATGTATGCACATATGTAGCCATAAGTGTTTGTATAAATAAATTTAATATACCTACTCTGTTCACTCATTGAGCACTCTTTGGTAGACACATTTTGTTTCATTGAATGTACTTCTAAGAAACTAAACTCTACTGGCTATATATATATATATATATATATATATATATATTGCATATCTAAATGTATTATGTATATATATATATGTATTATGTATATATACATATATAAATATATATGTATATACATATATATGTATTATGTATATATATATATATATATGTATATATATATATATATGTATTAGGTGCATATATATATATACATAAATATATACACATAGGTATATATATATATATATATATACATATATTCCAAAAATGTATGTCATTATAATATTAATAGGTCTCGAAATATAATACTTAGCAATCATAAAGGGTTGTGTATATTATACTTTTATTTAAGTACACATTTGAATATTATTCTAATTAATATAATATATAAACCTCATTCAAATATGTAAAATAACAATAGATGCATATATAAACATAATCATAGTAAAAATTAACCGTTTAGCTCCATCAGTGCTACTTGTTAATGGCAAGACAGTGCTACCCCGATGTATTTGTACACACATTGACCGCTTATTAGCTGTTCTTTATGTTTCTATTTTAAAAGAGATTCGCATTAATTATGAAAATGTTATAAACTTCATATGATTTTAGTCGCATTATCCATACAATGGTAAAAAAGATAAACATACAATCTTCGTTTTAAATTCCGAACGAAGAATTTAATCAATATAATTATGCAGACGCTCTTTTCAATATCCTCTTACCGACTTATCCATCAGCTGCCATTCGTTATCTCCGGGAAGTAATGGCACCATTTACGTGTAGACCGATCATATATACCAAATACAAATAGATGGGCATTGCTTTACGTTGAATAGAAAACAAACGAAGAGTTTAAAGGAGATCACATGAAATTATTCAATTAACTGAAATATACACATTATCACAGGCAAAAATTAGACATAAATTTGGTGTAGAACATTAGAAACAGGAATTCGATTATTATTTTTTTTTGCACTCGACCGTAAAGATACTGTCAGTAAACATTCAGTAATGGCTTACTCCCACCGTTTTTGTGTCAAAAATTTAAATAAACATTCTTCTGTCTGTGTTTTTATTTTGCGAACAAACAGCAATGGTTAGTGCTAGCGATGCATACGATAAAAAGTTTAACACGATATTGGGAATTGTTAATAAATGTAAGTTAACCAAATTTTTTCCAATCAATCAATTGAGTAAATGATGGAATATTTATAAATCAATAGGTGTCTATAATAATAAAAATGACATTGATTAGGCAATTAAAGGGCGAAGTATGTATATATATATATATATATATTTATATATATATATATATGTGTGTGTGTGTGTGTAGATATAAATATATATATCTATGTATGTGTATATATGTATATCTTTATATATATATGCATATCTAAATATATATTATGTATATATATATATATTTATACGTATATATATATACATATATATATATATATATATATATACATATATATATTATGTGAATTTACTGTAATTAGGTATGAGCTGCTAAATTAGTACTTTGGATGAAAACGGTGATTTGTAATCTAAGTATGTTGAGTTCAAATCCTATGAGATTTATTTTGTGTTCAATAGTAACAATATTAGCAGGTGTAGTATGAATTAAAATTAACATTTGGTGATGACAAAAAAAAACATTAATTTATTGAATTGGGATGTATGACCTAAATCAAATTTTTGTCGTCATTTGCGTCCGTTATGTTTAAAAAAAAAAAAAAAAAATGTTTGTTAGTCGCCTGAAGCTACTCTATAAGTCACTCCGTCGGTCGGTCAGTCGGTCGGTCAGTCGGTGAGTCTGTCGGTCGGTCTGTCAGTCTGTCCAAAACACTTTTGTGTTTGGCCTTTTTGGTTAAGATCAAAAGTCTTTTATTAATACATGCTGTTCTTAGTTTTTAAGGTTTTCTTCGCCATTTGGTCAAGATCTCAAGTGTAGTATCTGGTCTGATACCTACATCGTGCGAGGCAGTGCTGTTCTGACGACACATTCTCGTGCCCGGAACACCTGACAAGCTTTTTGGGTCGCGTTCTGTCCGCACCCCCACTTTGTCTGTCTTTCTCTACTCTCCCCCCTCCCCCACGGGGGGATCCGAGCTGATAATTTACGACCTTCCCGCGAGGGAGGGTCGGAAACACCTTCTCTCTTCCCTCCACTAGCTTCCCACTCCCTCTCTCAGTTCTATCTCCCCTCTTGCCGCCTTTTGGCGCCACCTCTTTTTGGCGCCAAAGTCGGTTCCCCTTTCGGACGCTGATTCCACGTCACTTTTTTCAGTGATTTTTTTTTTTTTAAAGAGGGACCCAAAACGGACACCCCCAGCCCGGGGGCCACCAATATGGATACCCTCAGCAGGGGCCCACCAATATGGATACCCCCAGCCAGGGGGCTACTGCTCCCCAAGAGGACGAATCCCCAACAGGAGAAAAACAACTGCTGATGGGGCGTACCGCCCGGGTATTACACCATTGGACGCTCCACAGGAGGGGGAAAATTTAACAACAGCTCCCCCCGAGGGCGACTCCCCCCAAAGGGAAGCAAAATCAAAATCGGTCGTAGCATCCCACTCCAACCACAAAAAGGAGGAGGTGCCAGACCAAAAGGACAATAAAGGGGACAGCGCTCCCCAGGAGGGCTGCTCTCCCAAAAGGGGAGCAGATCAAGAAAATGAGGGGGCATACCGCCTGGACCTCACAAACGAGGAAGGGGCAGATGGGCTCAAAGTAAACAAAAAAGATCATGCTCCCCAAGAGGCCGACTCCCCAAAACGGGAAGCTGCTCCCGCAAAAGACACTAAAAAGGGAGCCGCCACCCAAAAATGTGACACTCCCACAAAAGGACTGACCAAGACATCTGGGGAGGCAGGAAGCGTCGCCAATAAACAGGCAGGGGCGACCTCCATAAAAGACCAAAAACGGTCTAACCCCACTAAAGACCCCATACCAACACCAACAAGAGGGTCTGCGTGGGGGACAACCGTAGAAAAACAACTGTCCCCTCAAGAGTATAGAGACCTGTACCTGACAAAGTACAGACAATACATAGAGGGGGCAGATATAAAACCCATACCAGGTGCCTGGGAGGCGATTGAGGGCAGAGTCCTTTCCTTTGCCATTTCCGATATAACGGAAAACCGCCTCCTAGGGATGAAGAAGGAAGACATGGCGGGGCTTCTCCACTAACTTAACATCCCAGTACTATACCTGTACCAGAGGAGCTTCGCTGTGTGGGACATCCTCCTACCCACCAAGGATGATGCGGAGAGACTCTCCCTCCAAGAAATAAAGCATGGGAGAGTCAAACTAACACCTGAATACCAGGGCAAGAGAAGGACTCGGGTGCAGGTATTTAATGTGCCAACCCAAATACCTGCGGAAGTATTAGGATGCCTCTTCAGTCAGTACGGTGAGGTAGAACAGGTGACCCCAGTACGGTCAAAATCTGGAACTCACCTGGGCTGCTACACAATAGCAATGAGGCTGAAGAGGGAGGGTTTTCGAGCAATACCACCGCTGCTGACACACAAAGACGCCAGCATAACGGTAGTGGTGGAGGGCCGTCGTCCACACTGTTGGTTCTGCCAAAAGCAGGGCCACATGGCTAGGAATTGCCCCCAAAGGGTAACCCCTAATCAAACAACCCAAAAGGCGGTCACAACCCCTGAGACAACGCCCGCATCAAAACAGGCGGGAACAACCCCTGCAACTGCAGCACCAACCCCAGCTCCAAGGAAAACCCAAACCACACAGGAGGCCAAGGGGAAAGAATGGAGCACGGTAGTGAGACAAAAGCGGAAACACATAATCCCTTCTGCCACCGTCCCACCACCAGCCCAAAAATAGAGGCAGGAGCCTCTGCAAATGCAGCAACAGCGACAGCCACCGCAGCCAATGCCGCAGAAACAACTGCAGCAACAACTACTGCAGCAGCAAAATCAGCAAGTGCAGCAGAAGCAGCAGCAGCAACGACACCAGCGAGAGCAGCAACAACAAAAACAGCTGCAGCAGCAAATAGAGGAGCAGACACAACCAACGGTCCCCACACCAATCGAGACGGGGATCAAGGGGAGAAAAGACTGCTCCTCTGAGGATGAATCCGCAAGTGAGAGGGAGAGGAATTCAACCTCACCTCTCCCCGGTTCATTCGAAAGAATAAAAAGGAAAAACAAAAGAAGAAAAGAGGAAGAAAAGGTGCCCCCCACTCCCTGTGAACATACACCACCCCTAACAACAAAATCCACTTCCACCCCAAAACCACACACTGCACCAACATCAGACACCGCACCAACACCAGACACCGCACCAACACGAGACACCACACCAACACCAGACACCGCACCAACACCAGCACCAACACCAGACACCGCACCAACACCAAACACCGCACCAACACAAGACACCACACCAACACCAACACCAACACCAGGCACCACACAAACACCCGTCCCCTCACCAAGGCAAACTGAGCCACTACCCCAAAAATAAAATGAAAAGAATGAACCGAGGGAGAGGAGAGACTCCTCTGCCTCTTGCAGACCAAAGGTCCTTGCCCCTGAGGAACTATGTAGTGTAGACCCTCTATCTGTGGTCACAGACATTTCCATCGGCAGAGGAAAAACTTAAAACCTCTGCTCGATTACAAACAGATAGAGGGGAAAAATGTAAATATCCCCTCAAATTTCCCGGACGCCCCACTCCTAATAACTTTTGTCAGAACTCCAGAGGCCTGCAAGACCAACTTGTGGACAAGGCTGCAGGCCGCTGAAGGGGCGTTTCCGGGAATTGAACTGGTGAAAAAAATGACCCTTCTCTTGATGAACTGCTAAAACAATGCAAGGGAAGGGTCCCCGTGTTGGTCCATCCGTCACTCTATAGGGCCATAAAATTAATTTATCCTTTGGACGTCGGCGGCATTGTGAGAGAAGGTCAGGATATGAAAAATCTGACCACCTTGAGCATGGCACATAACGTCGGCGTCCTCTCCACAGCTGACTTCGGAGCTGAGTGTGACACACCCTAAGGTAGGTACCATGGCTTTGAATTTGGCTAGTTTCAATGCGAGGGGTTTGAGATCACCGGGCCGGGCGGCTCGCCTCCGGCACGACCTCTTGCCCCTGGGAGTGGATGTGGCTGCGATTCAGGAGACGCATTTCGTTTCCTCTGTGGACTGTCAAGTGCTGGCCAGAGATTTTGAGGTTTTCTCAGCATATGGCAGCCCGCGGGGGAAGGGAGTTTCCGTGCTGGTTAAACGTACCCTGTCGGCGACGGTCGACATTGTCCATAGAGATGCGGTGGGCAGGCTGGTTATGGCCGATGTTGCCGTAAAAGATTCTGTGTTTCGGGTGATCGCGGTTCATGCGCCCAGCACCGCGCGTGAGATGGTCTCATTCTTCAGTCAGCTTGACGCGTTTGTAGATTGTCGGAAGCGGGTAGTGCTAATAGGAGATTGGAACGCCATCTTAGACCCCGAGATAGATAAGGGAGGAGGCGATGCTAGAGGATCGGAGAGGTGCGAGTCCAGCCTGGCTGATCTGATGGCTAGATGCGGTCTGGTCGACAGGTTTCGGTTCGGGCATTCGGGGCGGGAGATGTGGACGTGGACCAATAGCGTTTCCTCCTATCCAAATACCTATTTGGACAGGATGTTAGTTAGAAGAGGCGAAGTAGACTTCTTATCTTGTCCCACGTTCACTTGGCTAGGACAGACGGACTATAAATTAGTTATGGCCCGGCTGAAGGTAGGAAATAGGCCTAAGTTAGCGGGGTACTGGAAGTTAAACACCTCCCTTCTGGAGATACAAGACTTCCAAGATCAGTTAAGAGAATTGATTAAAAAGGCACTAGTGGGGGCTGTTACCGGGAGTAAGTGGTGGTTAGGTCTCAAAGCCAAGATCAGAAGCTTCTCCGTCAAGTATGCCCAGCGCCTCGCACTAGATAAGGCCAAGACGAAGAAGCAGCTAGAGCAGAAACTAGCCCAGGCTACGGGGGAGGGTGATAGGGTTAGTCAGGAAATAGCTAAGCAGGACCTTCTACGCGAGACTAGCGAGCGTTACGAAGGCCAAGTAGTAAGAGCTAGGCTTAGAAAGATAGGCAACGAAGCAGTCAACATCTGATGCAGACGTGCGCCGTGAGGTTTCTAGGCGTGGCTCGGACAAATATATTGCGAAAGTAAAACATCCGGATGGACGCACCCTGGAATCGACTCGGGAGATCTGCGAGCGGTTTCGAAAACATTTCGAGAAGCGTTTTACGCAGCAGCCCGATCTTCCGGTCCTTGAGTTTAGCGACTATTTGGCCGACTCTCCCCGCCTCGAGGCGGCTAGAGCGTCTGGTAGCGAGGGCCGGGTGACGGAGCGGGAGGTCTTTACTGCGCTGAAGCAGGTCAGCTGTGACAGATCGCCAGGACTTGATGGTCTGCCATACGAACTGTACTTGAGGCTGTCGCCCATGTTTCTGCCTCTTCTGACGGATATGTTCAACCATTGGTTTGCTCAGGGATCCATCCCAGGGCAGGTGACCAAGGGAGTGATCACATTGCTGAAGAAAGGTGACGGGCATGGAGGGGAAGAGTTAGACGACTACAGGCCCATAACTCTGCTAAACACAGAGTTGAAGATTTTGGCCAAGGTCCTGTCGAATCGGCTGCAGGTTGTTATCGACGAGTTGGTTGAACCGGAACAGAACTACGCTGTGAAGGGGAGATCGATTCAGAACAACTTGCACCTGATCCGCACGATCCTAGAGGGGGGAATAGATGACGACACGGAAGCCGCGCTGATAAACTTAGATCAGTCCAAAGCTTTCGATAGGGTCGACCATCGTTTCCTGGCATCTGTCAAAGAGGCCGCCGGTTTTAAACCGGACTTTTGCAAGTGGATCTCCATAATGTATCGACAGCCCATGGCTGTCGTGCAAGTCAACGGAAAGCGGTCGAAACCCTTTGTTATCTCTCGGTCGGTTCGTCAGGGTTGTCCACTGTCGCCCCTGCTTTATGTCCTGGCTTTGGAGCCTCTTCTCCGCAAGCTGAGACATGGGGAGGCAAATTCGGCCCTGCGCGGAATGGCTCTGCCTGGCAGCTCAGCTGCCATGGTATCCGCGTTCGCCGATGATGTGACGATCTTCGTGTCGGGCTTCAGAGACATTGATGTCGTGTCGGAGGCACTCATACAGTACGAAAGAATCACGGGGGCCAAGATAAACTGCAACAAGTCGGTAGGACTGCGGTTGGGCGCATGGAGTGGCAACGCAAACCTCCCTGCGCCCTTCAGCTGGACAGATGGCCCGGTCCGGATCCTCAGCGTGTGGTTCGGACCGGGTCTCCAGCTTGACAAGAATTGGTCGGAGGTACGGTCAAAGGTGGAGGCTGCAGTCAATTCGTGGCTTCCTAGGTAAATTTCCTTAAAGGGTAGAGCTGAGGCGTGCGCCACTTACGTCTTTCATCTCATCATTTACCGACAGGCCGTACTTCCCCTGCCTGCACAACACCTAAAAGCTCTTGTCGAACTCTTGTCCTCGCTCCTTTGGGACAGAGGAAGACACTTGGTGAGCAGACAGGTCTGTATTCAACGTCCGTGTAAGGGAGGCTTGGGAATGCCGGACTTGAAGTGTCATCGAGATGCTTAGAGGCTGACCTTCCTGAGCCACTATATGCAGGATGACCAACCGTGGCACCCCGCGGTTACTGCCGCATTCCCCGACCTCGTTCTTGACCCTTCGATCGAGAGCCGTCGCAGGCCGCGGGGAGAATCTGCCTACATGAAAGAGTGCCGAGCCGCGCTAAAACGACTACCAAGGTCCAGTGATCTTGTGACTGCTACCCGTAGGGAACTCCACAGGGATCTAGTGAAGGGGGCCGCTGACGACCCGCTATGCGCGCGTTTGGGGTGACAGCAGAGTGAGATCCGCTACGCGTGGAGCTGGGCGCCAGGTTCGAGTCATCTGAACACATCGGAGTTCTCTCTGACCTGGCGATTGGCCCGAAATGCACTTCCACTCAACAACATACAATGCAGTTCCGGGTTTTTGGAGTCGCCTGATTGTCCCCGTTGTGGGACAACGGCCGTAGAAACTACGGATCACGCTTTCTTCGATTGCCGCGAACTCCGCCAGTACTGGTCGTATGTCAGCGGAGTGACGGCTCGCATCGATCCTGAGCATCCTCGCCCAATTACTGTATCCAATGTTGTGGACAACGTTAGGCCGCCGTGGGACTGGGAAAGACAAATGGTCTACGTTACAATCCTGGCCGTGGCGAGAATGGTGATTTGGACGTCGCGTCTTCAAGGTTGCCGGGGGGTGTTTTCTTTTTCTGATCAAGATCTGATCGCGTTCTTTAAACACCAACTACGGGTGAAGATCAGATGTGATAGAAGAAGGCTGCATCGCGCGGCATTTGACAGAAGATGGATACATGTGGCAAGTCTGTGTGTACGAAGAGGGGCAAAATTTGAATACGTGTTCCCCGCCTAGGTGTGGAACGCGCAGTTCTGTATAGTAAAATTAAACAAGTAGTCTCTCAGCTAGCTGAGTGATTGTTCCATCCCTCCCCGATTAGGAAGCCTCCAAGATCCCCATCCCCTCTTACCTGCAATTTTTGTTTTCACCCCTTCCTCTAAATTTTACCCATCTTGGAGAAAAAGAAATACAAACTAACCTCCATCCCTTACCCACAAAAATTTTCTTTTCTCCATTCACCCCCATCTAGAGGGCATCCTCACCTAGAGACTGACCCGCAGAAGCGAGGTTCCTTTTACAAACCTAGTGGAACGGACAGTCTATCAACTAGACGGGGTTGGGAGGGTCCTACTAATCATCTTTTGTTTTTTCTTCCCCCGCCCTCGACACAAATGAATTATTGTTACCATTTTATTGTTATCTTTTTTGTTTTTACACGTCAATAAAAAATGTTTTAAAAATTGGGAGTTACTAGGACGTCCCCCAATATGAAAGGGTGAATGCGGTATTATGGTGAAAGAAGATACTAGCTGGGAGAAACTTTTGACTTTGTTTAGTTCTGGAGTGACAAGGATGACCAACGACCCCCAAAGTCCCCCCCTTTTGAGTTGGCCATGTGCCTAAGTTTTTTGTTCATCGTTGATTTTTTTCTGTATTTTTTAACATGAATAAAAGATTTAATATCTCAAATTGTAGTATCTGCCGGAACAGATACTGCAAGATATGACTAGCTATGACTAGCAAAGACCAGATGTGGGGGCAACCCCACATGCCTGACCTTTAACCAGCTCCCATTTCCCACCTCTCGGGAGCTGGTCCCCTTTTTCCCTTCCCCATCCCTTCACTCCTCACATTAAAAATTGGCCTTGTGCCTAATTTGCTCGGTGGGGGAGCAAATAAATACCATCTGTTCCGACAGATACTGCAAGCTATGACTAGCTATTACTAGCAAAGACCAGATGTGGGGGCAACCCCACATGCCTGACCTTTAAACAGCTCACATTTCCCACCTCTCGGGAGCTGGTCGCTTTTTTCCGTTCACTCCTCACATTAAAAATTGGCCTTGTGCCTAATTTGCTTGGTGGGGGAGCAAATAAATACCATCTGTTCCGGCAGATACTGAAGCCATGACTAGAAAAGACCAGATGTGGGGGCAACCCCACATGCTTGACCTTTAACCAGCTCCCATTTTCCTCCTCTCGGGAGCTGGTCCCCTTTTTCCCTTCCCCCTCCCTTCACTCCTCACATTAAAGATTGTCCTTGTGCCTAATTTGCTCGGTGGGGGAGCAAATAAATACCATCTCTTCCGGCAGATACTGCAAGCTATGACTAGCTATGACCAGCAAAGACCAGATGTGGGGGCAACTCCACATGCCTGACCTTTAACCAACTCCAATTTCCCACCTCTCGGGAGCTGGTCAACTTTTTCCCTTCCCCCTCTCTTCACTCCTCACATTAAAAATCGGCCTTGTGCCTAATTTGCTCGGTGGGGGAGCAAATAAATACCATCTGTTCCGGCAGATACTGCAAGCTATGAATAGCTATGACTAGCTATGACTAGCAAAGACCAGATGTGGGGGCAACCCCACATGCCTGACCATTAACCAGCTCCCATTTCCAACTTTTCGGGAGCTGGTCCCCTTTTTCCCTCGCCCCTCCCTTCACTCCTCACATTAAAAAGTGGCCTTGTGCCTAATTTGCTCGGTGGGGGAGCAAATAAATACCATCTGCTCTCTGATACATACACCGCGCGAGGCAGTGCTGTTCTGGCGACACATTCTCGTGCCCAGAACACCTGACGAGCTTGATAGATAGCGTTCTGTCCGCACCCCCAGTTTGTGTGTCTTTCTCTGTTCTCCCCCCGTGAGGGGGGATTTGAGCTGATAATTTACGACCTTCCCGCGAGGGAAGGTCGAAAACACCTTCTCTCTTCCCTCCACTAACTTCCCACTCCCTATCTCAGTTATATCTCCCCTCTTGCCGCCTTTTGGCCTCAAAGTCGACTCCCCACTTTGGACGCCGACTCCACGTCACTCTTTTCAGTGACTTTTTTTAAAAGAAGAGGGAACCAAAATGGACACCCCCAGTCCGGGGCCCCCAAATATGGATACCCTCAGCTAGGGGTCCACCAATATGGATATCCCCAGCCAGGGGGCTACTGCTCCCCAAGAGGACGAGACCCCCACAGGAGGAGAAAAAACAACCGCTGACGGGGCGTACCGCCCGCATATGACAGCATTGGACGCTCCCCAGGAGGGGGAAAATTTAACAACATCTCCCCCCGAGGGCGATTCCTCCAAAAGGGGAGCAAAACCAAAATCGGTCGTAGCATCTCACTCCGACGACAAAAAGGAGGAGGTGACAAACCAAAAGGACAATAAAAAGGACAGCGGCCCCCAGAAGGGCTGCTCTCCTAAAAAGGGAGCAGATCAAGAAAATTAGGGGGCATACCGTCTGGACCTCACAAACGAGGATGGGGCAGATGGCCTCAAAGTAAACAAAAGAGATCATGCTCCCCAAGAGGCCGACTCCCCAAAACGGGAATCTTCTCCAGAAAAAATACTCTTACCAAGGAGAATCAGGTCCAAAAGGCAGTAAAAAGGGAGCCGCCCCGCAAAAATTGTACACTCCTACAAACGGACAGACTAAGAAATGGAAACTGAGCCACCACTCCAAAAAGAAAATGAAAAGAATGAACCGAGGGAGGGGAGAGACTCCTCTGCCTCTCACAGACCAACCAGATCAAAAGTTCTTGCCTGAGGAATTATGTAATGTAGACCCTCTATCCGTGGCCACAGATATTTCCCATCGGCAGAGGAAAAACTTAAAACCTCTGCTCGATTACAAACATATAGAGGGGAAAAATGTAAATATCCCCTAAAATTTCCCGAACGCTCCACTCCTAATAACTTTCGTCAGAACTCCAGAGGCCTGCAAGACCAACTTGTGGACAAGGCTGGCCGCTGAAGGGGCGTTTCCGGGAATCGAACTGGTGAAAAAATGACCCTTCTCTTGACCAACTGTCAAAAAAATGCAAGGGAAGGGTCCCCGTGTTGGTCCATCCGTCACTCTACAGGGCCATAAAATTAATTTGTCCTTTGGACGTCGGCGGCATTGCGAGAGAAGGTCAGGATATGAAAAATCTGACCACCTTGAGCATGGTACATAACGTCGGCGTCCTCTCCACAGCTGACTTCGGAGCTGAGTGTGACACACCCTACGGAAGGTACCATTGCTTTGAATTTGGCTAGTTTCAATGCGAGGGGTTTGAGATCATAGGGTCGGCAGTTCGCCTCCGGCACGACCTCTTGTCTCTAGGAGTGGATGTGGCTGCGATTCAGGAGACGCACTTCGTTTCCTCTGTGGACTGTCAGGTGCTGGCCAGAGATTTTGAGGTTTTCTCAGCATATGGCAGCCGCGGGGGAAGTGAGTTTCAGTGCTGGTTAAACGTACCCTTTCCGCGATGGTCGACGTAGTTCATAGAGATGCGGTGGGCAGGCTGGTTGTGGTCGATGTTGCCGTAAAAGATTCTGTGTTTCGGGTGATCGCGGTTCATGCGCCCAGCACCGCTCGTGAGAGGGTCTCATTCTTCAGTCAGCTTGACGCGTTTGTAGATTGTCGGAAGCGGGTAGTGCTAATGGGAGATTGGAACGTCATCCTAGACCCCGGGATAGATAAGGTAGGAGGCGATGCTAGAGGATCGGAAAGGTGCGACTCCAGCCTGGCTGATCTGATGCTAGATGCGGTCTGGTCGACAGGTTTCGGGTCGCGCATCCGGGGAGGGAGATGTTTACGTGGACCAATAGTGTTTCCTCCTATCCAAACACTTACTTTAAAAGGATGTTAGTTAGGAGAGGCGAAGTAGACTTCTTATCTTGTCCCACGTTCACCTGGCTAGGCCAGACGGATCATAAACTAGTTATGGCCCGGCTAAAGCTACGAAATAGGCCTTAGTTAGTGGCTCACTGGAAGTTAAACACTTCCCTTCTGGAAAGACAAGACTTCCAAGATCAGTTAAGAGAATTAATTCAAAAAGCACTAGTGGGGGCAGTTACTGGGAGTAAGTGATGGGTAGGTCTAAAAGCCAAAATTAGAAGCTTCTCCGTCAAGGATGCCCAGCGCCTCGCATTAGATAAAGCCAAGACGAAGAAGAAGCTAAAGCAGAAACTAGCCCGGGCTACGGGAGAGGGTGACAGGGTTAGTCAGGAACTAGCTAAGCAGGAGCTTCTGCGTGAGAATATCGAGCGTTATGAAGGTCAAGTAGTCAGAGCTAGGCTTAGAAAGGTAGGCAATTAAACAGTCAACTCCAATACTGACGTGCGTCGTGAAATTTCTATTTCGACTATTTGGCTGACTCTCCCCGCCTCGACGCGGCTAGAGCGGCTAGTTGCGAGGGCCGGGTGACGGAGTGGGAGGTTTTTACTGTGCTGAAACAGGTCAGTTGTGACAGATCGCCGGGACGATGGTCTGCCATACGAACTGTATTTGAGGCTATCGCCCATGTTTCTGCCTCTCGGATGTGTCCAACTAGTGGTTTGCTAAGGGATCCATCTCGGGGCAAGTCACCAAGGGAGTGATCACATTGCTGAGGAAAGGTGACGGGCCGAGTTAGACGATTACAAGCCCATAACTCTGCTAAAAACAGAGTTGAAGATTTTGGCCAAGGTCCTGTCGAATCGGCTGCAGGTTGTTATCGGCGAGTTGGTTGAACCGGAACAGAACTACGCTGTGAAAGGGAGATCAATTCAGAACAACTTGCACCTGATCCGTAGGATCCCAGAGGGAGGGATAGATGACGACACGGAAGCCGCGCTGATCAACTAAGATCAGTCCAAAGCTTTACATAGGGTCGACCATCGTTTCTTGGCATCTATCTTAGAGGCCACCGGTTTTAAACCGGACTTTTGCAAGTGGATCACTGTGATGTATCGACAGCCCACAGCCGTCGTGCAAGTATGTTCTGGCTTTGGAGCCCCTGCTCCGTAAGCTGAGACGTGGTGAGACAAATTCGGCCCTGCGCGGAATTGTAATACCCTGTGGCTCAGCCGCCAAGGTATGCGCGTTCGCCGATGATGTCAAGGTCTTTGTGTCGAGCTTCAGAGACATCAAGGTCGTGTCGGAGGCGCTCGTTCAGTATGAAAGAATTACAGGGACCCAGATAAACCTCAGCAAGTCGGTAGGGCTGCGGTTGGGCGCCTGCAGTGGCAACGCCAACCTCGCGGCGCTCTTCAGCTTGACAGATGGCCCGGTTCGGATCCTCGGCGTGTGATTCGGACCGGGTCTCCAGCTTGACAAAAATTGGTCGGAGGTACGGTCAAAGGTGGAGGCTGCGGTCAATTCGTGGCTTCCTAGGACACTTTCCTTAAAGAGTAGAACTGAGGCGTGCGCACCTTACGTCTTCCCTCTCATCCTTTACAGACTGGCCGTACTTTCCCTGCCTGCACAACATCTAACAGCTCTTGTCGAGCTCTTGTTCTCGCATCTTTGGGACAGAGGAAGACACTGGGTGTGCACACAGGTCTGTATTCAACGTCCGTGTAAGGGAGGCTTGGGAATGCCGGACTTGAAGTGTCATCGAGACGCTGAGAGGCTGGCCTTCCTGAGGCACTATATGCAAGATGACAAATCGTGGCATCCCGTGGTTACTGCCGCATTCCCCGACCTCGTTCTTGACCCTTCTATCGAGAGCCATCGCAGGCCGCAGGGAAAATCTGCCTACATGAAAGAGTGCCGAGCCGCGCTAAAACGACTACCAAGGTCCAGTGACCTTGTGACTGCTACCAGTAGGGAAGTCCACAGGGATCTAGTGAAGGGGGCTGCTGACAACCCGCTATGCGCGCGTTTGGGGTGGCAGCAAAGTGAGATCCGCTCCGCGTAGAGCTGGGCGCCAGGTTCGAGTCATCTGAACACATCGGAGTTCTCTCTCACCTGGCGATTGGCCGGAAATGCACTTCCACTTAACAACGTACAACGCAGTTCCGGGTTTTTGGAGTCGCCTGATTGTCCCCGTTGTGGGACAACGGCTGTAGAAACGACTGATCATGCTTTCGGTACTGGTTGTATTGTGGGGTGACAGCTCGCATCGATCCTGAGCATCCTCGCGCAATTACTGTACTCAATGTCGTGGACAATGTGAGGCCACCGTGGGACTGGGAAAAAAATAAATGGTCTACGTAAAAATCCTGGCCGTGGCGAGAATGGTGATTTGGACGTCGCGTCTGCAAGCTTGCCGGGGGGTGTTTTCTTTTTCTGATCAGAATCTGATCGCTTTCTTTAAACACCAACTACGGTTGAAGATCAGATGTGATAGAAGAAGGCTGCATCGCGCGGCATTTGACAGAAGATGGATACATGTAGCAAGTCTGTGTGTACGAAGAGGAGCCAAATTTGAATACGTGTTCCCCGCCTAGGTGTGGAACGCGCAGTTCCGTAAAGTAAAATTTAACAAATAGCCTCTCAGCTAGTTGAGTGTGTGCTTCATCCCTCCTGGATAAGGAAGCCTCCAAGATCCCCACCCCCTCGTTCTGGCAATTTTTGTTTTCACTCCCTCCTCTAAATTTCACTCATCTTGGAGAGAAAGAAATACAAACTAACTCCCATTCCTTACCCATAACTTTTTCTTTTCTCCATTAACCCCCATCTAGAGGGCATCCCCACTTAGAGACTGGCCCGTAGAAGCTAGGTTCCTTTTAAAAACCTAGTGAAACGGGCAGTCTATCAACTAGACGGGGTTGGGAGGGTCCTACTAATCACCCCCCCTTTTTCCCCCGCCCTCGACACAAATGAATTATTGCACCATTTTTATAGTTATCTTTTTTTGTTTTTACACGTCAATAAAAAATGTTTTAAAAATTGGGAGTTAAATAGGATGTCCCCCAGTATGAAAGGGTTAATCCGGTATTATGGTGAAATATACTAGCTGGGAGAACATTTTGATTTTGTTTAGTTCTGGAGTGACAAGGATGACCAACGACACGCATAATCCCCCCCCCTTTTTGAGTTGGCCATGTGCCTAAGATTTTGTTCATTGTTGATTTTCAATGTAATCTTTACATGAAGAAAGGATTTAATATCTCAAAGTGTAGTATCTGTTCCACCCCACATACAAGACCTTGGTCAATGTCGGGGAAACCCTTCATACCAATTGTCACTATCCAGCTCCCCTACTCCCTGGGGAGTTTGTTCCCATTTCCCCTTCACTCCTCACATTAAAAATCGGCCTTGTGCCTTATTTTCTCCGTGGGGAACAAAGTGTAGTATCTGTTCCGGCAGATACTGTTAGCAAAGACCATATGTGGGAGTAACTCCACATATCAGCCCTTGGTCAATGTAGGGGAAACCCTTCATGCCAACAGTTACTATCCAGCTCCCATTTCCCACCCATCGGGAGCTCTTCCCCTTTTCCCTTCCCCTCCCTCTCTCTCCACATTAAAAAACGGCGTTGTGGCTTATTTGCTCAGTGGGGAAGCAAATAAATACTTCTTGGTCTTTTGGCCAAGATCAATGTCTAGTATCTGCTCCAGCAGATACTGCAAGCAAAGACCATATATGGGGGCAACCCCACATATAAGACCTTGGTAAATGTAGGGGCAATCCTTCATACCAATTGTAACTATCCAGCTCCCTTACTCTCCGGGGAGTTGGTCCCCATTTATCCTTCACTCCTCACATTAAAAATCGGCCTTGTGCCTAATTTGCTCGGTGGGGGAGCAAATAAATATAGCTGTTCTTGGCCTTTTGGCCAAGATCAAAGTGTAGTAGCTATTCTTACTACATGCTGTATTTATGTTTGTAACTTTGTGACATAAAGTGGGGGATCACTTTTCTGTATTAAGGTGATGTAAAATGATCACCCACTTTACAACCAGAGTCTCAAAGTCATTCAAGTCATTCTCCAGATCATTCAAATTGGTTTCGAAGGATTTCTGGATTTTTTAAAGCATTCAAGTCATTCTTAAGGTTATTCAATTCATCCTTCATTTCAATAAAATCATTCTAAGTCATTTACTGTTGTATTTATTAAGTCATTTCATCTCATTTTTCGGTCATTTTATTTCATCTTTAACATTTCAGGCATTCATCTATTTAACGAGAGCACGCGACTCACAGCTACCGGCGTCGCGCAAGAACAAACCGCTTTTAAAAAATAAAACAAATTCGGCGGAATTTAGCAAAAAAAGACAAATCTGACAAACACGGATAAGAATATAGGAGCGGTCTCTCCTTATGGAGGTTCGATTCTGAATATCATGACTATTATGTAAGGTCATTTTTAGTGATACATACACTCTTAGTAAATTCGACACGCAGCAGTTGTTCAGCGTAAAATAACTCATCAAACGTTTATGTACAAAAGAAACATTTTAAAAACACAGGGTGAAAAAAAGACGAGTTTTGGTCAGGAAATGATAGAATGAATGAGTAAATTCAAGAGTATGTCTTACACTATTTTGTCATTATTTGTATGATACTATGTTCCAGATTATTAGTTTCGGAGTATCTATTCGTACTTATTGATTAATTTCATTTGAGCCACTTTTATATTTAAGATATAATGGACACTTTTCAAAAAAAAATGTGAATAAAGGCATGTTCCCTCCGTGTTACTTTCTTTTCAGTTCCAAATCAATTATGAGATGGCTATCCAGAAAAATACAAGATTTATAAAAATATATTTATTGATTCAATAAACTTCTGTCGACGTTTAATTTCTACGGGTGTTGTTAGTTTGTATTATGTGGTTTATTCAGATTAAGTTTCCCATCTTAAATCTAACCATCGTAGTGCTTGGATTCTCGAAATCGCCTCGAGAAACTTGAAGACAGTCGATTATCGTACAATTACAAGAATAACCTATAACATAAAACAAAAAATAAATTTACGTTTTTTGTTAGACTTTACGTGTCTCCTGCACAAAGTAAACCAGCACCATGTATAAATTTATAAATGCGTGAATATTTACTATTATATAAAAAGACGTTGGGTATGTATGTGAGTAGGTTCACTATGGACTCGAAAACGACTGAGCCGATTTGTATGAAAGTTCACAGTGAGACATTTTATGTGACTGGCACTGTTCTTAGATGGGTTTTGTATCGAAATTTCTTTTATATGTATCGATAAACGATAAAAAAATAATCTAATGAATGAGAGACCAGGTGATTTTCACTAAAGTTAACACAATCTAACATCACACGTGTATTTGAAAAGTTTTTTAATACACTAATCGAAAAACTCAACATACATAATCAACATAAGGTTCTTCGATATGGCAGGGGCGCATTCGGAATCAATATTTCAGCATAAAGAACACTATAAGTATAATATATAACTTTTGCTTTTTAAATTTAATGCAAGCCTATATATAGGAAAACTAATTTGATAAAGTAAACAGTAAATTTTCTACTGTGCAGTGTAGATAGATGTGGACAAAGTGATCTCGTTAGACACGTGAAACTTTCTCCCGGTGCATCGCGATGAGTCACCCATTAGAGCAGGCAATAAATAAAACCCTGGGCGCTTCCGCCGATTTCGATGACAATACAGATATGGGAATATGAAACATTCGTTTACCATTACTCAATCCCGGGAAACATCGGGTCTACCTGCACGTATATAATAAATCGAAATATAAAAGACAGAATGAAAAGCCAATTGCGAATCGGAAAGAGAAACAACTCATCATGGTAAGAACAGGACAAGTGAGAAGAAGACTTACAACACTTGAATTAACTGCAAGGACATTTGAAGACAAAATGACATGAAGCTACACATTTTATAACTTGATTCTCAAAGTGTAAGTTTCTTGTGTATGCCGCCTTCTAGGTGTCGCGCCCATTCCCGTTAAAAGCTACGGCCATCACCTCAGGGCAGATAGTTTTCTGCATATAATTTGATATTAACTGGAAAACGTTTGCCCTTTTATAACAACTTGGTATGTTGAATAAAAAACGGGGGCAACTCTCTGTAATTAGAGAAACGAAGTAAAGAGGCTTGAAAATAATATTTATTAAAGGAAAATGCTAGTAGTGAATGCAGTAATCGAAAGTAAAAAAGGAGTACATATGGCTATTTATATACGATGATAGGAATGTAAATACTTGCTCATGATATTAAAAATACCTATACAAGTAGTAAAGTTATAGACGTAGAATTGGACAATGTAAATTAAGGAATGGCTTTGTGTTGCCAAAAATGCGTTCTAGACATGTAATATGTAAACCCAACGTACTCAAATATTTACATGTTTGAGCATCAGCTAACATAAAAATAACAAACTTCCTGGACGTCACGTTAAACTTAGATAAAAACACATATGAACCATACTTAAAAGATAACGCTACTCCAATTTACGTAAACCCTAAGTCCAACCACCCACCATCAATAATATAAAACACATTCCTAACTCGATCGTAAGTAGACTCAGTAATAACTCAAGCGATGAAAATGCATTTAACAGGTCATCCAATATCTATGAAACAGCCCTAAAAAATAGTGGATACAAAAAATATCGATATCAAATATAAGCAACAAAACACCAATAACTATAATAAAATTAAAAATAGAAGAAAAAGAACTATAATTTGGTATACGGCCCCATACAATCAAATGTTAAAAACAAAACTTGGCAAGAAATTTCTAGATCTTATTGAAAAACACTTTCCCGCAACAAACCCCTTACAGAGTTATCTTACAGTTGGTGCGAAAATTTAGAGATGATAATCAAAGCACATAATAACAAAATACTAAATGAAAACAATGTAAACAACTAAATAAACAATAAAAAAAGTAGACACCATGACAGAAATAAAATCAACACTACCAGAAATAATAATAATAATAATAATAATAATAATAATAATAATAATAATAATAATAATAACAAACCAACCCCGGACAAGAACAACCATACAATAAATAAAAATAGTAATAACGAACAAGATAAATGCAATTGTAGACACCGCACACTTTGCCCAGTCCAAAATACATGTCTAACAAAAAGCGTAGTTTATCAAGCAACAATATTTGCGAAAGAAAACCCGAATAACAAGAAATATTACATAGGCATGACTTCCTTAGATTTCAAAACCCGATACTATGACCACAAAAGTACATTCAAAAATAAAAAAAACACCGTATAAAAACAACGCTAGCGAATAAATACTGGGAACTCAGAGAAAGTGGACATTCACCGGTAGTCGAATGGAAAATAATGAGACAAGCCACCACATGCAGACATTTAGACGACCCATGTAAATTATGCCTCCATGAAAAATTTTCTATCCTGTACTTTAAAGAACCTCAAAATCTATTAAACTGTAGGCGAGAAATAGCAAACAACTGTGTTCACAAAATAAAACTTACTCTAGGATAGCGATACAAAATGGCTTTAAAACTAGCAATAACAATAGACAACAAACAAATAGATAAATTAAATAAACATTAATATATATAAACGATCACACATATATGTATATATATATGTATATATATGTGCATGTATGTGTGTACACATAGGTATATTTATATATATTAAAAACAAAAGGAGAACGTCTACCTAAAACCACTAAACTAGTTCTAAAACAGATCCTTTGTTTAATAAAATGCATGCCCATTGGCTGATAGGAAGGGGCGCGGTGGATACTAGAAAGCTAATTGGCTAACTAGAAATCCTCAACATATATAAATACAAGAAGTAACCACAGAATTCGCGCATAAGCCTGACGAATCCAATAGTTGGATGAAACGCAGAATATTCAGTGTAGCTTAATCGCCATATATATTTTATAAATTACTAACTAGCTCTACCTACGTATTGAGCACTTTTGAAGTAAATACTTAAAGTTTACGCATAAATCTATACTTTCGTATATTTAATTTATGTGAATAAATGAAATAGCTATATATATATATATATATATATATATATATATATATATATATATATATATGAGTGTATGTGTGTAATTATCTTTGAACAGATACTGTATCATATGATGAATTCAACTTTCAAGATATCCTCATTTTTGGCAAAACTTGCTACAATGTTCTATGAAGCCAAAAGAATTGCTGAAACGATAAGGCGTTTCATTGTCCTTGAATGCAATTCTTCGTAAGTCTTTCCAAATGTAATGCCCACCATATATTATTTTGCTTTGATGGATTAGAGAGAAATACAATGTGCAGTTTTATGATGATTGAAAGTAAGAACTGATAACCTGAAAGTTTTATCTCTGTGCGCGAGACTGTAAAATAACAACCCTTGTCATAGACATGTGTCATAAGCAGTGATGTGTCATTGATTCCTGGCAAATTGTGCATTGAAAAGTGCTGTAACTATGTAGAAAAATAAATCCCGGGTCGCTTGCATTAATGTTACGACTCTCGCCGTACATCAACTTCTTTTAGTTAAAAAATATGAATGTGTACCACTGGTATGTAATGACTAGGAAAAGCACATTATTTTCATTGTTTTGACTCTCGAGCGTGTATTGATTGATATCTTATATGCTTTTATATGGACTGATGTTGTTCTTGGTTGAATAACTGTGTTTTACTGTATCGGATATATACTTGAGAGTCAAAACAATGATAAACATATGCTGTTGTCATAGACATAGTAATGAAAAAGAACCTTTCCGTAACCCATGTACAAACCAATCATTTACCTCTGGCAAAAGTGCCTTGAGACGACCCTCCTATTTCCATCATATTTTAGCAGTAAGCTGACAGACTCCGCCACGAATAAATATTTTTCTTTATTGCATAAAAGTACATTTCGTCACCGCTTGAAAAGCGAAGAATTTCCCTTCAGTTATATGTATTTATACGTTTTAATTTTTATGCAAAGCAGGAAAAATAAACTAAAATTATTACTAACTAGTGCGGAGGTGATAGTCATTACCCAGTCGTAAAATGCACTTAAATAATATGATTTAATTTGCCCAGATTTCGTAGATGATATTTTACAGTCGATATTTCAAAAGTAACAAAAACCAAAACAAGTATTTGTGTAGCATCAACTAGAATGTCAACACTATGCCAACGTGACGCGTATATTAACTGATTAAAAAATAAGAATAAACTAAGATGTATGTACAAAATATATAACGATTTTTCAAAAAATGTTTATATCTTTTTTAGCCTTTGAAAATTATTTTAACAGGCTAAAGACCCATAAAAGAACGGTCCATCAAAATCCAATCATTTGAATGCCTCAGAACGTCTCTACGATTTTCAATTGCGAAAGAGATCGAATGTTTAAATATGGAGACAGACAGACACACATATATATTTACATATTAGACTAGAAAGGAAAGTATGTTAGGTTGAGTTCATAAAGACTAATTATTTATCGACTACAAAATCATTAACATTTAAAATTAACTTTCTTCTTTGTGGTGTTCAGGAAGTTTATAAGTAATTGCTTGAGAAAAGAAGAATATAAGTCACTCCGTCTGTCCGTACGTCGGTCGGTCTGTCTGTAACACTTTTGTGCTTGGCCTTTTTGGTTAAAAACAAAGGTGTGTTGTTAATAGATGCTGTTCTTAGCTTTTTAAGCTTTTCTTAGCCTTTTGAACCAAGATAAAAGTGTAGTATCTGTCCTCGAAGTATACTAGGCTTTCTCCTTTTCAAAGTCCAGCGACCGCCCACATGACCAACTTTTGACCAAGTTCAAGGGTTTTTTCTTGTTTGGCCTCAAAGGACCGACCCCATTCTTTGGGTGAGTGGTCCTTAAGGCATTTTTTTGTTTTAGTTATTGTTGCTTTGTATTATTAACTGGTTTTCCCTCTGTTGAAGATAGTCCAGTGTCTGGATCCGACTTAAGCAGCCGGCCCAGCTAGGGGAAACTGACGTGCCTTTTTAGGCGAAGGTCCCCCTAGTTTCCAAATCGGCGGGTCGGAGAAGGGCACTGGGCCAACGCCTGGTGGGGGGCAGGCCTCTGCCTCTTCACCATTGGGGGCGCCCCTGGTGTAGAAGTGTCCGTGGAGGGTTCGGGGGGTGCCGTCCCGAAAGGCACACCCAGGTCGAGAAGGGTTCCGGGGGTCGCCGCCCCCAGTTCGGAAGGGTCGGGCGCCGGTTCCTGGTCGGTTCCGCGGGTCGCCACCCCCCAGTTCGAGAAGGGTCGAGTGTTTGTTAGCAGCCGGTAGGTTTACGGCTGCAGGGGTTGCCACCCCAAAAGGCAACCCCAGTTCGAGAGCGGGTTTCGGGGTCGCTACTCCAGCAGCAAGTACGAGTCGAGGTCCCGGTCGCAGTCAGTCTCCGGCAACTCTGAGGCGGGCTCTGAGGACGTCACCCCCAGTAGCTTGGGCATGGAGATGTCGCAGTGGTGGACGAGGCTCCATCTAGAACACCGGCGACAGTTATACCGGCAAGTCGGAAAGAAGTGGTACAAATGTGGAAGGAAGTGGTGGAGAATACCCCTGATGCAGACGAGATCGAGGAAGCCTACAAGAGCCTCAATAAGAAGAAGAAGAGACGACCAGGGAAGAAGTGGAGATATCTAGGCCGCCACCAACAGCGACCCAGTACGAAAGAAACAGTCCAAGCAAGCCGGATATAGAACTAAGAAGAGCGAAATCAGCTGAAGTGATTATCGTAGAAGGGTGCTCCCCTGGGGAGGAGGTATCTACCAGCAAAACGCCAGGCAGTGCGGTCGATTGGCCAGCCCTACCAGCAAGTGATTGCTCGCCGATACCACCAGGGTAGAGGACACCACCACAAAAGCAGATGGCAGCTGGCACGCCCAGTGAGCACATCAAGGAA
The DNA here is from genome assembly GCF_053919585.1 of Euprymna scolopes. NCBI lineage: Eukaryota > Metazoa > Mollusca > Cephalopoda > Sepiida > Sepiolidae > Euprymna > Euprymna scolopes. The sequence continues at coordinate 85,427,088 of NC_136507.1, forward strand.
GTGACAACCTGGGGATCCCGGGAAAGCCTGAGAAAGACTCAGAAAACCCCAAGGTACTATCAGTAACTTTTCCAAAATAAGTTCAGGGAATACGTCCAAGGAAATGAACTGAAAGTAATGCCAGGGAGACTGGAGGAAATCCAGGAAAGCTCGGTCTCCCTGATAACCTTCGACGTAAAGGGAAAGGGCTTAGCCGGGATCCCCATGGATAAGATGATGGAAATCCTCGGGGAACTAAAAATACCCGCTCAGTACGCGGTAAGAATGTATTTCGACACATGGGATCTCCTTTTGCCTACAAAAGAGGAGGCAGAGAATCTTGTAAAAGAGGATCTTGTGTGGAAGAATTTTAAAATGAAGACTGAATATAAGTCTAAAAGGAGGACAAATGTTACCATAATGGGCGTGCCGAGCTTCATCGAAGAAGATCAGCTGGGAGCGACGCTGGCCCAATATGGAGAAGTGGAGAAGGTGCAGGCTGTCATCGAACCCAGAAACATCAAAGCTGGCGAGTATAAAATCGAAATGCGCGCAGACAAAAAGGGGGTTTACAGCATCCCCTCCCAGCTGATCAGTGAGGGCTGGAAGATGACAGTAATAGTGGAAGGACGAAGACCGCAATGCTGGCTCTGCCAAAAGCCGGGGCATATGTCTCGTTTCTGCCCTGAGAAAAAGGAGTCAGAGAAACAGCCATGACCAGCAGAAACCAAGAGGCCGGAGCGAGATGATAAGAAAGAAGAAGCGAATAATAATGCCGTTACCTGAAGCAAAGTTGTCTCGAAAAAGATAAAGAAGCAGGAGAAAACAGCCCCTCAAACAACAGCAAGAGGGGCGGCGGGGGCGGCAAAAACGAAATTAAGAGTAAGCTCCTCAGAATCCGAGGAAAAAGAGGCAGACAAGACAAAGCAGATGGAAAAACGAGAAAGAAAGGAGCCAACTCCGGCAGAGGCAGCCCCCGCAGAAAAAAACCCCGGTAGAGATTGCCCCAATAGAGACAGCCCCGGCGGAGATAATTCCGGAAACAGCCCTAGAAGAAGTAAATGAAGACCAGAATATTGAGCCCCCTACCCAGACCCGCAGGGAGGAAGCTGAACTCACCCCTCCCCTATTCAACACGCCTAAAGAGAAGGAGCAGCGCAGAGCTCCAGTCGCAGAGGGAGAAAAACTGCAACAACAGATGACCAGTAACAGGCGGCCCCTCGTAGAGATAGTAAAACAACCTGACCGGGAGAACGTCTCTGCGACGCAAGCATTGACCACGTGATCGGCGACCTCAACGGAAGACAAAAAAGGTTTCTCAAAAGCCTTGAAGACCTCTCCAAGGTCAAGTGAAAAGAGGTCGCCGATCCCAGAAACTTCGTGGATGCTCCACATCTAATAACTTTCATAAGAACAAATAGCGGAGGGCGTTGTAAGGCCTTGTGGAGAATGTTGGAGGCCAGTAAGACTGCGTATAAGAGGATGTGTATCATGAACGGGGAGCACCCATCATTAGGGCAAATTGCCCAAAAATGTGAAGGGAGGGTCCCAATTTACGTTCACCCATCCCTTTATAGAGCCATTCAAATGACGTTCCCTCTGGACGTTGGGGGCCTGGCTCGAGACGGACGGCTTACGTCCGACCTGCTCACGGGCAGTCACGGTCAGACCTTTGACGGCTTACCCCCGAAGATTTCAGACCCATCCTAGACGAATACTACTAGTTAGGGAATTATGGCCACGAGCTTAAACCTAGCTAGTTTGAATGCGAGGGGCATGAGATCCCGAATCAAGGCTGCTCGCGTGCTGAAGAATCTCGTGGCCCTTGAGGTAGACTTAGCTGCATTACAGGAGACCCACTTTGTTGGGGACGGGGACTGCAGTGTACTGGTGAACGACTTTGACGTTTATTCAGCATATGGCAGTTCCCGTAGCGGTGGGGGTTTTGTTCTAGTGAGTCTGCGACGGTTACCGTTGTTGAAGCTGATGGTCATGGGAGGTTGGTCGTGGTCGATGCTGCCGTTAAAAGCAGCAAGTTCCAGATCGTGGCAGTTCATTCGCCTAACGTCCGCAGCGTTTCCTTTTTTCGGCGGGTGGAGGTGTTTCTCTCTTCGGGTCCGGAGCGGGTAGTGTTAATGGGGAACTGGAATGCCGTCCTGGACCCCAATATACATAAGGTTGGGGGAGCTAGTGGGTCGGCGTGGTGTGATAGCAGCCTGTCTAACCTGATGGCCTCCTGCGATCTGGTCGACAGATTCCGTCTGGATCACCCCGGGAGGGAGATGTGGACGTGACAATCTAGTACGGCCATCCGTCCGAGTACATACTTGGACAGAATGTTAATTAGAAGGGGCGATATAGATTCCCTATCTTGTCCCACGTTCAACTGGTTAGGTCATTCGGACCACACACTCGTGCTGGCCCGTTTGAAATTAGGTAATAGGCCTAGGTCGGCTAGCTACTGGAAGTTAAACGTCTCCTTGTTGGAGTCGAAAGACTTCCGGGAGCAGCTGACGTCACTAATTCAGAGGGAATTAGTTGGGCCGGTTACCGGGAGTAGATGGTGGGTTCACCTTAAGGCTACCATTAGGCACTTTTGTGTCCAATACAGCAAACGGCTCGCGCTAACTAGGGTTCGGACCAAAAGGCACTTACATGATAGACTGACCCGGGCGGTGGCAGGGGGGACTCCCTAGAAGTAACTCTAGTTAAGGAAGACCTGAATCGCGTGGGGTCGCCTTAAGACGCGGCTCGGATTGGTACATTCGGGAGGTGAAAAACATGGAAGGGCGCACTCTCGCATCAACGCGAGAGATTTGCAATGGGTTTCGGCAACTACCCAGACTCCGCGGCCAGGAGTTTGACAGATATTTAGCTGGCTCGCCCCGCCTTACTGCGGTCCGAGCGGCTAGCTGCGAGGGGATGGTAACGCAGCGTGAGGTGGTCACTGCGTTGAAACAGGTTGGCTACAACAAATCTCCGGGGCTCGATGGTTTGCCCTACGAACTGTTCTTGAGGCGTCGCCCATGTTTGTGCCCCTTCAGACGGGCGTGTTTAACCACTGGTTTGCCCAGGGCTCGATCCCGAGGCAGGTAACCAAAGGCGTGGTCATGCTTCTGAAGAAGGGGAACCAACATGGAAGGGGGAATCTAGTCGGCTATAGGCCCATTACTCTGCTTAACGCAGACTTCAAGATTTTGTCCCGCGTTCTTGCGAACCGACTGCAGGTTGTTATCAGTGACTTGGTCGATCCGGATCAGAACTACGCTGTGAAGGGTCGATCGATTCAAAACAACTTGCACTTGGTGCGCACGATCATAGAGGGTTTATAAGCAAACACAGAAGCCGCGCTGATGAATTTAGACCAGTCCAAGGCATTTTATAGGGTCGAACATGGGTTTTTGAGATCTGTTGTTAAAACCGCCGGCTTTGGTCCGGACTTCCGCAAGTGGATCTCCGTTCTTTATCGTGATCCCGCGGTAGTGGTGCAAGTTAATCGTAGGTTGTTGGAGCCCTTTGGGGCCTCTCGGTCGGTGTACCAGGGGTGCCCGCTGTCGCCTCTGTTATATGTCCTGGCGTTGGAGCCCTTCCTTCGCAAGTTAAAGGACGAGGCAGCTAGACCAGTCCTGCGCGGACTAGCTCTACCTGGTGGAAAATTTGCTAGGGTGTCTGCGTACGCTGATAATGTCACCGTTTTTGCCGGGCGAAGGCTTGATATTTAGGCTGTGATGGAGGCGATCGCTGAGTATGAAGTTGTCACGAGGGCCGTAATCAATCGCAGCAAGTCTGTTGACCTGCGATTGGGCGCCTGGACCGGGTAAACTCGCTTCCAGGTACGTTCGGATGGACTGATGGCCCGGTTTACATTCTCGGAGTATGGTTCGGACCGGGTCTCCAGCTGGACAAGAATTGGTCGGACGTACAGACGAAGGTCGAGTCGTCAGTGAGGACTTGGATTTGGAGGAAATTGTCCTTAAAGGGTCGACCGGAGGCATGTGCAACGTACGTGTTTCTGCTGATCCTTTACCGCTTGTCTGGTCTTCCCTTGCCTGCGGATCGCTTTAAGGCTTTAGAGCAACTCTTATTCAAACTCCTTTGGGTGGGAGGAAAGCCGTATGTCCGTAGACAGGTCTGTACGCAGAAACTTAGTGTGTGAGGCTTAGGAATGCCGGACTTGTAGAATCATAAGCATGTTGAGAGATTGGCGTTCCTGAGTTGGACACTGTTAGAGGAACCATAGTGGGTACCGGCCGTGGAACTTGCGTTTCCGCGGCTCATATCCGCCCCTGCCAATGAAGATCGCCGAAGACCGGTAGGAGAATCGTGTTTCTTCACCGAATGGCGACCAGCCCTTAGGGCATTGCCGGGTTCCAGTGACCTTGCACGGTCTAGGAGGAGGCTATATCAGGATTAAGATGGGGGAACCGCTAAAGATCCGCTGGTGGAGCGGCTGCATCTGTCGAGGGGTAAGTTCTCACGCTGTGGAGTTGGTCGCCAGTCAGTAGCTTTCTCAACAATGCTGAGTATTCAATCACGAGGAGGCTAGTCCGGGACGCGCTGCCACTCTTTGGCAGACTAGCCAGGGACTGCAGGGATAGTGAATACCATTATCCCCCCTACCCACGCTACAACGATGCAGAGGGGAAGGAGATAAGAGAACAGGCGTTCTTTCTTTGCAGCGGAGTTCGGAGTCTCTGGGAGTATGTCGGAGAGGAAACGGCTCGCATCGCCCCCGTCCGATCTGTGCCACTTGATTTAGCATACGTCGTCGACAATGTGGACCCGCCGTTTACTAGGGAGAAACGGTTGGTGTTTCTAACGATCCTAGCTGTAGCTAGGTTAGTGACGTGGGTTTCGCGTCTGAACATTGTCTATGAGGGGCAACCTGTTTCGGATCACGATCTGGTTGTTTATTTTAAGCATCAACTTAAAATGAAAATCAGATGTGATTGGGAAAGATTGCACCGCACAAACTTTGATAGGAGATGGGTGCACAACACTTGCTTGTGCATCCGGCGAGGCGCTAAGTTTGAGCAAGTGCTCCCGCCCTAGTGGTTATTGGTCGGATTGTGCTGGAGTTTCTTTTTTCGGAACCCAGCCTTTTTTGACAAGACACAGTCTTCTCGGGTAGAGCGTAGGTAGGCAATAGTAACCACCTAGAGTGGAAAATGAATACTTTATTAAGGCCTAGTCTAGGATAAGTATGTATGTTGATCCTGTTCCTTACCTTATTTTTTCATCAGGCACTAGCAGAGCTTCAACAGGTGCCCAGCCCACCTGTATGTTTTGTCCCTGGTCTACTTTGCCCCTTACGTATTATATCTGTGAAGACGCCGTCCATCCCTGACGATCCAACGCGAATTGCTGCCCCCTATGTCCCCCACACCCCATTAGGGAACGACCTGCTTGCTCTCACACATTCCTTTGGGGAGGGGACCGGAAAACAGTGGGCGCTCCATTTAACGATCAGTGAGTAGGTAGGGAGGGACCCCTTACTAACCCGCCCCCATAGGCATTTTGTTTAGTTGTTTTATTTTTCTTTCTTTTTGGGTGTTTTCTAGCTTGCTCCCTCCCTTTCATCTAACCCCCACATATATATAAAAAAATACTCTTTGTTTTGTACATATCCAATTTTGCTTAGTTAAACTGTAAATATGTTACCTCCCTTGTTTTGTAAATATTATAATGCTTATTGTTCATTGTAAATATTTTAATTCATTTTACTTTTAGAATGAATATCGCCCGCCATCCCGTAATCTGGGGAGTTGATGTTTTAAGTAGGTCCTGGTAAGAATGTAGGCGGTTGTTGTAGTATGATAGCGATTCTAGAAGAGTTATACCTAATAAAGTACTTGTTTTTACAAGTCTATCTTAGTTCATCAACGACCCCGTTTTTTCCCCAATCCCCCCTTACTGCCATTAGTGCCTAAGCGCTTTCGGCCCCAAATGAGGCCTTGGCAGTAGATAATTCCAAGGCCGGGACCGAAAGGCTAAATAATGCTTTTGTTGGACTTTTGGCCAAGATCAAAGTGTAGTATCTGTTCCGGCAGATACTGCACTTAAGATAATGTGTACCAGTCAATGGAGGGGAAACCCTCTATACTGGGACAATTATTATTTTTGGTAACCAGAGTGACCCCTTTTAGGGGAGCTGGTTTTTACCTCACATTAAAAACGGCCTTGTGCCTAATTTGCTCAGTGGGGGAGCAAATAAATACCATCTGTTCCGGCAGATACTGCACTTAAGATAATTTGTACCAGTCAATGGAGGGGAAACCCTCTATACTGGGACAATTATTATTTTTGGTAACCAGAGTGCCCCTTTTTTGCCTACTTTTAGGGGAGCTGGTTTTTACCTCACATTAAAAACGGCCTTGTGCCTAATTTGCTCAGTGGGGGAGCAAATAAACACCATCTGTTCCGGCAGATGCTGCACTTGAGATGGTTTGTACCAGTCAATGGAGGGGAAACCCTCTATACTGGGACAATTATTATTTTTGGTAACCAGAGTGCCCCCTTTTTGCCTACTTTTAGGGGAGCTGGTTTTTACCTCACATTAAAAACGGCCTTGTGCCTAATTTGCTCAGTGGGGGAGCAAATAAACACCATCTGTTCCGGCAGATGCTGCACTTAAGATAATTTGTACCAGTCAATGGAGGGGAAACCCTCTATACTGGGACAATTATTATTTTTGGTAACCAGAGTGCCCCCTTTTTGCCTACTTTTAGGGGAGCTAGTTTTTACCTCACATTAAAAACGGCATTGTGCCTAATTTGCTCAGTGGGGGAGCAAATAAATACCATCTGTTCCGGCAGATACTGCAAGCTATGACTAGCTAGGACTAGCTATGACTAGCAAAGACCAGATGTGGGGGCAACCCCACATGCCTGACCATTAACCAGCTCCCATTTCCAACTTTTCGGGAGCTGGTCCCCTTTTTCCCTCGCCCCTCCCTTCACTCCTCACATTAAAAATCGGCTTGTGCCTAATTTGCTCGGTGGGGGAACAAATAAATACCATCTGTTCCGGCAGATACTGCAAGCTATGACTAGCTATGACTAGCAAAGACCAGATGTGGGGGCAACCCCACATGCCTGACCATAAACCAGCTCCCATTTCCCACCTCTCGGGAGCTGGTCCCCTTTTTCCCTTCCCCCTCCCTTCACTCCTCACATTAAAAATTGGCCTTGTGCCTAATTTGCTCGGTGGGGGAGCAAATAAATACCATCTGTTCCGGCAGATACTGCAAGCAAAGACCCTATGTGGGGGCGACCCCACAGATAAGACCTTGGTCAATGTAGGGGCAACCCTTCATACCAATTGTCACTATCCAGCTCCCCTACTCCCCGGGGAGTTGGTCCCCATTTCCCCTTCACTCCTCACATTAAAAATCGGCCTTGTGCCTAATTTGCTCGGTGGGGGAGCAAATAAATACCATCTGTTCCGGCAGATACTGCAAGCAAAGACCATATGTGGGGGCCACCCCACGTATAAGACTTTGGTCAACGAAGGGGCAACCCTTCATACCAATTGTCACTATCCAGCTCCCCTACTCCCCGGGGAGTTGGTCCCCATTTCCCCTTCACTCCTCACTTTAAAAATCGGCCTTGTGACTAATTTGCTCAATGAGGGAGCAAATAAATTCCTCAAAGTGTAGTATCTGTTCCGTCAGATACTGCAAGCAAAGACCATATGTGGGGGTAACCCCACACATCAGACCTTGCTCAATGTAGGGGCAAACCTTCATACCAATTGTCACTATCCAACTCCCATTTCCCACCTCCTTGGAGCTGGTCCCCTTTTCCGTCCCCATCTCTTCTTCTCTCCGCATGAAAAAACGGCATTGTGTCTAATTAGTTTAGTTGGGAAGCAAATAAATACCAACCCCACATATAAAATCTTGGTCAATGTTGGTGCAACCCTTCATACTAATTGTCATCATCCATGTCCCCTACCCCCCGGGAAGGTAATCCCCATTTCCCCTTCACTCCTCACATTAATAATCGGTCTTGTGCCTAATATTCTCGGTGGGGGAGCGAATAAGTACAGCTTTTCTTGGCATTTTGGCCAAGATCAAATTGTAGTATCTGCCAGGCAGATACTGCAAGCAAAGACCATATGTGGGGGAAACACCAAATATAAAACCAAGGTCTATTTAGGGATAACCCTTTTTACGAATTATCAATATCCAACTCCCCTACTCCCCGGGGAGTTGGTCCCCATTTCCCCTTCACTCCTCACATTAAAAACCGGCCTTATGCCTAATTTGCTCGGTGAGGGAGCAAATAAATACCCTTTTCTTTGCCTTTGGCTGGGATGAAAGTGTAGTTCCTTGTTCCGGCAGATACTGCAAGCCAAGACCATATGTGGGGGAAACCCCACATAGAAGACCTTGGTCAATGTAGGTGCAACCTTTCATACCAATTGTCACTATCCAGCTCCCCTGCTCCCCGGGAAGTTGGCGCCATTTTCCCCTTCACTACTCACATTAAAAATCGGTCTTGTGCTTATTTGTTCGGTGGGGGAGCAAATAAAGTCCCTTTTCTTGGGCTGTTGGCTAAGATCAAAGCGTAGTATCTATCCTTACTACATGCTGTACTTATGTTCGTATCTTTGTAATATAAAGTGGGTGATCACTGTTCGGTATTAATTTAATGTAAAATGATCACCCACTTTACAACCTGTCAGTCTCAAAGCCATTCAAGTCATTTTCCAGATCATTCAAGTTGTTTTTGAAGGATTCCAGTGATTATTTAAGCATTCAAGACATTCTTAAAGTAATTCAATTCATCCTTAAATCGATTTAAGTCATTCTAAGTCATTTACTTTTTATTTATTTAAGACATTTCAGCCCATTTTCCGGTCATTTTAGTTTATCTTTAAGAATTTTATGTCAATCCTACATTCACCCATTCATTGATTACACGAGAGCACGCGACCAATGGCTATCGTCCGTTTTTCTTTATTTTTCAAATATTTTTTGAAAACTGTCCGCCCCTCAGTCACTAAAAGTGAAAGACTTCCAGGCTTAGTCAATATTTTTGGTTCCAATATAGTGCAACGATATTTTGCGAGAAAATTCTAATTTAACTATTTTGCTATGATTTATTTTTATTCTCTCCATCGGTCTTAGCCTCGGCTAGGAAAGCGAAATACTGCCAGACTTTGGCAATATTTTATTTGTTCTAAATTCAGTGCTAATTCCCTAACCAGATAAGAAAAGCCGAACATGGGATGCAGGACTTTAATCTATTGAGAAATTTTGTTCACAAACATGTGGCGAAGGTCTCATGAGTATTTAGTAAGTCAATTCAAATTAGTACACGTGTGAATGTATTTCAAAGAAGGATAAAAAAGAAGGGTGTATATTTGAGCTAATGAGTAATATTGCGTACATCAAAAGTGTATATGCGTAATTTGAATCGTACTGTATTTATCCAATTTATAATATGCATTATTACTAATATCACCAAGCAGAATATACACTCGAAATCCGCTAACAACGATAACTATAAAGTGTACCGTGTTTAACCGGTTTTATACAATTTATTGCTGATAATGTGTATCGTGTTTGGACTTTACGTTTCCAAAGCTACGAAGAAAGAAAGGTAACGCCTCGAACTATAGATGGAATAAAAATGTAGTAAAAATAATCGATAAAAACAACGTAGAAATAGAAAAGGAAGAAACATATTATACACAGTTGGAACTCATTCAGGAAAAGACTATAATGGCGTTATCACCAGGAAAAGTGAACGGAAGACCCACACGAAATTAAATTAACAGCAAGTGGATTGGAATGCAAATTGTCACTTCTCGGACAATTTTACTGTTTGACTGTATATATTTTTTCCTTTCGTTCCTTCCTTGTTTAGGTGCCAATCCAATCCCTGCGGACGCAAACTTAAGGAATCAGCTCAGGCGACGTTGAAACTTTCTTCGCCTATGAAAGGTAAGATAATAACCTGCAGGAAAATAACCAAGTGAGATCAATTTCACACGAAATGAGTAACTCACGAATCAGTTGGAAATAGTTTACTATAATATAAAGTAGTCTTGATGTTGGCTAAGTCGTTAACGACAAGTCCGTGTAGCAAGTTCGAATTCAAGTAACTACTGTCATAAATTAAACTGATTTTTGTGAAAATATCTATCAATATGGCATATAAAATTAAAGAAAAACACAATATATTAAGCGTCTGTGTAGGCGTAATCTAATTGATAAAATTCATTGTGTCTGTCTTGCTCCTATCAATTTTCAAAGTGCATCTCCTCCAAGACACTAGATCATAGAGCCACGCGAGGCAAGCCAGATGATTGCATTTTTGTAGACCGTCAATTTATCACATTTAAGCAAGTATAATAACTGCTAATATGTCAGAATTGAAAAATTAAACTTAGCAGGTGTAAGTCGACATACAGTTTTTTTTTTTTATACGCATCAGTAAATCAGCCATTATACATAAGAGTCAATTACTACCTCTTTTTTTTCTGACATTAATATTCGGTATTTATTTACTAATGGTGGAATGCTAAATGTTTGGGGTTGGATTCCCGCTGATGGCGCCCAAATCATATATATTTATAAACTTTAAAATTACTCCTATATATTTAATATAGTAATTAATAGGAAATGGCTTGATAATAATAAATACGAAATCTGAATAAATTAAAATATCATATTTAAACATATTTTATTATTGGGCAATGCTTGGCACTCTAGTAATATATATATATATATATATATATATATATATATAAATATAAATATATATATATATATATACATATATATATATATATATATATATATACTAGCATGGTTGCTCTGCGTTTCTCGGGGTGTTTGGAGGTGTGTGTTAAGCAAAAAATGTGGGTGTAGGAAGGCAGGCTCGAAATCGTAACGCGAAGGAGAAAATGAGCGGAGAAAAACCATGACGTATTTGCTGTTACGACCACAGCCAAACCGGAAGTGACGTAGGTTTTAATTAAGGTTAGAAAATCGACAAAGGGGCATGGCTTTCGAAAATATCTGTGAAAAAAAGCGCCTTTCCCTGTAGAAAAGTGCCCAGTTAAGGTTACCGAAATGTTTTAAGCCAATTTTTCGGTATTTGTCGTCTGATGGCCGAGCTAAAAAACGGTATTGATCTTTGAAAATCCGTCGTCTCTGTCGAAAGTTTTAGGCAGACATGCTAACATACATACATGCATGCATATATTTATGTTTGGTAGCTCAAATTTTCTACCCAAACCGATTAAAAAGCTTGCCCTACTTCTGAATACCCTTTATGTAAAATTTCAAATGTTTAGACCAAAAACTGTCTGAATAATTTGAAAGTAATTGTAGAGGTCAATTGTTTAAACTTGGACCCTATTATGAGCCCTTACCATTGATGTTTTTGGGCTCAACTCAAGTTATTAAGTTAGATCCATGTCCAAGGAATCTATATCTAAAATTCCAATTGTTTGGACCCAAAATTGTCGGAGGAGTTTGGTAAAGTTCTCAAAGGCCATATCTTTGAACTTTGACTCCTTAATAGCTAGATTTCTGGCTGAAAATAGATTACAAAATTTTCCCAAACTTCCATACCCTGTAAATTAAATTTCGAGTCTGTAGATTAAACATTTACAGAGTTCTTGTGTAAGGAAATGTACACAGACAGACATACACACACACGCTTTCACTTATGTATATATATATATATATATATATATGTGTGTGTGTGTGTGTGTGTGTGTATGTGTGTATGGTGTGTATGTGTGTGTGTAACTACTTCGTTCAATCACATGAATTAATATACAAGCTGGATTTCAATATCTATTTTTATAAATGACTATATATATATGTATATATATATATATATATATATATATATATATTTAAATAAGGGAGTAGTCATCAATAATGTGTATTTTTTTACATTATGTTATTATTCCGTTTCTTGGTTTTTCATTAAGAAGTATGTTTGGATCATTGTAATAATGTTTTTAAGTCATTGAAATCGTTTTTACGCGCGTTTCAGACGTTCTGTGATGCGTCCTCGTCAGAAATTATTTTCAAAGGGGTGGAGGCTTGTAAGTGTTTATTATTCATTGGCATGCGCAATTTTCATTGCTCTTTTATTCGGCTTGTGAGCGAGACCGTTGACCTGGCTGTAGTCGCTATCTCTTTCTCCTAATGTTTTTTTCTTTTCCTTTAGGATGGGTAGGGTGTGTGTTTGTGTGTGTGTGTATGTGTGTGTGCGTGTGTGTGTTTGCTTTTATTGGTTTGAGAATGTGTATATTGTTTTATAGTATTTTGGGGTTATTTGCTTCCTTAGGAAGGCGGCTGTGATCCGAGGTCTTTACTAATCTGTATGTGCGGGGGCGGGGGACTAGCTCTTCTGAAATAAGGGTAGGGGTGCTTTCATTCTATTTTGATATTTATTTTTTGGATTCTTGGATTTTAGTATTGTGATTTTTCGTTTTAGTCTTTTCGGGTATTCCTTATATTGTGTTTGTTTAGAAAGAGGGGTGTATTTAAAGTTGGGGATTTTTTAATGTTTCTATTTATTTGTCTCCAAATGTGGGTATAGCCAGACCCAGGATCGGTTTCTAGTGTGGGGAAGATTTTGTTCACCAGAGGGGGGCATTGGAGGGGGTATAGGTATGGGAGGGGGATGATAGAAGGGATGATAGTTGCTTCAGTCATGAGGGGGTTGTCCTCCACTGACTGAGGAGGGAGCGAGGTGTTGGAACAGATATTATACTATGGTTCTAGGTGTTTCCTAGTGAGATATATATATATATATATATATATATATATATATATATATATATTTATATATATAAGTATTATTATTTAAACTCTTTATACTTGAATTCACAACGAATTTATTATTCGACAGTTAAAACCTTAAAAAGTTTCCTTATTTTATGGAGTTTCATAAAATAGATATTAGCAAATGATATCAATGGGTAGCCCATAAATTCTGCTGGTAAGATAAGCCCGTAAATGAAAAATAAAAAGTATGCAGATATCCTTTTTATATGATAATAGGATATTCCAAAGAATGTCAAGGCTTGTTGAACTATACATATTTATATTATACGTCGCAAAATATTCTATGTTTGCGAAGTTACTGCTTACATATACACACAGGACTAGTTATATAAATTGTATGTAACAACGTTGAGCAGTAATATTCTAACATGTTTTTATTTTTTTTACATGACTAAAATTTCAACATTTTGTTTTATCTCTCCCCTCTTATTTAATATGCCATATCATAATGCTCGCAATATTGTATCTCGTTTTCAGACTTCCATTCATTTCCTACACACTTAGACTGCATTCTTCTATTAGATTTTCTCCTCACTTTAATGAACACACCTCGCCAATCTGGGATCAACTGATTATAGCCTCCATAAGATCTCTAGTTTTTATTTTTGCTTAACCTTTTATGTTTTATATTCCTTGTATCTTTCCTATATTTTATGTTAAAATATCATCCTAATACAACTTCAGCTAGATGTCCTGTACCGTATATGGTTTTAATTTGATTCGTTGTTATCATCTGACAAAAATAATTAGGCATCGAAATAGCTAAGAATATAGAACGTTTATAATCTTTATTTCTTCATGGTTCAATTTATTGAAATGAAAAATAGAGTCAATTATTTTTTATATTGATTTAATTTGAGTGTAATTATATATATATATATATATATATATATATATATATATATATATATACTAGCATTTCATCCTGGCGTTGCACGGGTGTTTGGAGGTCTCTGTTGAGCATTAAGAAAAGAATAGAAAAAAAAGCGGTCAATTTTTTAAAAATGTTACCCCGATTATGACCCCCTTTACATTTATTGTTTTGAGCTCAAATCAAGTTATTGAGTTAGATCAATGTTCAAGGAGCCTATATCGAAAATTTCAAGTGATTAGACCCAAAATCATCGGAGGAGATTGGTAGAATTCTCAAAGGTTAAATCTTTGAACTCTGACCGCTTAACAGCCAATGTTCTTGCCGAAAACGGATCACAAAGATGTTCCCAAATCTCAGTACCCTGTATATAAATTTTCGAGTCTGTAGATTGACAATTGACAGAGTTATTGCGTAGGGAAATGTACACACCCAGACACACTGACACATAGACACGCAGCCACGTTCACTCATATATATATATATATATATATATATATATATATATATATATATATATTAATATGATGGGAGCAAACTCGTTCTCGAGTATTTCCATTACTTAATATATCTCTGGCTCATATTAGGCAGAGATATGAGCGCCACTAGCAGCACCTACCGGACGGTGACTTCTATGAATCTTCTACAGTCCTGCATATCTGCTACTGACCGGGTTCAGGCTGTGGTGCCCTGAACACCTGGATGTTCTAGAGCCTTTATTTCTATTGACGCCCATATAGGCATCAGTCCTCATAGAGTGTCCGTTTTCCATTTTAGGCTACAACCAGCCTTTTTGTTATCAAGATACACACTGATGGTAAAATGTGTATTCCATTACATATCAAGTAATACCTGTTATTGTGAGGAAAAACTTTGCGCCGAGACAATCCCACTCGGTGAACAACTGCCACATTGACCCAAAACGAAGAACAAGTAAACATCATTGGATGCAGCAGCCGCCGCAGGTTTTATATCAGGGGTTTCTTCTCCTAGAGAGATTGCCTTCACCACGGCTTACGGTGTCCTCTCCAGCCATCATACCATTTGATCCATGACTGCAACTTAGGTTGCTGGGCACCAGAGCATATTCTACATGCCGGTGGGGCATGTATGCATCAGCTTACAGGAGCTGATGCCCTCGGTTTCTGTCAGGGTTACTCCACCCTTAGCCTTTGGTTAAAAGAACCATGGCCCACAAGGCAGTGGAAGTTCAGTTATACGGCGTAGGACACTCGCCGTTCTTCAGACATCATGGCAGTCGTCACGATGTGCACGTGGGAGAAGCACAGTATGACGCTAAGACATCTGCTTTTAACACGCGTCCACACCAGACCTTGACCACTATATATATATATATATATATATATATATATATATATATATATATATATATATATATATATATATATATATACACACATATTCATATATATGTATATGAACAGTTGTTTTTAGAGCGGCTTACGATATATTATTATATATCACGGAAAAATATTATAATATAAGTATGTGATTTATTTTAAATATTTCTTTTAGTATTTGCACAAACTCTATGCAAAAAAGTTACACTGTATTTCACCAAGCACAGCCGACATGCTGATTTCGAAGTAATGTATATGCCTGGTTTATTACCGTACAATAACGTCATTCGACAGTATCTGTTAATAACGGAGTTAAATCGCAGGAAAGACCATTTCGTTAAATTATAAGTTAATCAAATTTTTCTATCTGTAAATTGATCGCATCGAGTGCTGAAACCACATGATAATGTACAACAAAGCTTAGTTAAAAATACACGATAGTTGTAATATATGCAATGAGAGAAAATGTTGTCAATTTAAAAGAAAACACCATCTTCTCCCTCTCATTCTCTATTGAAGAGCTTCCCTCTTGGGGAAGCTGGAGTTTCTACATTATTTACGCTTGTGCCTACCTCGTCTGTACTTGTGACGTGCAGATGTGTTAAGCAGATGCTTTGTGATTTGCAAATTATTTGAAGATATCAATCTGGGATGAGTCGACCCAAGAATGTTCACCTGAGTCAAAACGATTTGAAACCCTAGAAAACCAAAGGTCAAACCCACAGAACATTTCATCGAGGCATACAAAAACAAAACAATATCTCTCTTTCGCTCATTCTATCTCTTTCGGTCTCTTTCTCTCTCTTTCAACGAAGAAAGAGACAATTAGATATGATTGTATCGTTTTAAACAATTGAGACTTACATTCCGGGCGCGACGGGCGCGACATAGTAGTTGGGTGCATGCGTCGGATTTCAACATGCCTTTATTGAAATATGCTCCACCAGTGTAATACGTGAAATAAATTATTTATGTGTTCGCTATTTTGTGCACAGGTTTATTTCAGCATGAAGTCGCTACCATTATCTCCGACGATAGAAATGCTGCCTGTAACGGCGCAATGTAAATTCAAGAGTCGACCTACGCCAGCCGGTTAAAGTCGACGATATCTCAACCTGTTTCTGTTTCTCTGTGCTTATAGTTTTATATCGTTTATTCCCCTGGGGAGTTGGTTGCGTTCCCACGATGTTCTCCAACAAAGAAACCCTCCACGGAAACGATAGTGTCATAATATATATATATATATATATATATATATATATATATATATATATATATATATATATATATATATATATTATATATATATACATATATATATATATATATATATATGAATGTGTGTGAGTGTGTGTATTTGTATATGTATGAGAGAGAGAGAGAGAGGGAGAGAGCGCGTGTGTGTGTTAGAGAAAAACAAAACAGATCATTGCTACCGTCGGCTTCAAATTTAAATTAAGGGAACATATACTTGATCATTTATGTCGGATTGTCTTCAGCCACGGTGTCTGCCATTTTCTCTTTACACACACACACATACATATATATATATAGATATAGATATAGATATAGATATACACATGTATATATATTCATGTTTGTGTGTATATATAGATACATATATATATATATAAACATATATATATATATAGATAGATAGATAGATAGATAGATAGACAGATAGATAGACACATGCATACATACATCATACATACATATATACATAGATAAAATAAGTTAAATAACTTAAATCACAGATTGGAAATCAAGTGATTTTGCCTATAAAATATTACAGTGAAATAATATTGTCAGGGCGATCCTAGTCAAAAACGTAATGCTCAACATGTATTTAAAAAGGCAAAATAATAATTTCTGTAGATTAAAATATACATAAAAGCTCTATACTTTAAATTATATATGCAAATTAGGAGTACGAGAATCCTCGAATTGAGCAGGTTTTGAATTGGTAAAATTCGAAAAAAACTTGAAAGTAACACAGATCGTATTATCCCTTCCTTTTCTACAGTCATATCCCTTATCCAAAATAGAAACTTAAACTAAACCCAAATAAACTATACCCACGCACATATTGTCGCAATTTACAATTTAAAATAATTAATAAATTTATAAGCTCCAACCATATAAGTTCCTTTAAAAAATGAGAATGGAAATAGAAATAAAGGAACTTACCAAACAACTCTAATTAAAGACCTCTCACAAAAGATAATTCCATATACATACAAATGGAATATATTGAGAATATCCATCTCTAACAATCAAAGACACAAATTTCGTAATTTGCATTTCAGAAACTTTCAGAATTATATAATGGCTAAATACGGACGAATCAACAAGTTGATTAAAAGAATAAAAAATGAAAATAAAGATTAGCTAACCAAGTTTCGTTACTCGCACAACAGAGCTATATCGAGGAAAATACGATTTTAAAACAGTCATGAATATCGCGTAGGAGAAAAAAAGCGATAAATAAAAGGGAAAAATTACATAGAAACTAAATTAAATCCTAAGAGATTTTCTGTTTTGCTTGCAAAGAGAAAGTCTCAAAGACTTTAAAAACATGTTTCTAGAATTTTTAAATGAAAGGGTAAGTTGGATTTACTCAAGATCGTAAACATGTTAGCACTGAGATTCGTGGCACACCTATTGTTATTTATAAGGTGCTGACATGTTTACAATCTTTTTTTTTAATCGTATTTTCCTTGATTTAGCTCTGTTGAGCCAGGGTCGAAACCTGGTCAGCTAACATTTATTTTATTTTTTTAATTTTTAATCATCATGCTGACTCGTCTGTATTTAGCCAATATATATATATATATATATATATATATATATATATATATATATATATATTAAGTAATGTGATTGATAATTTAAAATTTAAAAATCAAATTATAATTAAATTAAAATCCGTTTCATAAGAAGGAAAACAACAAAGTCAATTATCTGTACGATCGTTTCGAAAAACAGTGTTTTTATTGTGGTAGACATCAAGTTACGGACAATAATTATTACGTATAGTTTTTTAATAAACAAGGTCTCCTCGTCAGCAAATTTTGAAGTGTTTTTATTAAATTTAAAAGACACCATAAATAAACCTAGTATTAAAAGTAAGGCAGGTGTATCTGAAAAAAATTGAAATAAAAGGTATGGATTTAAAATTGATAAGAAAATTAATATGCGTTAGAGATAGAAAAGAAATAGAGTAAAATATAAATTTGAATTTAAATTATAAGTTTGCTTTAAGTACAATATTACAAATATATAAATGTATATATATGAAAAAATAGACACATACATACATATACATAGATATACAGGTATATACATAAAAAAATAGGTACAAATATTTACCTTTTAATTTTTCGCCTTTTATATATATATTTGGGGAGAGATTCCAATATGTTTCCAGTTCCGATATAATTACCGATTCGTGCTAAATTCCGGATTGCGATACAATTACAGAGTACGATTCCGATTCTTTATAAATCTTTAAATATTTAACATTAAAAGCGTTATTTTTTCATGATTACCGTAAAAACAAATCTTAAATGTGCCTATATTTTCTCAAACATAAAAAAAAACACACTAGCGATGAGCTGATCTACCCATTTTAGTCATACTGGAATTTTAAATCAATAAATATTTATTATTTTATTATAACTACAAGCAATGGAAGATGTTTCTGATACAAAAAATCAAATAAAAAATATTATTTAAGGAATCGGTTTTGCCATCTGGAAATAGGCTTAAATTCTTTCCGATTCAGATAACGCAAAAATCTCAAATTTTCCCCGATTCCTTCCAGATTCCGATTAATCGTCTCAACACACACACACACACACACACACACACACAAACACACACACACACACACACACACACACACACACATATATATATATGCATTCATGATTACGACAAACGTTAGAAAAAACTGAATAATCGGTAGAGTTTAACTTGAATAACTCGGAAAGTAAAGCTAGGGATGCTCACAGCATGTATGCTGTCCTATTGTCTTCATTTGTATATCATTAGCGAAGGAACAAAACTGATCCAGAGAGAATCTCATATCATTTTATGTTAACCTACTTAATGGTACACTAGAATACATATATTAAAGGCGCGATATTATTTTGGTATCTATGTGCAGATTCATGGAAATGAACCGCTTTTGTTCTCTTTCTTTTTATTTCAGCGACAGCGGTGAGGGAACGACGACTAAACTAAGCTTATTAAATCGACAAACTTGCTCAACAACTTAATATTAGTAGTACAATATAAGCCTAATATTTGTTCTCAAGTCCCTTTCACGGATCTAGAATCATTTTATTTTACTAGTATGTAAAAATAACAGCTAAAAGACTGATAATTACTTGGGAGGTTTTGTATGAAAATTGATATATCGAGATATATGAGTATATATGGTAAGTGGGCATATATGATGGTTTTAGAGGCGACGAACTTGAAATTTTTCTATACCCCACAGACCACTATTTTCTTTTGTATCTCTGTTTATCTATCTATCTATCTACCTATCTATCTATCTATCTCTCTCTCTCTCCCTCTCTCTCTCTCTCTCTCTCTCTCTATATATATATATATATATATATGTGTATGCATATATGTGTGTATGTATATATAAGTGAACGTGTCTGTGTGTGTCTCTGTCTCTGTGTGTGTCTGTGCACATTTCCCTATGAAATAACTCTGTCAAGTTGGAACCTACAGATTCGAAATTTGATATACAGGATACTGAGATTTGGGAAAACCGATGTGATTGGTTTTCGGATAAAAAGTTGCCGATTATGGAGTAAAAGTTCAACGATTTGACCTTTGAGAACTCTACCAAACCTCATCCGACAATTTTGGGTCTAAACACTTGAACTTTTAGATATAGGTTCCTTGGACGTGGATCTAAGTTAATAACTTGATTTGAACCCAAAACAAAAAATGTTAAGGGGTAAAAAAAGGGGTACTAAGTTTTAAAAAAAATTGTCCTCAACGGTCTCTTCCAAAGTACTCAGACAATATCTGATTTAAATATTTGAAATTTTACATAAAGGGTATTCAGAGATAGGGCAAGTTTTTTCATCGGTTTGGGTCGAACATTTTTAGTTACCAATATACAAATGTATGTGTGTATGTATGTGTGCATGTCTGCCTAAACCTTTCTATAGAGGCGACGGATTTTACCAGGACCAGTATCGTTTTAAATTTCGACCTTTCATCCGATAAATATCGAAAACTTGGCTAAAAACATTAATACCTTCCCCTTCAACTAGACAATTTTCTCCAGGGGGCACTTTTTTGCTGATATTTTTAAAGTTATCCTCTCCTTTAGATTGTCTAGCCTTAATTAAAAAAAAAAACGTCACTTCTGCTTTGGCGGTAGTCGTAACAGCATAGACGTTAGGTTTTTACCCGGTTCTTTTCCTCCTTCGCGGTACGGGTTCGAGCCTGCCTTCCTACTTCCATATTTTTTTTTGTTCAACCGACACACCCAAACACCCGGGCAACACCGGGCTGAAATGCTGATATATATATATATATATATATATATATATATATATATATATATATATAATTGTGTACGTGCGTGTACCTTTTGTAAGTATAATACTTTTTCTGGCATATGGTCCTGCACTTTGCGTGTATATTGCCTAATCAAAGCTCGGATTTTCACAATCATATTTAATTAAATTACACTGTGTTTCTTAAATGGGACGTTGAATGCTGTATTCAAGAGATTGACTTTGTTTTTTTCTGGATGCAGACATATCCATCCAAAAAATAATATAAATATGTTAAATTAAAAAAAAATAAAGTTGCCAGAATACTGGTCCATTTAGTGGAATTATTTGTCATCTAATGTTTCAAAATGATTTACAAAAATCTTTAATATGGTTTATTAAATAAATTTGGAAAATTGGCAAATGCTGGTCGTAAGTCGGTCTTTCATTAATGAATATACCCGCGGGTGAGTGCCCGGCATTTCATATGCGCTGGAAAATTCACCTAAAAAATAAAAATAAATAAAAACAACTTCCTTTTCAATCAAAATAGCAGGGGGTGCCCGTGCGTACCGAAAAAGGCATGAGTCTCGGTAGCCGGGCTCGAACGTTAAACGCGAAAGAGGAGAAGAATGTAAACACTTACAGGAAAACATTTCCTCATACACTGCTATCAGTGCTTATTACGATATGCTGTTGCAAAATAAGCGATTTAAACACAGTTTTACTTTATTACGCGTGCGGAAATTGAGAAAAAAAAGAGACCCAGTCTCCTTTGAAAAAAGTGGTCTAGTTGACCGCTACAGAATGAATCCTTTTTCTAATTTTTACATATTATGCACTCGAGACATTTGAAGTTAAGATTGTACCAGTGTTGACCAGAAAAGCGAACCAGAAAGCAAAATTAAGAAAAGAAAATTACGCGTATCGGATGCGAACTTGCATAAGGTATCGACCAGTCGTGTATGCGCGGTTCACAAGTCGCGTCATAAAGAAAAGGAATAAAACAGTTACGATGGCAATAAATGTTATTTACGTAAGCGTCGGAATAATAATATAATATAAGGCACTCACTCAAACATCCATTCCAACCCAACGAACAGCAAAACTAACTCATCCATAGATCGCCTCCAAACAGAAATATATATATGAAATAAAGTTTAAGTAAACTTAAATAAACAACGAAATACATAATTCAATGCTCAAATTCTATTACTCACGGGGATAATTACAATGGAATGGTATTTCAACCCAACATCGGATACACTTTGTCAACACCGAGAAAGCTTTTGGACTACATCAACCAACACAAACTCAACGCACCAACGAATACGGCTGCCCCATATAACTTTCGAAAAATCAATAAGGAGCAATACGCTTTTGCTATATAGGAATATTACCTTCTCCCCTGGACATATTTTCTGCCCACCTGGATTTGTAATCCCGAAGGAAAATGTACTCCTTTCGATAATGAACCGCCCAGGTTGTATCAACTTCTCTTTCGTATAAGTCTGTCGGTCTAAACACTTGAAATTTAAGATATAGGTTCCTTGGACATGGATCTAATTTAAAATTTGATTTGAGCCCCAAACAATAAATGTTAAGGAGTTGAAAAAGGAATGAAATTAAAAAAAAATTGACCTCGGCGGTCTCTTCCAAATTACTCACACAATTTCTTGTCTAGACATTTGGAATTTTGCATAAAGGGTATTCAGAGATAGGGCCAACTTTTCCATCGGTTTAGGTCAAAAACTTTTAGTTATCAATATATAAATGTATGTATGTATGTATGTATTAATATTTGAATGTCTGATACTTTCGACAGAGACGACGGATTTTACCTAGATCAGTATCGTTTTAAAGTGGAACTTTCATACGACAAATATCGAAAAAAATTACCAAAAACATTAATAGAACTTATCTACAGGGGGGGGGGGGCAATTTTTTCGCCGATATTTTTTAAAGTAATACTCTCCTTTTGATTGCCTAGCCTTAATTTTAAAAAAAATGTTGATTCAGGTTTGGCGGTGGTCGTAACAGCATAGACGCCAGGTGTTTACCCCGTTCTTTTCCTCCTTCGCGGTACGGGTTCGAACCTGCCTTCCTATTACCATTTTTTTTGGGGGGGGGGTAAACAGACACACTTTAACACCCTGGCAACACCAGGTTGAAGTGCTAGTATATCTATAAAAGTGAACGCATCTGTGTGCCTGTGTGTCTCACTGTCTGTGTAGATTTCCCTACGCAATAACTCTGTCAATTTTTAGTCTGCAGACTAAAATAACCCTTACCTCTGAGTGGCTTCCGGACCTTGATAAGTGCTGACCACCGTGTAAAAAAAGGACTCGAAATTTGATGTACAGGATACTGAGATTTGGATAAAACGATGTGATCGGTTGTCGGTCAGAAATTTCGCGATTAAGTGGCCAAAGTTAAACGATTTGACCTTTGACATCTCTACTAAACTCCTCCGACAATTTGTAATCTAAACACTTGAAATTTTAGAAATAGGTGCCTCGGACATGGATCTAACTAAATAAATAAATTTTAGCTGAAAACAATAAATATAAAGGGGTCCTAATAGGGGTCAAATTAAAAAAAAAATACCGCTTTTCTTTTCTTTGCTCACCTTCAAACATCCGGGTAACGCCGGACACCGTGCTAATATATCTATAAAAGTGAACGTGTCTGTGTGTGTGTCTGACTGTGTACACTTTCCCACACAATACCTCTGTCAATGTTAATTCTACAGACTCGAAAATTTGATATACAGGAACTGAGATTTGGGAAAATCGATGTGATCGGTTTTCGGCCGGAAATTTCGCTGTTAAAAGGGTCAAAGTTTCCCGATTTAACCTTTGAGAACTCTACCAAACCCTTCCGACAATGTTTGGGCTACACACTAGAAATTTCAGATATAGGTTCTTTGGACATAGATCTAACTTACTAACGACATTTGAACCCAAAACAATAAATTTGAAGTGAGCATAATACGGGTCAAAGTTTAAAAAAATTAACCCTTTTTTGTTTTTCCTAAGCATACACCTCAAAACGCCATGGCAACGCCGGGCTCAAATCATAGTATATCTATAAAAGTTAACGTGTCTGTGTGTCTGTGTGTCTGTCTGTATGTCTGTGTGTCGTTCTGCCTGTGTACATTTCCCTACGCAATAACTCTGTAAATTTTTAGTCTACAGATTCGAAATTAGATATACATGGTACTGAGATATAATACAATCTATGTGATAGGATTTCAGCCAGAAATTGTGCTGTTAATGGATCAAAGTTCAATGATTTGACCTTTGACAACTCTACCAAACTCCTCCAACAATTTTTGTTCTGCACACTTGAAATTTTAGATATAGGTTCCTTGGACATGGATATAAATGTTAAGGGGCATCATAGGGGCCAAATTAAAAAAAAATGACCCTTTTTTTTGCTCAGCATACACCTCCAAAAACCCGGACAACGACGGGCACCAATGCTAGTATATCTATAAAAGTGCAAGTGTGTGTGTTTGTCTGTCTGTCTGTCTGTCTGTGTACATTTCCTTACACAAGTAACTTTTCGATCTACAGACTCGAAACTTTTCAATCTACAGACTCGAAATTTTATACAGTGTATGGAAATTTGAGAAAATTTTGTATTCGTTTTCGGCCAGAAATCTGGCTGTTAAGGGGTCAAATTTCAACGATTTGACAGTTGAGAACTCTACCAAGCTCAAGCGAAGGTCAAGCTATAATTAGCGTATAGCCATAATGCTAAACATTATATCACCAATACGTTATTTGATATTACAGGGCCGCGTCTGAAATGAATGCTTCTGTTTAGAGCACAAAGTAGGATACTTGGTTTTTGCGGTTAAGACTGTAATTAAAACAATTATATATACAATAATTTTATCAAATCTACAATAGGTTCTGTACAGTGCAATGTGGACTACAATGTATTGTGATACAAGTCACTTATAGAGGTATGTAGAATTTCCTTTCAGTGCAATGCGATATACCCCTTACTAGAGCTGGCAAAGCATCGATTTAGTTGAAAAAATTGTGTTTCCCCGAATTTCGATGTAAATAAATATATGGGAGTGTGAAACATTCGTTGATCATCAATCAATCCCAGGCAGTATCGAGTCTCCCTGGTAGTATTAATTAAGAAGAACAGATCATTGAGTAAAGAAATAGATGGGCAACCACAGTAAACTTTAGTAAAAAATATACAGACTTTGTTTTATCAAAAAACATCTAAAAAACCTAGAGGTATGACGTATGATCGCTTCAAGTATCAAGAGCCGATTGGTATGTGAAGAAGGAAACAGATCAGACCAACAAAAATGGCGGACGCTACGATGACCGTCAAGGCAACTATGCTTAATTACATTACGTTTGCTTCAACTCTCTGCAATCAACAACGAAGCCATAGTTATGTCTGTTAGATTTGCGAGATCGCATCCAACCACTCGTACCCGGAGGAAAGCGGAAGCCCCGGGTGATGCAGTGTATTTGATCTCAATCAGAAATGTGAGTTGTTTGTTGCTTTGCTGCCTTTGAGAAGCTGTGTGTAGCCAGTCACATAGACTTTCATCTTTTACTTCGGTTTTAAATGCGCCAGAGGAAATCTCTGAAAAAGATCTGTCCTTCTAACAGTTTGCTTCGCTCATGTGTAAAGTAACATTTTAATTACGAAACATTGAATTTATACACGCACTCTTTATATTAATTGTTTTTGTTTGCCTGTTGCTGACTTCATACGTAAGCCTCAACTCAAACATCTTTTGTCTTCGTCGGCAGTGAAGGTCTGCAACATTCGTTATCATAATGAAGGGGTTTGTCATGATATTACGAGTGCAAATTCTGACATGTAATATATATATATATATATATATATATATATATATATATACATACATACACACACAAATATATATATATATATATATATACACACGAACACACACTAACAGTTCAGTCCAGCTTTGGTCGGGCCCTATGTATTGCTCCTAACATTATGTGCATTTGTATATATATATATATATATATATATATATATATATATATATATATATATATATATATATATATATATACGTTTTATTTTTTTGATACCGTATCTTTCTGTAAAGTTGCATTATTGTTTCAGCTACCCGGCCGTTTTTTTTGGCCGTCTGTAGTTTCCTCAGACTTTTACAGACCCCCCCACACACACACATATATATATATATATATATATATATATATATATATATTATATCCCCTCATTTCGATTGACTAGCCTTAATTTAACCATGCGTCACTTTCGGTTTAACGATGGTGAATCAACAAAGGTTTCATTTTTTTATCACGTTCTTTCCCTGCTTCGCGGTTCGAGTTCGAGACCGGCGTCTTCCACCACTTCCCCCCCAAAAAAAAACCTTGGCAACGCCGGGCACGCAGGTTAGTATAAAAATTAATTAACAATTATAAAATATAATTAAATAACAATAAGAAATATCATTTATGTAATAATAAATTTAATTTAAACTGTAAGAAAACTGAATTTCATATGGATATCAAATTTTGAAAAAATACACAATTGGTATAACTGGAAATAAAATACATATATTTTATAATTAATTTCGTATAAAGTTACATAAATATTTGGACATATATTATATATGTAACTATTATTAATATTATCTAACTATATATATTTGTATATATATATACATATATATAGATTAATTATGAATAAAAAAATCTAATTAAAACACAATACATTGTATTATTTTTGTAGTGTATATTAAATTTAATACAAACTATTAATATTTTAGTGCCTTTCCTTAAAAATCCAAAATGGCGTAATAAAAGATAAAATAAATAGTTATCGTAATTTCTCTTCAAAGTTTTAGATTTTCTTATCATGCTCCAGTTGCATTTTACTTTTTTTATGGATTGATAATTGCGTTTCTTCTGGCGAGATAAGAGTAGAATAAATTAAATGATTGATGCAATAAATAAATAAATAATTTTGCGCTAGGAACAGCTGCTTTTAAGAATTGTGGAGGTACACGTGAATTAAAGGAATAAATTATGAGATGATTAACATCATGGAATTTGGAATATAGACTTTTGGCACTTGTTATAGATAGATATTTAGTGGAAATGGTAATTAATAAAAACTGAAGAAAATGCTCAATACTGTTGTAGAGCAAATATGCGTCTTATTTTTTATTACCATATCTTTCTGTTAAGTTACATTATTGTTTCAGCTACCCGGCCGTGTTTTTTGCCGTCTGTAGCTTCCTCAGACTTTTACAGAAATCTTCGTTATTATGGGACGAAAGAGTGAAAGAGTGAATGAGGTCAGGGGAGGGGTGCGAGGAGGGCGGGAGAAAGAGGAAGGGAACAAGGGGGAAAGGTGGGAGGGGGTGTTTGGTATGTCAGTAATGTTTTAGTTTTTGAGTTTTGGAGTTCAAGGAACTTGTGGGGAGGGTCTGGGAAGTTAATTTCTTGCGTGGCCGAGGACATAGGGTTACATCGTGGGGAAGGGGAATATGTGGGGGTAGGAGCAGGGGGTTACTTTAAATTTCGAGTCTTAATGTTAAAGTTTTTGGCGTCTCGTTGGTGAGATGATTTCTTGGTAAATATGTCTTTACCTGTTGTGTGTTCGCTTATGTTCGGAGGCGGGGAGGCTATGATTCGGTTTATTCATTTAGTTTTTATTTTGTTGTTAATTGTTTGGAGAGGGTTAGCTAGAGGCCGCGGGCGCGAGCACACACATGCGTACGTACACACATATATACTTAAAGAAACGTTCACATGTACACATTCATCCCCGCCCTGGCGTGCAAATATAATTCCATAATAACGAACATTTGTCTAAAAATCTGAGGAAGCTACAGACGGCCAAAAATACGGCCGGGTAGCTGAAACAATAATGTAACAACAGAACGATACGGTAATAAAAAATAAAACGTATATATATATATATATATATATATATATATATATATATATATATGTCTGTGTGTGTGTTTGTGTGTATGTATATATGCATATAATTTTATAGCATTTGTGTGTATGTATGTGTGTACAACTCTCCTACAGCCCACACTAATGAACCGATCATGATCAAAAGGGATATGGCAGACAATTTTTCAAGTTTAAAATAAAATGTCATGGTCATAGCCTATGTACATATACTCTCCTACAGCACACACCACTGGGCACCGATAATTACCAAACCTAGAATCATAATAGTCTCCCACGTAAGGATAGTGCACTCAATTTTTCAAGCTTAAAGTAAATATGCAAGGTGATAGGTTATGTGTTTATACTCTCCTAATGCTCACACCTCTGGATCGATTACGAGTAAACCTGACATCATGATTGTCCCCCAAGTAGGGATAGCGCTCACTAGTTTTCAACGTCAAGCTTAAATTCTATGGTCAGGATTCGAATTTCGCAGTTGTACCCGCGAAACCGGTACCCGAGCGTGCACTAAGCCCGCATCAATCGCGGTTATGGTTGGTTGGTTGTTTTTGTTTTACGGCATATCAACACTTTTCAGGTTATTTAATGCCGAATCCAAAGATCTTGAAGCATTTTTTTAAATAGAATATATTTGTTGTTTTCACGTCGGTTTCTATTTAACCCATAGTTGGGACCCCAACAGCTACTACCACTTCGGGTCAGAGTGGGCCTGGGAGCAATGGTAATTAAAGGGTGGCTCCACACTTCCCAAAGCCTACAAGCTGCGGTCTCACAACTGTATATAGTTTAAGGTCATATCCAGGACCCCCATTGAGAGAATTTTACCCTCTGCAGGGGGACAGTCGGCGTGTTCTAATGCCCCGCCGACAGGGCCTCAATCGCGGTTATCTTTGCTAATATATATATATATATATATATATATATATATATATATATATATATATATATATATATATATATATATATACCAGAACTAGCGCCCATACTTACAAAACTCTTTAAACGTTATACGAGAACTAGCGCCCATACTTACAAAACTGTTTAAACGTTGTCTTAAGGAGTATTGTTTCCCATCACCCTGGAAAATCTCATCAGTATATCTTGTGTTTAAGAATTCTGGTGATCGCTCCCCCTCCCTCTCTGAGTACAGGCCAAAAAGTCTCCTGTGCCTCATGAGTAAGTTGCTGGAATCTGTGTTAAATAGAGAAGTAATCAACTATCTCAGCAAAAATAACCTTCTTAGTGACACACCACAATATGGTTTCCGTTCTGCTAGATCTACAGCAAATGTGCTTACAGTTATATCTAATACGATTAGTGAATCTCTAAACTGAGACAACCTTTCTAGGGCAATTGCTCTTGACATATCTAAGGGCTTAAATCATTTCTTTCTGATAGGTTCATAAGAGAAGTAGTGAATGGGCAAACATCACAAGCTCACAGTATTAATGCTGGAGTGCCTAAGGGGTCCATCCTGAGCCCGACTCTTTTCCTGATCTACATTAATGATCTTCAAAATCACATCCTTACATCACTTGCAGACATTTATGCTGATGACACTACCATCTTTGGTAACACAACTAAGTCAGTAAACGACCAAGTTCTCTCCGATTCGCTCTCCTCTGATCTTGAGCATGTGGTACCATGTGGAAAGGAGTGTCTGGTTACTTTTAATGCATCTAAAACCAAGCTTCTCTCTTTACATCATCAACGTTCTGATCCCATATGGCATCAGTTGAAATGAATGGCTCTCGTCTTGAGGAGACCTCAAGTTTTGACAAGCTTCTGGGCTTGACCTTTACTCCTGATCTTAAATGGAACAGGTACATCAAATCTGTTGCCAAGGCCGCTGGAAAAATGGTTGGATCCTTCTATCGATCCAGTAGATATATTGCTGCTGATGCAATTCTCTATCTATATAAGGATTGGATACTGTTGCCATATCTGGCCAGGAGCTGCTAGAAAGGACTTGTCCTTCCTTGATAGTTCAAAATAGACTTCGTAGCCTCATAGGAGATATTCTTTTCTCTTCCCTGCAACCTCTATCTCACAGAAGAGTAGTTACGAGTTTGTCTCTGTTTTATCATTATTTTCATGGAAAGTGTTCGACTGAGCTTCAGTCTATGTGCGCCCCTCGCCAAACTTTCACAAGTAACAATCGTCTAGCTTAAAACACTATTAAAAATTCCCCCCATTCGTTATCTGCGCCTAAACCGTAACATAGATTCAATGAAAAAAACTTTTTTCTAAGAACTACACGCCTGTGCAATTGTCTTCCGTTTTTCTGCTGACTACAATATGGATGTCTTCAAGTCTAACGTAAACAAGTTCTTGATGAGCCGTTCCACTTGTTAACAAATTTACTGAATCTCCTTTACTAACTATTATTATATTGTTCAATTTCTACTGTACACTCGTTAACTCTTATCCTCGAGTGGCCTCTGTGTCTTGATAAGTTTTGATGCCTATGTAAAAAATGTATATATGTACATATATATGTGTATATATAAGTATATATATATACATATATAGATAGATAGATAGATAGATAGATAGGGGCATGCGTTAAAATTGTATTGCATATGAGCTCCAGAAAAAATATAGAAATACAGCCGCATTTACATTGCAAGAATAAGATTGCGTGTGTGTGTTTTAAATGATATCTAAATATCTGTAAATGAAAACTATATAAAATTGTTTCCTTATTGCATGGAAAAAGAGGATAAATATACAGAGAGAGGGAAATAGGGTAACAGCCAATATACACCAAAAGAAAAAGTAATAATCTATATTATAATAAAAACATTGTTTTGCTTATGGCGATGTTTCTTGTGTCACCTTATTTGAGGATATATTCTAATATTTAATAACACAAGAAGAGGTTGAAACCTAGTTCTATTAGCATTCTAAAAACCTATTTTTGCTTGGTGAGCGATTTTTCCTACGCCTTTCAGATTAAAATCCTATTGCATACTTACTTGTCAAAGGCAGTGTGAGCTTCTTTTCTATTTACCTTTTGTGTTTTAACTTTAAGAAATTGTCTTGCTTGCAAAAGCTTTTTACTTTAAATGAGAAAATAATGTAACCGGACAATATGTTATCCATATTTAAACAGACAATGTGTGACGGAAAAAAATGTTATAGAGCTAAAACAACATAAAAACATTCGTCAGTGTTATTTTTAAATAAGAAATAAGGCACTTGTATAGAATTCTAGCCATATGAGAAAAATACCAAATTTTATCTGTGACAGAGACAATATGCCTACAATAAAAAAGGCAATAAAATAATCGCGTAGTTTTTTTTTTTAATTAGAAATAAGATGCTTTAAATAGTCGTGGTATTGCACTTGGGAACTCCTAAATTTTGATAACAGAGACCACATAAAAATTGAATACATTTAGGGTATTAGAAACTATCTAATGTAGCTTTTGATCATAATTGCAAACCCACTCAGTCGTGATAATAAAATGCTAAATTGCATCCGACGAGCAACACAATCACAATCGCAACATATTCAGAGTAATTAGTTCTTATTTTTCTCTCTAAATATTTAGTGCCTCCAACGCTACTAGTGGACACCGAGATCTCTTCATGAGTTTCCAGCTCTCCTTTGTTTACACCGCCCGTAACTGATTAATAGGTAAACATATACCATAACCTTTTCATTTTCCGTGTCAAGAATAGTAAATTCTCCAAGTGTAGTCCACGCATTCTAATTAACTGAGCACTAAAAATTCTATTATTTAGGAATTCGATTTACACTACATAAATGAACGGGTACTGGTTTTTAACCGTGGCGACACTAATAGGCATATTATTTTTTTCTTCGATAAATATTTTTCTATATTACTTACTTTAGCCATTTTTTAATTTTATGCGACTTTTTGCTATTTACCCTATTGCTACACAGCGATTCATTAGATTGTACTGCTTTAACATTATGTAAACAGGTTTTCCCCTCTCTCTCTACGTTTTTCCCCTATCACTCCGTCTCGATCAATCCCTTACTTTAGTCACACAATTATTAATACAGTAAGTCACTCGGGAAATAGTATATGCCACATAAAATAGTACGTATCTCTTTAGATGTAACAAATACAGTGACGTTGTAATGCTAGATCCTTATGTATTCAATACTCTTAATATTATATGAGTTTTAATATAATTTTACTGTTTTTAAGTGTTATATTAGATCAGACAGTCAATGAGTGAAGGAATACTCGTCTACCCAAAACAACTAACAGTAATTTCCCACACTCTTTATCTATGCCTAAACTTAAATGTAAATTCCAGGAACAAAGCTTCTTTCTTAGAACTTTACGCCTGTGGAAGTCTTTCGATTGCATGCTTTCCAGCTGACTACAATCTGAGTGTCTTCAAGCCCAACGTAAACAAGTTCTTGATGAACCGCCTAACTAATAAACCAATTCATAAAATTCCCACTACTTATGTTTACTACGCTATAATCACATTAACTAGTGTATACCCATCATTTGAGAATAGGCTACGATTATGACTATCTCCAGTATCAATTAATGCTTATACACTGTGGAATTAATTTTATGTAGGAAAACCAGAGAAGAGACATAACATATAAGCAATGTTTGGAATACAGTCTCCCTTTGCTGTTATTTTAGATCATTAGAAACTATAGCAGCAAGTTTGAGTCGCCTCTTCATCTAGGTGAGATGTATGAAGAAAATATCGCATATTTTGTAACTCATCTGTAAACCGTGGAATACTACGATTGAAACAGTTTATGACTGTAAAAAATGGCCACACTCCCCTTAATTGCCATCGTAAGGCCAAGTGTCACATACCCCCCTAAACTTGCCAGGCCATTCGCTTTCAAACAACGGCTAATTGGTTAAATTCTGATTAGCTATTCCTGAGATTTCGAACATATAAATTTCTTAAAACGTGATATATATATATATATATATATATATATATATATATATATATATATATATATATATATATATATATTGAATATTAAAATGTACATATCGTTACTTCTATGGGACAAACGTACATAAATGTTGGCAAACCTTTTGAAGATAATAATACTATTCTAGGGTTGAAATTTCATGACAATTGGTAAAAAAAAAAAACATATATGTTCACACCAATAAAATATGCAAAACGTTCCTACATTTGTATATATAGTGTACTGGTGGGCTTGTTTTAATTTTGCTGCTTTGGTATGAAGTTTGCTTGTTTTTTTTTTTTGGTCTTGTCTTTCCTGTGGCCTTACCAGGCAACTAATATATATATATATATATATATATATATATATATATATATATATATATATATATATTAAATATAATCGGCTGAAGTCTCTCGAGAGCTCTTTCAGCTATCATCTTATCAGGAGAAAATCGATAGCGTAAAAATAATAATACTATGTCGAAAGTAAAGAGTTCTGATGGGGAACTATTGAATGTGCCAAAAATTACGGGGACACTTAAATAAAGTTTATTAACGTTTAATAAAACGATTAAAATGTTGGCACAACGAGGGGGAAAACAAAAAAACGGGAGAAAAGAAAAGAGAAACAATGCGTTAGATGTTTCTTTCTGCCGGCACAAAGAAGGTTTCCGCACCGCAATAGAGACAGACTCCTAATTTGTGAATGGTTTCTGGAGTCCGCTCTATGTAGCACCTCGAACCATTCAATTTTATATCTATCGGCACAGCACGGGTTGTCAACCAAATGCTGGCCAATAGTAGAGTCCAAGGCTACAGAAGGGGGGAGACTACCAGACCCCATCCTCCCTTGTCTGATCTTCGATGGAACATGCTGGTTTATATTAGGCAAAAGATGCAAGGATGTTCGCCCAACATAACCAGCATCGCACTGGCATTTGAATTGATATACAATATTGCTATTTTGGATGTAAGGCACACCATCCTTGCGAAAAGAAGGAAATGAAGGCCTCGTAGTATATACCAAACGCAAGGACACAGAATAAAAGCAGTCATAAATACTTCTGCGAATCTGTTTGTAAAGTCTATTTCTCTTTTCCCCAATCCACAGTAATTTTAAATAAACCGGGCATATTTTGAAAATACAGTCATCAATAAGGTCAACAGGATAACCATTATTGATTAATATTTCCCTGATCTTATCGAGTTATGTAAATAAAAAGGATTCCAGCAAAATCCCCTATTACAAGAAAAACATTCCGAAAATAATAGTGTATTATTTATTATTTTATTTACAAAAAGTTTAAATAAGTCAAGTAATCAGTACTGTCTGTTTAAAACCTTTCTTTAGCTAATACTCATCTGTTTTATAACCGAAATTGAAAACATACTAATGCATTACATTTATGTTTATATTTCGTTTATTTAGCGTCCAAAACATTTAATGAGGAAAATTTTATAACTTTATTATTTAAATATACGTTTCTTAAAAAAACAACAACAACGAGGTTTGCACGAGATCTTGCAATGCATATGTAAGTTTCCTATTCCAGTCATAAAACACATGAGTATCGACTGAGGAGAGCTTGATATGGTAATCTAAAACGGTCCACTCTTATCAGATTTTAAACCGTCTTTAGCGATAACTTATCTAAACTTTCTTAATATATATATATATATATATATATATATATATATATATATATATAAAGAATATCCGTGCGTACGTGAGAGTTAATATATATATATTATATATATATATATATATATATATATATATATATATATATATATATATACGCCAATAATAATCATGTGGAATGTATATATATATATGTATATATATATATATATATATATTATACGCCAACGTGTTTAATACATTATGAGTAAAAATGTTGGATCAAGATCACCTCTGCCTGAGTTGCATTCGTTTGCACTTAAAACCTAACTATGACAGGTTAACGAAGCAATACATTACTTGATGCACAACCATAAAACATTAAAAAAGATCCAAACGATGTATGTATGAAAAAAAATGTTTTATTAAGTATAATTTTAGTTCAGAATATGCTCTACTTTAATTTACTTGTCATCGCAGATTCATACGAGGATTTGTCGGCCAGTCTGCCACGTTTATGTTTGAAATAGCAAAGTACAACACCGAGATTGGAATTTAATAGAAAATTACATTCATGACAGAAAAAAAAACCTTTGATAGACTCTATCCGATCTATTCTGCCATATCACTAGAATGTTCTCGATTAGTTTTCAGTTTTGCAAGACTTTTGCAAACGCTTTATTCCTTGGAAGAAACCGTTTAAAAAGTTTCCAACGTACAAAAAAAAATCCAATATACCAAATTTCAAGTCCGTAAAACGAAAATTCGTTGAGTATGTAGGTTGAGAAGTGTCCTCACACATACACACAATGCCACTTTTATAAAGTTACTAGCAAGCTTTTATAAATATACTAGCAGGCTGCCCGGCGTTGCCGGGTCGTAAATTTCGCATAAGTATTATATTTTAATACGTGCGGAATTCTCATTTATTATAAACAGAAATACCGTATGTATTAATCGTAGCGTTAAATTCATTTTAAATAAGCAGTGAAGTAAAAAAAAGCGAAAAGAGAATGAAATATATACTTGCGAGTATTATAGTATTTTCTAAACATTTCACCTCTTTCTAGTACAAAAAAATACTTGAAATGAGATCGAAACAAAAGCCCAGAGGTAAAGGCAATTCGGATCATTATTTCACCAGTTAGACATGACTTTTAAAGTGTTTTCAAATTAACTTATACTTAACACAAGGAAACTGTCATGTTTTACGATCGCACATGGGCAGTCGTGAAACAATTGAAAACAGATAAAATACAGTCGTCTTACACGTATAAATTTCTCAATATTGCCTTCTTAGCAGACCCATCTTCTATATGAACACCGATTAAAATGTTTCCACATATATTAATAATAATAATAATAATAATAATAATAATAATAATAATAATAATAATATATGTATATATGAAATTCCAGGTTTGTACATTAAACATTCCTTGAGTATATAGGTTGAGAAGTGTCCTCGCACATATTCTCAACTTTATAGATATATAGATAGATTACATCATTGCTAACGATTTTTCTGTTTAAGATTGCATCTAAGATTGATCTTGAAAATTTAATTTGTTTATATATCATCCATTTAGTCCTTATTTGATATTTTAGAATTATCTTGTTGTGTCAACCATACTTGAAACTCATGATTATAATTTGCCCTTTATATTTAAGTTTACTGCCATGTTTTATATGGGATAGTTATTTTTCAGAAGCTGTCGTTTAACTTTACTATGCTTTGTTTTCTCAACTGAAATATTTATACTAGCTCGTGTTTCTTTATATTTTAAGGATTGATCGATAAATTATAAATTCAAGTTGTATATTAACTGATTGAACATTAAAGTTTCAATAATTAAACTCCAGATGTGCGTTTTTCTTTTCGGCGTTTCTTTCTATTTTTCAGTTTAGTAATCGTTGCGTATTTTTCATTGTATATTTCATTCATCCTTGCCCGTAAATCTTTATCTGAATGTTTCTATTAAATAGATTATAATCATATATTTATACAAACTTCATCCTACGATATTTCGTAGCCTTATGAATGAAGTGTGAATTAACATTTTTTAATCAAACTACTGCATTTACTTGTAACAGAGCAAGATCACGCATAAGGCAGCTGTATGCCGAGAAAAGAAAAGAATAAAAATATAAAAAGAAGAACGTGTGCGTTGACCGAGGATCGCTTTGTCTTAAGGTAAATTATCTGAAAATAAATGTCCTTCTTTCAAAGAATACGTGAGTTTAGTTATGCGTTGTCGGTCTCCTTTGTGACGGAGTCTACAACGTATTCGGCCCTTACATGTTAACACGTGTGTGCTACATTACAAACTGATTGTGATTGAATAGTTAAATTAATAATTAAAAAAAAAACTTTGTGTTTTGTTCGTGAAAATAATGAATGCATATGATTTGAACATTTTGAAAAAATAATATTAGCGAAAGAAAACCGGAGCACCAATATTCTTACAGCGTGGTCAAGATCTTGACTCGCTGTATTCGTGTGTTTCGAGAGTTCATATAGAAATGTATAAGTTAGTTAGATAATGCATATATCCGCGTGCAATACACAGCATAAAATATTATTTTATGTATTTGCAGACTATAATGCTCCTCTTCTAGGTTTTTTCAGGCAATTATTCCTCTGATTTTCGTCAAATAGTAAACCGCTACGAAAAAGGAATGGTGAGTCTCTTAACTGTATCCTTAGTAATTACTGTATTTCATAGTATTTGTCGTCTCACCAATTTTGGCCAACAAATCATCTGGCCGGCTAGACAATGCTCACCTGGAATCACTGATATTCAATGTTTCTATCGACTTGCCACCAGCCACGAAAAGGCGATTTTAGTCGGATTTTTTTGGTCTGATATATCCGAATTATTCGTTCTTGTCTGGTCTTTCATCATCTGGTCTGTACTGAATATTAAATTATTTTTATTATTGGAATCATTTTGAGATGAGCAGATTATATATTTTTATTGATGTTTTTGCGGACTATTATAATCAAAATTATAAAATGATTTGTTTCGAGTTTTTTTTTTATTTGCGATTATGAAAATTACTTTTCAAATGCAAAACACTATCGGTAACAGAAGAATAAGGCATTGCTACGATAAACACATCCTTGCGTTTTCATTTTATGATTATCGTGCCATAACTGCCACGAATCCTTACCCAATAACGTGTTAGAAATACGAGGTGTTTTCAATAAGTTTCCGATTTTCTTGTACTAATAGAGTAGCTCTATGTATGCAAAAAATATTGTGTCAGATAATGAAATCTTTAGTGGAATATATGGTAGTGAATGTGAATGATTGTGGGCAAAGAAACAACAGTCACTGAGCGCTCGAGACACCAAGAATGGACTGATGGCAGAATCATGTTCCATATTAATGATGGCGAAAAACATGTTTTCAGTCGATACTCGTTCACTCAGCTGACATGGACGTCATTATAAACCTCATGATCCATTTCAAGAAAATATGGGTAGTTAAAAATCTCTTGGTAAAGCTTGGAAATAGGAAGATCTTGAAAACTGTGCCTGTTCACCTGTAAGCTGATCAATTGGACAGCAGTTTGCTGGCCTGTCTATCAGCAATTCACGTATTAAGTGGGCGCGACAGTATTAGCAAGATGGGTTAAAATATAGCTTGTCTGAAGGATCTCTCTCTATCTCTCTCTCTCTTTTTCTCTCTCTCTCACTGTTTGAATGGTTTGGTGCAAAAACATTGTCACCGAAGATGATAAGTAATGCTGAAAAATTGTATTGCAATCGGAAGAGATAGCTTCACTGTGGATTAGAGTTATATGGGTTTACTCCCAATAAAAGTGTCCGTACGATAATGTATGTAACAGACAGACTATCGCAGATATAAAAAGTGTCGGGCATGCTAAATTAACAGTCTAATAGGCGACGTGTGCCACCAGAGATAATGTATGTGCCTTGTGTAGGAAACTTATTGAAGTCATTTCGTAAGTATATTTATATCTCTTGTTCATCCATTATGCTTACGTACCATCATAAGATTCGTTCCTGAATCCGGGGAGAGTTACTTGGTTAGTTGTGGGAAATTTCCAGAACTTTTGTCACGCTTTGGGAAAGGAAAATGCTTACCCAGTGTAAGATATAATCAAACGATAGGCGCATGGATAATAGAACCACCACCAATCAATCAATCAATATGGTTTATCTGACGTCGGCTAGATTTTTTCAACGTTGTTGATAACAGGGACCACTTTGCTTGGAATAAACGCTTGTATAGAAAAAGCGCACGAACACATTTCTTATAAAATTTAGAATGATTTATTCTTATCATTTATAATTCAACCTGATGCGGGTCGCTTATAGTTCTATACGTCCGTATGCGACGTAGTACAAATTTCAACTATGTAAAAACAGTGTTCTACTTTTTAAAAGAAAAATAAATAGTTATAAGAAATACGAGAAAAACGAATGAACGTAAAATAGAGACTGAGAGAGATAGAGACATGTATACCCGCTAAAAAACTGAAATATTTTGTGCTTCAATTATAAAAGCAGTTTTGACAATTCACTGGGTACCTGACTACATAAACAATCTCTGGGTGCACACATCGACTATGAGACTGTTAAATTAGCATGCTTGACATTTTAGATATCTGCGGTAGTCAGTCTATGGGCCCATCCATACAAGTATACGGTTCTAGCACAAGGTACACTCTACAGAAAGCCCCAACTCTCAAAATTGGGAGCCTCGTCCTTGTGCCACATACACAGGTATATGATCTCATGACATAATAAACATATGATGATAGTCATAGTGGCCTGACAGTAAAGCATGCAAGAGGAATAAAAATTTATTTATGTTTGCATTAAATTTTAACTGTGCGACTAAGCATATACTTTAGAACACGTATTATAATTTGGAACTATATGAATAAAAAATGTACATATGTCATCACCATAACCAGTTGAAATGTTATAATGTCTAATTTTTATTTTATTCCGATGTCCATGTAAAGCTAATACTCATGGTAAAACTTTGCAGCAGACAGGACGCAGAAAGATACGTAGATCTCGTTGAGATTGGATATTTTGAATCAGAAAAAGTTTCCGGTCCAAGAATAAAATGATCAGCAGTGCGTTCGTTTAATTTCACGCTTTTCCGGTTAGATCTTTTGATAGAGACGAAAGCGAAAGTGTAATTTGCATTTGAGGCCGTCTACTCTGGAATGCCTCTAAGCAATCGAATTGCTAAATTAAGACTATCTATTCTTCGACTATAAAAAGAGAAGCGATCATTAAGCTAGGCATGTTGCTTTTTGGGAGTACGTTGCATACGTAAATCGAAAGAGGTTCATTATTCTAACATAATTTGTGTAAAAGTGTCAGCATTGTAAATGATCTGAAACACGTGAGACTGAATCAAAGCTGCTTGCGAGAATTAAGATTCTTATTTGATATGCTTTTAATTTCAGTTGCAACAGACGATGCATTAATAGGGCAATATTTTTATTTTTTTGATTTTGATTATTCGTCACGAAGAATATTGTTTGGGATTTAGGTATTGATCACGACAATTTCAAAGGTTCTTGTTGAATTAGCGAATTTACACGTCGTTAACACATAGCAGTATGCTAATGGGCAACTATTAAGATATAGCAATACGTTTGAATTATGAGGACCGTGCTAGGGTCTGAATTGTTTAAACTGTTTACGGAAAACATAAACTTACTGAACGACAGGATTGTAATTTATTTATAAATTAAATCTTTCAGTTATATTATTTTTATATTTTCAATTAATTGAAAATTATAAAAAAAAATTCTTGGAGTAGTATTCGACAATGTTTACGAAACTGTTAGAAAAGATAAATAAATAAGATACGCTTATCCCTGAGTGGCCTCCGGGCCTTAATAAGCGGTTAGGTCCATGTAAAAAAAAGTAAACATCGGATCAATAAAATAGTCATTGTAAGGTAAGTTTCAAGCGTAAATATTTTTTTTTAATAAAAAACAACTGAAAGCAAACATGACTTATTGTGTTCCAATGCACTTTACCCATTGTTTTGATGCCGCGTCTTTGCTACTGATGCACGTCTATGACATAAGTTACTTTGTTAGGATCACAGATTGGCAATAACTATGCAGAATAATGAAAAATAAAAGTCATGAATAGTTCAGTTTAGTGATTATAGCAATTAAATTTGCAATAGCTTCTGATACATTCGAGTTGATTAAAAACAGGAACAATTCATTATATAGCACGCCGAACATTTACATATAATAATCTCACTGCTATGAAAAACTTAATTTTGATATACTACGTTTGTTCGCGTCAGTTAATAATATTTCTATTTGTTTTTCAGTAAAAGAATTCCGTCGATGAGTTTGCTTTATTTATCGAAAATTGCATGCCTTTATTAATTAATGCATAAGAACCCATTCATGTTCTGCAGCTTTCAATTTTTCAGTGCATAATATTAATAAAGTTGGTGAAAACAAATGTTTTTACAAATGTAGTTGAACGTCAAAAAACCGGCATTATTTTTGCACAAACCTACCATCTGTATTAAACATCTTTCTGTGTTGAAGTTTCACAGTGTTGTCACATGTTCCGTTACCCACACATGATGATGCCACTGCTAATTATAGTTAAATTGCGTTTGGCAGAGAAATTTCCTCATCGAGTCTGTTCTAGCAATACGCTATACTTCCCGCTGATAGCATACTTGATTATATATAATTAATTAAAGTTCTTTTATATTTTATCCGGGAAACTGGTCTTACTAGTGTAATAATACAGTTAAAATGCGTCATAATATGTTTATCCTCCTACTACTTATTTATATAACTTATTATTATGATTCCTTTTTTCGTTAATAATGTAACACAAGTCATACTAATACTTAACTTAAGATTTTCGTTGTAAACTGAAGATTTTCAACAATATGTTTCCGTAAAAGTCTTTTTATTGTTAGAAGAAGGAGGTAAAAGACTATGATTACTACCTGTCTAACGTCACACAAACCCAATACATATAATATTAAAGAAAATATTTTCAAGGTGAATTCGCTGAGATCTATATGATATAGCCTCATCTATTATAAAAGACGTTTGGTTTAAGGCTTAGAAAGATAATATCTAATCTCCCTCTTACTGCCATCCCTCTTTTCTTTCTCGCTTTTCTCTCTCACTCTTTCTCTTTCTTTCTCTATCTCTCTCGCCTTTGCTCTCTCTATATATATAAAAGTGAATAAGTTAACGTATTTATTGATCTATGAAATCAAACAAGGAATCGTAATAAAATTCTTTAATCTACATATGAGAAGACAACATTAAAAAGTACATCGTTGTTAGTATTAATATGAACTTCTTTCACTGCCTTAGA
Source organism: Euprymna scolopes (assembly GCF_053919585.1). Classification (NCBI taxonomy): domain Eukaryota; kingdom Metazoa; phylum Mollusca; class Cephalopoda; order Sepiida; family Sepiolidae; genus Euprymna; species Euprymna scolopes. The sequence goes on from NC_136507.1 coordinate 85,468,552, forward strand.
AATGTGGATTTAATTTCCTACTGCCTTACGTATTTGTATATAAATTGGGTTCAGGTGAAAACAATATATTCATGACATTCTATACTTTTCTATTGCGCTGTAGCTTTGGATTTTATTTTCCCTTATGGCTTCTCGGTTTATAGCTGATATTTAGGGGACATTGCAGACTACATTATCATCGAACTAATCATTTTTTTTGGGGGGGTCACAATTAAATTGCTTGATTTTTTAGTGAATGTTGCTAAATATAAAAAATAATTAATTTATTGCCAGTTGTCTATACAACCCTATCGACGTCTTTCGATACCGGGGCTTCCAGGAATTAAAAATAAAATAAAGTTGCTGGGAAAATGGTGGAATCCTTCTACCGCTCCAGTAAATATCTCACTCCTGATGCAATTCTCTACCTCTATAAAATCCAGGTTCGGCCAACGATGGAGTACTGTTGCCACATCTGGACAGGAGCAGCTAGAAGCAGCTTATCCTGTCTATAAAGAGTTCAAAATGGACTTCGTAGCTTAATGGGTGATGCCCTTTTCTCTTCCCTACAGCTTTTTCCCTCAGAAGAGACATACTGAGCATGCCCCTGGTCTATCGTTATTTTCATGGCTGTTGCTCATCTGAACTTCAGTCTAATGCCCCCCTCCTCTCGCCAGACTTTCACGAAAACCACTCGTCTAGCCAAAAAACACCATCAACAATTTTCCACACTCTTTATCTGTGCATACACCTAAGCGTATATTCCAAGAACAGGGCTTATTTTTCTACACTGTACGCCTGTGGAAGTTTATTCCGTTTGCTTGCTTTCCAGCTGACTACAATCTGATAGTCGTCAAGTATAACGTCAACAAATTCTTATTGAACCGTATCCCTATTAATCCACGTTATAAAATTCCCACTAATGTTTACCACGCTAAAATCACAATGAGTAGTGTATACCCATTAACCCTTATCTCGAGTGGCCTCTGGCCCTTGATAATTGGTGCCCCCTGTAAAAAAATCCTTTATCCTAATGTTGAACGGACACATACCTCAACTCGACAGCAAAATGGCTTGTGTTAGATTGATTTTCTTCATAATTCAGTAGTACAATAATGAAAATGGCATTTGTTTAATAAAATCCAACTTGACATTAATGTATATGTTGGAACAGGCCTCATTTACATAGAAGAAAACACTCACACCACATCGATTACTTAATCGACCATCTGTATGCATATATCTTAACTCATTCCTTTTTATCCAAAATATGTTCGTAGTTTGATCTACTAAAAAGTTTTTGTTGTGAAAAGTACATTCTTTTTAATTGCTTTGATAAGTTGCATGGTGATAATACATTTGAAGGCAGCGGCGTCAGTAATCTAACATTTTATACAAACTCATACATCGAAGGAAATGTGCATTTCTGAAGTATTATGATGCAAATGAAAAACCCACGGCCATCTTTGTTTAATATATTTTCTCAGTTGTTGATTTTGTTACAATTTTTTGCTATCGTTCATTTGTTGCAGTTAGTCTTTCTGAAACATATTGTTAAGGACTGACAGGTAATTATTCAACATGTCAATCGTCCATTCTTTCTGCATCGCTGTGCGTTCCGGGGTGGAAGGGCAATGTTATGGTAGCTTCAGTTATTGTCTATCGTTTCAGAAATATGGCTACCTTCCCATCTGTGCAATTCAATGATGACTGCAATCCAAATTTGTGTGAGAAACTTATTCATAAAATATCCATCATTTGAAAAAATTGTATAGAAGTGTCAGTTACGAGTGTTTCATTATTATTCTTACAATCAATTCATTTTGTGTTACTTTACTGTATGGTATTTTTCAGTTGTTATACGGTAATTTTGAAGTATTTTGACATCGTCCGGCATTTCGGCGCGCACTGTCCAAGTATTAAATTATTAGCAGGCCGATATCAATTGCATCGAGAGCGGCAATAGTTGAAATAAAACTTGTATTTAGAGATTTTTCGTCGGCTTTTCGAATATTTGAAAGCGATATTCATTCTTGTTCTTTGTTTCCGCTAGAGATATATTACTTGTCGAGGCTTTTAGGAAATGTTACAATGTTGGCGATTGGAAAAGCAGTATAACAATTGTTTATATTTCAATATATATATATATATATATATATATATATAAATATATATATATATATATATATAAATCTGTTAGATCATTAGTTTGCTGAGAACAGCTAGTAAAATATAACAGTTGGTTGGTTGTTTTACGGCATAGAAACACTTTTTAATGTTATTTACTGCCGAATCCAGTCATTTTTAAGAAGTTTTTTTGTTACACAGTGATCACCACTTATCAAGGCCCGGAAGTCACTCAGGGATAAGGGTTATTGCAAGTACATTATGTTAGTGTGGGGATTTGATGAAGTGTTTACTTAAGGGGGCGGTTCATTGGAAATTTGTTAACATTGGACTTGAACACATCCAAGTTGTAGTCCGGTGGGAAGCAGGCAGACGGAACAGAGTTCCACAGGCGAGCAGTTCTAAGAAAGAAGCTTTGTACATGAACTCCACGTTTTTATTTAGGCACGGATAAAGAATGGGGAAAATTATTTACAGTGGTTTCGGCTAGTCGAGAGGGGACAAGAGAATGGAATAAAAACGAGCACTTGCCATGGAAATAACGATAAAACAGAGACAGGCTCGAAACATCTCTTCTGTGGGAGAGAGGGTGCAGGAAAGAGAAAAACGCACCCCCACCAAGCCATGAAGGCTATTTTTTACTTTGTCAATGCAGAGTAGGCTGTTTTTAGCAGCTCCCGTCCAGATGTGGCAGCAGTACTTCATCCTTGGACGTACTTGGCTTTTATATAGATAGAGAAATGCATCAATAGTGAGATATCTTCTGGAGCGGTAGAAGAATCCCACCATTTTCCCAGCGACCTTGGCCACAGACGATGTATGTATTCCATTTCAGATCAGAAGTAAAGATCAAACCCAGAAACTTATCAAAACATGGAGCCTCCCCTAGACGAGAACCATTCATTTCAATAGATGCCAGATGGAGATCAGAGCGTTTATGATGTAATGATAGGAGCTTGGGTTTAGATACATTAAAGGTAACCAGCCACTTCTTCCTCCACTGTAACACGCGCTCAAGATATGAGGAGAGAGAATAAGAGAGAACATTGTCATTTTCGGCCTTTGATGTGTTGCCATAGATAGTCGTGTCATAAGCATAGATGTCAACGGATGATTTTAGTATGCGTTTTGGGAGATCATTGATGTAGATCAAGACCCGATGATGAACCCCTGAGGGGCTTCAGTATTATTACTGTGGGTGTCTGATTTCTGCCCATCAATCATTTCTCTTATGAGCCTATCCGAGAGAAAGATTGAGAAAACATATCCAGTCTTACCGTAGCGGGAAATCTTGTGAAGTAGGCCTTTATGCCATTCCTTATGGAATGCCTTGGATATGTCAAGAGCAATTGCCCTATAAATGAAGCCTTTGTCAAGAGATTCGCTAATTCTATGAGATATAACCGTTAGAACGTCTGCTGTAGATCTAGCAGAACGGAAACCACATTGAGTGTCACTAAGAAGGTTATTTCTGCTGAGGTGGTTGACTACTTCTCAATTTAATATGGATTCCAACAACTTACTCATGACACACAGGAGATTTTTGGTCTGTATTGAGAGGGAGATCACTTATCACCTGAAACCTTAAATACAGGGCATACTGATGAGGTTTCCGAGGGTGTTGGAAAACACTTCTCTTTAACGCAACGATTAAACAGTTTTGTAAGTATGGGGAAAGTTCTGGCTGGAGCCTTTTTAACACTATAATTGGAATACCGTCAGGGCCAGTGTCTTTACTTGAGTCAAAGTTCTTGATTATCTTGGCAACCTCACGCACAAATATTTATATGTTGCATAGCATGTTGTCTGTTATAGGAGGGGATATAGGGTGTTGATGGCCTTCGTCACAGAGGGTAGAATTTGCCGCAAAGTTTTTGACAAATAGTTTTGCCTTGTCAGATGCTGTCGAGATGACCTCTGGTCCATTGATAATGGTTGGGATAGAACGCGCGTTTCTATTCAGGATCCTATATTCTATTTGCCAGAACTGGTGGGAACCAAGCCGCTGCTCAGGTACTTTGGACTTAACGGATTGCGCATATAGTTCTCTTGCATTTTTAATACTCTTTTACAGTGGTTGCTTGCGGTTTGAAAGCAACTTTAGTTTCAGTGCATCTATTACGCTGGTAGCTATGGAAAAGGCGATTTCTGTATGCGATGGCAGCGTATTCGGGTGAGAATCATGACTGGTTGTTAGGTTTTTGTTGGAATTTTTTGGATGATATGAATTGGTCTATGCCTGCAAGTAACCATTCGGTCAGGTCTGATACTATAGAGGACACATCCTTTTTAAACATGGAATGGAGAGGTAGATAAGATATGAATGTACAGAAGCTATCCCAGTCCGCCATAGAGTATCGGTATACAGTACGGTGGAGAGGTACGTCTGTAGATTTATTATATTTCATTTTTATCTTTACTGATACAACGGAGCGGTCGGAGGATCCCAGAGGAGATAGAACGGCACATGTGCATAGCTCCAGGGAAGTTGGGAGAAAAAGATCTAGAAGGTTTGCGTAGTGACCGGTAGTATCGGGCACACGGGTGGGCTCGCGAACAATCTGAGTGAGGTCATGTGCAATGGAAAAATCATGACAGAACCTCCCCTCATCATCATCAGTCTTATTTTAGTGGGTTAGCCATTCCACATTATGGACATTGAAGTCACCGCAAATGTGAATGTTGCCGCGGGATGAGCAGACAGTATGTGGTCAATTTTCTCCCATATACTCTTAAAGGTAGAACTCCGCTGTTGTCGGGGCGATAGAATGCAAATATAAATGCGGTGGTGTAAGCAAGTACAACCCGGAAGCTCATATAAGGTTAATTAGGGTTTTCTCTAGAGATATCCCTGCCACACGGGAAGTCATCTTTAATGTAGGCATATATTCCATGCCCATGGCGATCTTAGGGGTCAGATTTACATATTAAGTTAGAGTATTCTTTTAATTATGAACTAATGTAGGGAGGGTGTCGGTCCTATTCCAGTTATCTTAGAAAGAATATGTCTGGTTTCGCCTCCTGTAATTGAGTTTCAACCTCTGGAAGGTTGGAACGTAGACCCCTGACGTTGGAGAAGGAGACATGGTAGTAGGGATCTACGTTGGATAATTGCGTTCTAGGTTTATTTGTTTTTTTAGATATTTCATGTTGAGGATTTGGGGATTTGTGGAACAGCTCAGCAGACTTGGTTAGAGCAGGATAGAGAGGGAATATAAGAGGGAAAAGACGAAATTTTTATGTAGCACATGATAAGGTAAAGCCGTAACAATTGCCCACTGACATAGCATCGAGAGGCCCTACCAGAGACTACTGCATGGTCCAGAATCCAGTCACCAAATGGCAATATAGCCGCATCAGTACTTTGCACCTGCTTATAGGACACCCTCTTTAGTGGTTAATCCAAGGTTCGGATCCCTGACTATCAGGCGGTTAACGTCAGCCCAGATGAAAACGTTTACTCCCAGCACCCTTACTAGTGACATGGCCGCAAGTATAGATATAGAGACAGAAAATTTTCGGCATGTCAGAGTACTGTTCACGAAGTACTACCGGCCTGGGAAGCAGCTTTTTCTTCACCCTTTGGCAGAAACATCACTGATTGGAAATGAGGACTGAGGGACAGAAAAGCGAGAGTTACTGGAGCTGCTGATAACACATCTACTGCATTATCTACTCTCCATTATAAAAAAAAGTAAGAGGGACTTATTAATATTTACTTATTATAAGTCCTTTGCCCCATTAGCAGTTTAGGATAGTGCTTGAAGATAGTTTCCCCTCCCATTGTCGTTTATTTTTTATAGGCACTCAGTCACCAATATTTTTGTGTCTTTTCCATCTCTTCCAAAAGACTGGAAATAGTCGTCTACGTAAAGTCTAATTCTGAATCAAATTCTCGAAGAGTTGTATGTGGGTTTACTCCGACTAAGGCTCTTTATTGATAGTTGTCAACATCCAATAGATGACCACTACGCTAATCCTCTTCAAGCCTCTCGGCGACACCAAGAAATGTCTTTAAACGAGCATTGTGCTTGGTTTTCACTATATGTTCTTGGGTTAAAAGATTATTTGATATCGAGAGCTGTTACAGCAGCTATTCGGACTAGCTTGAATTTTTAAAACCAAAATGTGCGAATTTGCTTTTTATTTATCGTGTATTCAACGTTTACAAAAGAAGGCATGATTGTATTTAAACGAGCATAATTTCAAGGATTATATAGAACACCAACGCCTTTTAAATGATACATAATTAAACATATATTGAAAACTTAAAAGTAAGCAAAATGTTCAGCTGTGAATACAAATTATTTTTCTTTTTTCTTTTCAGCACATACATTGAACATGTTATTTGAACGGTGAATAACAGTTATAAGAAAATTAATTTCATACAACCTAGGGAGTCCATAGTTATCATAATGAATTCAATATTTTCCGGGGTATTCTTGCCAGATCGGAGAAGTAGTGATCCAGGGGAAAAATCAATAATCCAATATATATCAAGAATGTTTGGATGTTCCATACTGTTATTCCGAAGGGCATACGAAATGGTCGCCCTCGTCGGCGATAAAACTTACGAGTTATCTCACTACATATATAGTAAGTTATAAAATATATATGGTACTAATTATACAAAGAATATTCCACGTTTCATCCACGTCAGGATTCATCAGGCTTATGCGAGGAACTGTGGTTGTCTTGCGTTTTTATATACGCACATTCTATTGAGTTTTTAGTTAGCCAATTAGATTTTCAGTTTCCACTGCACTCTTCCTAATCAGCCAATGAGCAGGTACTTAGAGGACAAAGGCCAAGTTGGCCTCTGGTTTTTATTTTATAATTTACACTTAGCGGTACCTACATATTGAGCCCTGTTGAAGTAAATAGTTAAAGTTCACGCATGGATTTACATTTTTGTATATTAATTTATGTTATTAAATGAAGCAGTCATATATATATATATATATATATATATATATATATATATATATATATATATACAGGTATCATGTATATGTTAAAAAGTGTTTTAGTTAAGTCAAATTAAAACGAAGCAAACGAGAAAAAAAGAAACACTTTTCTACTTTTCTGCCCATGAAAACTAAAGTATTGAGCAGATAATAAAAGTGAAAATAGTGAATTTTCATTCATGCGCACTGTGAAATAACTACGAAAATGAAATCATAAAAAGTGCAATAAAATATTTTCAAATATGTGACTATTTTATTTGTTTTAGTTCATTTTTTTTATTTTAGAGTTTCAACATTTTGACGCATTAGAATTCCAAAAGTATTAAAATAAAACAAAATAGATTCAGTTACACGTATTGTTCAGGACATTTTTTTTAATGTATAGCTCGACTTGTGAAAATTTATTTATATAGCGCTTCTTGTGCAGAACGTGTAAGCACTATAAAGTTCGCCTCCCACGTGGAGATATATCACCGCTGCTTTTCAGGTTTTCGTGGGACAATACACCCACTTTTATATTGTAAATCAATATCCACTTATACTTCCTCGATGTTCATCGTGTTCCCAATCTGAATTGTAAAACAGCTTTAATTTCAGAGACTTGTTGATTTTATAAATACTAATTGCTGCTTTTTAGTATCTCTTAAATAACGAAATACTTGTTTAACTCTGTTGAAATCCTCCGTTGTCGGTCTTCGTAATTGTTTTCATAATTTTACTATGTAACATATGTTAGACCTTGTAACAGTTATAAGGTATATGACGCAACCTATTATCATTCGTTATAGTTTGTCGTCATATATGTTAGATTTTGTGTGTGCATTTTTATTGATATCGTTTTTGAAAAGAGTAAAAGAGTTCTTGAATTATTGCATAAAAAGCGTTTATAAGATTTTATCATTGCATCTCGATTGATTCGTTTTAGTAATTCCTTTTTCATGAAAAAATTGTATGCCCAGTACCCATGATATCTTGGCATACATTTTGATTTTTTTTTATTTAATCTGTTCTTAACATCGGTCAACATTATGTTACACTAATATTTGATTAAAATATCATCAAACCATACAACTGAAATCACCAGTTTATAGTCTTTGTTTTGGGTATATAAACACGGGCCCAATGAGCATTGTTTAAATTGATGATCACTCATATAATCATGAAATACTGTATTAAAAATTCGGCCGCTCTGTCTTAGACCGTATATTAAATTTTTAAACCTCCACAATCAATATTTATTTTTCATTATTAATCTCTCTGGAGGTGTAAAATAAATTTCACAATTAATCGAGGCATTTAAATAAGCATTCTTTTAGGTCTATATAATGAATATTTAGGTTATATTGCGATGTGATTTGAAATAAAATTCTGATTGTTTTAGGTTTGTAGTCGGCGAAAACGTAGAAAAATATTATATTCCGTAAATCTGAGATTATTCTAGCTTTGTACTGTTCAACGCCTGACGCTGTAGTCTATTTTATAAAGGCCAATTGAAAACAAATCACATGTCTATCCTTTGGGAGAGACACTACTAAATAAGTATTATTTTCTATTAAAGCATCTATTTCGCTTTCGATTGCTATTTTCCATTGCTTACAATGATCTGACTTAATTACTTCTTTAAGACCTTTTGGCGTATTATCCATGGAATAGCATTAGTCGACGTGATAGTCATCCACATTTTTGACCACAAAATGATCGGATCGTCTTCTACTTCTTTGTGTACAGCGTTTTGATGAATTCTTACCTTAACATCTGCATCACTTCTGTCATTATTATTAATATTCATTCCCTCGTAAACGGCGATTCTTTGCCGCCATCTGTTTTATGAATTTGAGGATAAATTTATTCATGCTCGTCATATGATGGATTTTCTTCTTTGAAATTAAACGTGCGTGTAAAAATTTTCCCAACTCCTTATCTGTGCCAAAATTTAAACGTAGATTCCATGAACAAAGCTTCTTTCTTAGAAGTGCACGTCTGTGGAACTCTGTTCCGGTTGCCTGTTTTCCACCTGACCACAACCTGAACATGTGAACAAATTCCTGATGAACACCCTCCTTAAGTAAGACACTTTATCAAATTTCCAACACTAACGTACTGTACACACAATAACCCTTATCCCTGAGTGGCTTCCGGGACTTGATAAGTGGTGACTACCTTGTAAAAAAACAACGTTTTTTGCGCTTGGATTCAATTAAAAGACACTTGTAATTTCAAAACTTCTCGTGTATGATCTTTCCGCAGTTCCAATGTTATGAGTTGAATAAGTGTAGATGTTTTCATGTTTGATATGATGGTTAATTAATAAAAGTTCAAAGTATTTATTAGTAATTCTGTACCATTGTCTGTGCGGATACACTTTACTTAACCGTACAGCTAAGTATTTTAGATGCTAGCTATGCATCATATTCGGTTTTTATGAATATACCATTATTAAACCTGAATAATCGTCTCCAAAATTGAATGCATACTGGAATTACGGGATTTTTCAAGTCAAAAGGTACCAGTGATATGATTTTTCTAGCTTCCGTGTCTGGTACCTGATTTCGGTACTTTGCCATTTTACCTTGTGTAAAAGTTTCGTAGTTTGTAAATTTTATGACATTTTTATTTTCATTCGGCCAACCACATCTGTCAACTTTTTGATATCTGGAATATTGAAGCGCCCTAGAGTTTTAAGCCATGTTTATAAATCATTGCAGACGGTTTTTGGTTGGACTACACTGTTTTAATACAGTCCTTAATTTACTTTAATATCGAACACAGTCCCATTCAGAAACACCAGTTTCGATTTATTTGACTAATTTATATTTGCATTTTGCTTAGTGACGGCATGAACAGAAAATACATTGTGGTTTAATTACAGGATTAGAAAAGCGTTTTCCAGAATAGAGAAACAAAGTTCACCTTTATTATTTCTTTGCAGCGTTTTAGCATTGTATCACTTCAGAATGATATCGTTTAGTCTACTGCTGCTGAATAATTTACAAAGTGACTCTGAGGGTTAAAGTTGGGATCTAAATTGATAAAATACGAGTTTTCGTAATTACACGCACCGTTGACCTGTGACCGGGCGTGTGCGGCCCCGATAGATCGCCCAGTCCCAACGTAGTGTGTGTTGCGAATTTTTCGTTCACTGTGTTTTTTATGGTCGGATCGTCATTTTCTCACTGGCGACTGGCGATGGGAATACGCGTATGTTAACAAAGTATAAATATTATAAGTTGTGGAACACAGAAAGGAAATAACAAACGCCAATGTGTCTCATATATTTTGACGGTTGGACTTGTGAGCGCGTGTGTCCTCTTTCCTTTCTCTCGATGTTATGTACATCTTTCAGACGCAATTTTTCTCTAATTCAGTTTCTGAGTCAACTCTAAAAACAGTCCAAACGTTGTCGCTATCAACTCCTGAACGGCATCTCATTGTCAACTAACTCTATGGATCGGTATTTTATGTCTCCCTCAGCCCGGCTAATGGAAGCTGCCCTTCCCTTTTTTATCTGTTGTGTGGGTTTCTATTGTAATTTTAAAATCTGCAGACTTAATCTAAAAATACCTACAGATTCATTGTTTGTTACTTCCTATGTTATGTTTATTGTAGGACATTTCTTATTCCTTTGTTTATTGCCACCCTTCTCAGCACTTAGTGACTCGAGTCCATTTCAGGTCTGATATATATCGGCAGGAAGAATGTAAAAAATAGCATACAATGATTCGTCAACAATTAAAGGACCATGGAGATTAAGAGGTAATAACTGCATCAGGCATTTTTTAATGAATTTGCTATTGTATAAGCCTTTATAATATAATCTCTAATCGTCTCGGCTTCTGTATGTTTTAGAGGTGCCAGTTCAGTATATAAAGAAATAATATATGGTTTTGCTTTCGATAAAGAATGCTCTCTTAATATATTCAATGGTTTTCAGCCACTGCCCAAGGCTTCTCGCATTACCAGAGATAGACTTCCGCCATCTTAGCACTGTATTTATTCCGCAAAGATTGTTGCATTTTTTTAAAATAAACTCAAGGTCGTTTCTGTTTTCAAGGTGTACCTGAATATTTTTGTGTTAATTTTGGATGTGTAAGTATCCTAACAAATTCACTTGCCATGATTAACATTTGGATTTTAATCCATCAAAGTAAAGTATTCCCCGCGTCCATAACCTCTTGACTTGTAAGCCATGTTTAATTCCAGGAAAGTTTCCGATATATAGCTATTGTATGTAAGTACTAAAGATGAGGAATTTAAAGAGAGTAGCTATTCTGTACTGGTTCTTGATGTTAGAATTTCAGGCAAAGAACAAACGATCCTTCTCGTGTTTGCACGAAAAAAATTATGTGCTGAAATGCTAAAGGATTCATTTTTTCTGGAGCAATTCTGGTTTCTGATTGGTTGATAGCAGAACGTGGTTTAATTTTAATCGTCTGTTCCTATCGGCAGCGTTTACAAATAGAATCTCCCAACTTTTAGGGATCATATCTTCATAATTTTATTTAAAACAACAACAACAACAACAAAACAACACAACAACAACTAATGATAATAATAATAAAAATAATAAAAATAATAATAAAAATAATAAAAATAATGATAATAATAATAATAATGATAATAATAATAAAGTAATTTAACGAATAAATAACATTGATAATGAGCAAAACTACAAATAATGGGGGAAAATGAGAGTCGATCAGGTTAGAAAAAAACTAGGTCACAGACGAAGACACCATTGCTCAGAAATATACAGAAGTACAATATAATATAAATAACTAGCAGAAGCAGTTTACTGGCGTAGCCTCGTTTACACAGCCTTCCCTTGGTAAAAAAAGACTAAAGTATTGTTGTTGGTGGTGCAAAACCCTGACAACTTCATCTTAAGAACGGCTTTCGGATAGATACCCCAACCACCGAGTGTTTTGAACGGCTTTCAGAATAGACACCCGAACTTCCCTATGTTAAGAACAACTTTTGTAATAGCCAACCGCAACCGCCTAATGTAGAATGCCTTTCGAAATAGACAACCTCTCCACCATCGAAACGTACTTGTCTCTGCCAAATTTAAATGCAATTTTCGTAACCAGCATAGTCGAAAATTTATAAAAAGTCGTCATGTTAGAAAAACTGTGGAGATTGAGCTAATGTAAAAATTCACCCACAAAAAAATTAAAGTTATTTACGTATGTATAGAGCGACGCTAATCAGTTAATATGTTTAATTTTGATCGTTATTGAGCAGAATTGTAATCTGTAGAGTGGGATTACTATCGGTAAATAGTTGTTGGTTTTTTAGCGACGTCAATGGGTTAATAAGTTTAATTTTGTTTGTACTTTATCGAACGATTGTAGTTTGTGAAGTGCGACGACAATTGGTTAATATGTTTAATTGTATTGTTTTTTAAAGACGCCAGTCAGTTAATATGTTTAATTTTGTCTTTTTTTATTTTCAGCACGATTGTAATCTGCTGAGTGCAAAGATAATCAATGCATATATTTAATTTTATTGGTTTAAGCAACGCTAATCGGTTAATATGTTTACTTTTATCTGTTTTATTTTCAACACGATTGTAGTATATAGAGACCGACGAAATTCAGTTAGTATGCGTAATTTAGTTAGTTTTTTTAGCACGATTTTCTTCTGTAGAGAGCGACGCCATATTCCTGGAGCGTTCGTTTATTTATTGTAGAAGTAAATTCCAGAATATGTGAATAGTCAGATATCAACCAAACAAAATGGACGAAAATTGAAAAGAGAGAATTTATTATGTTTGGATCGGGAAATGGAAAGATTATGTAATGTGTGTGTATGTGATAGGCCGTTAATAGCGGTGCAAGCACAATATCGTAGGAAAATATAGAATTTAACTCAGTCTCAACTGGAAAATGTGGGAACGCTAAATATTGAGAAAGAAAAATAGGCACTTCTTCCTCTGTAGATATGGCGATTGTGATGGTGTTCCTCATCGGATGTATGGTGGTTGTAAGCTACACGAGATAGTAACTATCAGGGTAGATGTATTAAATTTGTATTTGACCTCTGTTTTTGAAAACCTAGAGTAAAGTCGTGATACAATGCATTACATCAATGCCAGAGAAACATCTATTATTCGACACACTGCTGGTATACTTGCCTGACATGAAGAAAAATTAAAATGTTTACACGTAATATCAAGTAAAATATTTCCTTAGAAAAGAATTGCAGACTTTTTGTATCTTTCTAGAAAATAAAGCGTCCGAAGCTGCTTTCGGGTTAAAGAGAATATAATGTAAGTTGATTCTTTTTAGTGCTTCCAACCATATGAGCTTTTAATGAAAAAAAAGAAAAGAAAATCGCGCAATGTGTAAATACGTAGCAATGATCATTGTTTGTATGCTTTTTCGGTGAGTAAGCTAATTTTTCTTGTTTAAAAAATAGTTTTCTATTCTAAAAATAATTTAAAGAAGCGGAGTTTATAAAACAATATGTAATTGTAATGTTTTGTTTATTTCAATGTATTTGAAATCGCCTCTGCCCATGTTTTTCATTGTTCGAAAACACGAATCTTTTTTTTTATTTTAATATGTATATCGATCTACCGATGGCAATCTATGCCGTTAATGGTCGAAAGTCAGTATAAAAGGGGAACAGTTTCGATTTAAATATATTGACTTAACTAGTATATAGGTAAGTATATACTATGTGTATGACTATATATATATATATATATATATATATATATACATATATACATATATATATACATATATATATGCAAATACACATTTATCATATATATATATATATATGTATATATAATAATTTACAGAGGAAATTAGTCTAGAGAGCAAAGTTTATTTTTAATGTATAATTACTTAAACTAACAGTACTCTTAGTAATGCAGAAATATAATATGTTACATAAGCTTTTGTTTACACGGTGGACACCACTTATCAAGGCCCGGAAGCCACTCAGTGATAAGGGTTATTGCAAGTACAGTATGTTAGTGTGGAGATTTGATGAAGTGTTTTCTTAAGGGGGTGGTTCATTAGGAATTTGTTAACGTTGGACTTGAAGACATCCAAGTTGTAGTCAGGTGGGAAGCGGGCAGACGTAACAGAGTTCCACAGGCATGCAGTTCTAAGAAAGAAGCTGTGTTCATGGCATCCACGTTTTTGATTTAGGCACAGATAAAGAGTGGGGGGGAATATTTCACAGTGGATTCAGCTAGACGGGTGTTTTTCGTAAAGGATTGACGAGGGGGCACTAGAGATTGGAGTTCAGACGAGCACCTACCGTGGAAATAACGATAAAACAAGGATAGGCTCACAACGTCTCTTCTGTGGGAGAGAGGTTGCAGGGTAGAGAAAAGGGCATCCCCCACTAAGCCACGAAGTCTATTTTTACTCTGTCAAGGCAGGATAGGCTGTTTTTAGCAGCTCCTGTCCAGATATGGCAGCAGTACTCCATCCTTAGGCGTATATTTATCGTAGCACTATATTGATATTGAGTATATATATATATATATATATATAGATAATTGTAAATTATGAATCAGTTTTCAAGTGTTTGTTTTTCTTTTGAAACTGATTCATAATTTACAATTATCAATATTTATACTCGATGTATACATATATGTGTTTTATGTGTTTTATGTGTTTTATGTGTAGATGTGTGTACGTGGACAGTTTTACTCGCAATGAGACGCAATTTTACAAAGTGTACAAAATATGCACACTATAAATCACCTAAATAAAATTATTATAAGTCAGAAAAAAAAAACAGATGACAAATTATCTCAGTGTGGCAAATTACTCTACGTTTGTTGATTATTCTATTAGTTAAACACTTTGTTTTACTTGTAACAAGTTAAGATTAGGGGAAAATGTAAGTATAATGGGATTAATTGAATACTTTTGAAAGCTTATTGGGTCTAAATTGATTTTGGCACTATATTCGAACTTGATTGAAGAGATAATTTTTCAGTATTTAATATTTATTTCATCAGTTATCAATATATTGTTACAGCTATGCAATATATTATAAAATTATACATATGAAAATTAAACTACGCATAGGTTTTTGCGTTTTAGACTAATGATCATCACAAAGGGCATACGTGGAAGCGTCTGTGTAGCTTTATTGCTATATATATATATATATATATATATATATATATATATATATATAAATATATATATATATACAAGTTCAGAACTTACTATAAATATGTACACATATATGCATAACTATAATAATAATAATAATAATAATAATAATAATAATAATAATAATAATAATAATAATTCAGAGGTGTATGTTTATTTTCATCTAATTAAATGCCAATCCAACTAGGCGTAACCTCATCAAGCGTTGAATATGTTTTCTCTGTTAGTAAATAACAAATAAAGGGGCTGGTATGCCATAATATTAGAGGAACGGAACAGTTATATGTCCTTTATGTTATATTGATAAAAACCATGGTGTATGTCAGAATCATGACTTAACAAAAACGATTCGTGTTAACAGTGTATCGTGTAAATGCCAATTTGCCACAGCGCATTCAAACAATAATATCACTGTCAGCACCTGTACATCGATTGCACGCTTACGTCGTCATTTTATGAAAAGGAGTGCATTTAAATGGATTTCGCCAACAATTGAGGATTTATCGCGTTGGCAATCCCTGGCGGACATATTCATACTCCAGTGAGATCAAGCGTTCACAAAACTTTAAAAGAATTATGTTTAGCAACGCATATATCCATGCAGAGAAGAGCAATTCATTTACTGTCATAAGAATTCTGCGCGTCATAGGCATGATGCACACATGCGTGATACCACATTAATATATCTATATACTAGCATAAAAAAAGAACTCTATTAAAAATATTCTAGATACATAAGGCAGATCCATTGATCTTTCTTGCATAACTTCACACATGCACCCATATATGCATCGTTACACACATCGTAATAGGATGAACATATATCAAACAAAAAGAGGCGAATTCATCCTATCAACACAGAAGAGTGTCAAGATTAAACCAAGATAGCTTGTTATTCCTACATCTTTACCTCCAACTGTCCCGTGCCGTTTGCGGCGTGGGCGTTACAGATTGCCTTAAAACCAGTCCTCTACATCCCATCCTTCACTATCAGGTACACGTTTGATCGCTTTGCCTCGCTTCAATCTTGATCATTTTGTGATATTTTCCTCCCATCTGTTCCCCTGTCTTCCTATGAACGTTCTCTGGAGCACACTCGTGGCAACCTTCTCTCCTCTTGTTACGTGGCCGAACTTCATTAGTTTTCGCCTCCTGATTGTTGTGAGAAGACCTTTAGAAGGACCAATTGCCTACTTTATTCTTTGTTTGACTTCCTCATTGATTACGTGGTCTTTGTAAGAGATACCAAACAGTATTCTGATGCATCTCATTCCTGAGGTCTGAATCCTAATCTCGTATTTTGCTTTAAGAGCTCATGTTTTACAAGCATTCACAAAAACTGACTGGACAAGGGAACGCGTGAGTCTTATCCTTAAGATGAGCTCGATTGCTTATCCGTCCAAATGATGTTCAATTTAGACAGTACTGAATGAATCTTTCTCGATCTTTAAACTATGCGCACGTATTTAGTTATGTTGACAAAACATTACTGATAATGCATACAAATATATTAGAATTGTCTTATATAATCATACGTTTACGGATTAAATAATTGTGAACATATGCACACATATTTATATAGCAGAGCATACTAATATGTACATATATACGTATAGAGAAAATAAAAAAGGAACAAACCGTATTATGTGTTCACCAACGTTTCGTCTTTATTTCGAGACTTCCTCTGGGTGGTCTCGAAATAAAGACGAAACGTTGGTGAACACATAATGCGGTTTGTTCCTTTTTTATTTTCTCTATTTTGTCGGAATACTATTTCCATTATTTTCATCATATATACGTATATACATACATATATATATATATATATATATATATATATATATATATATATATATATATATATATATATACGTATATACATATATACGTATATATTTATATAACAGACCAGCAGTAGTATTAAATGAAGACACAGAATTTATTGAGTAATAGAATACAAACAATCATTTGGTGGATCCCACAAATAATTGCTTGTACGCTATTACTCAATAAATGCACCAATCTATATCCACCAATATATAGTTTTGTGTCTTCATTTCATACTCCTGTTGTTCTATTGTATAAGCTCTAATGATAATTTTTACGCTTGGTATCATCCAGAAAAAGTCTCCCCTTGTGGAATTGAACTCTCTCTTTTCCTCTAACACATTAAGCGATATATATATATATATATATATATATATATATATATATATATATATATATAAGCGAAAATATATGTATGTGTGTATGTGTGTTCGCTTGTTCTGTATGTTTACAAAAGGCTTTTTTCAGAGAATCGGTCGGTCACCTTACAACTTTTTAACACTTTTTATATCATATGTAAATCGTAATATCTTAGAGTTAACAACGGAGCTCGCCTATCTATTTAATTCGACTTCGGAAAGATAAATATTCAACATTTTGTCGCTTGCCGCATGTAGTTTAGTCTTTTTCCTATAATAAAAGCGACATTAATTCTGGCGGCATTTTCCGTCTATCGGCGGAAATGTCGGAAACCAATCAGCTTTGATCAATGTGGAAATATTTTCCATATATCAAAGAATTGCTTTTCAATTTGGACAAGGACTGCTGGTCCCCCCTCCCACCAACATCTCGGTAAAATAAAAATAAAAACGGCGTTCCCGCAGTAAATGAAATACTATCCCGCAGCCAAACTTGACCTCATTAAGTCATTAAAACGTGCACCTGCAAAATCTTAGTAAAGTTAAATAAATTCAAACGTGTTTCCCTTAGTATCTCGCGGTGGCCCAATGGTTAAAACCGTCGCACTCTTTTTTTTTTTCACACTTTTATTTACAACTTTGCCTGAACGGTTCGGCTTCGATCCTCATACTTACCTACCAAAACATTTTTTTTTATTTTAACCCCCCGGTGTTTCCACACACACCTCCAAACACCCGGGCAACGCCGGGTACCCCTCGCTAGTTTATATAATTATGGAACTCAAGTCACATTGTAACAGGTGTTGTAACCGACATCCGGCTTACGATTTCCGGTTGCGCATGCGTACAAAATATAAACCCATAACAGCGTAAACAAATAAACAGAAATTTTTGTAGATTTTGACCTGCGCACTGAAATATTATCGTTATTATTATGAAATTATTATTTAACATGGAAAGAGAGGGGATGTTTTGCAACTATTCTGTATTACAACTATACTGTCGCAAGTTTCTAACAAATAAATAAACTTTGACCCGTTGACCACCATCGGAACAATTTATAACGAGATATCCCGACAGCGTTCCTTTTATTTAAAATGTACTCTCCATTTTTAATACACCTTTCTTAAAAACATTCATACATTTTCTTCTACACTGCCAACATGAATAAATAATTTCGAAATTATTTTTTTGATTTGCGTTTCAAATAATCAACTCGACAATAAAACGTACTGTTTTACTGTATATTTTTCAGCGTCCTACTTGTTTTTTCGTGTTTAAATTATCCAAATAAACAATTGTTAATACTTTCTGCTGTTTTTACATCGTTCATTTCCGCATTGTCTTAATTACTTCTATTGACCTTATTATTAACATATAAATTAAATATTTGACCCAGTGGGTCATGAATGTTTATATAAAATAAAGGTAAAAAAGTTATATTTTATTTTCATTTTCTATTTAAAAAGCCATTCTTAACATGAGGAAGTGTTTTAACTAATGTGGACTTTCAACTAACAATTTCATTTAAAAAGATATATCAAAATTTCAATTTAACTTAAATTATTATGGTATCTGTTCAGTGCAGATATATTTATAAGTATTGCAAACCAGTTATAATCAAATGGCTGTAAGTTTTTTTTTTCTTTCAAACATAAACAATTAATAACAGAACGACTCATAGAAATGTATCTATATTCTTTTTTCATTTTAATATACTTTCATAGAAATGTTTCTGTTATGTCACAAAAAAACTATTTTCTATACGTCACATGTGTCACGCTCTTACATAAATCCCATACGTAATATAGCATACTGAGCCAACTGTTCACGGGTAGTCTAGTCTAGCCTAGTCTAGTATATATATATATATATATATATATATATATATATATATATATATATATATATATGGGTGAGTAAAACGAAAGGGAATAAAATCAATTCTTTCATATATATATATATATATATATATATATATATATATATATATATATATATATATATATATATACAAAGCTTATAAATTGTTCTGAAGCATATACAAGAGTCAGTAAAGCAGTAAAGAGATAAAAATTAAGTTATAAAAACTATATATATTTCCCTACGTAAATATAATAATCCCTATTCCCTGGAGGATATTTCCGGGAGGAAATCAAGTTTTGTTGACTAAGCACACCGATATAGCAACAGACAAAGGAGCAGGAGTTGTAATTATGGATACATCTGATTACGTTGAGAAAATGCTATTAATACTCAACGATGCTGCTAAATTCCGGAAACGTCGCCCTGTCAAGTTGACGGATAATACTTGCAAAACGAAGATAAAATGAAAAGACCTCTACTTGAATTATTTAAAAAGGATGTTTTTGCAAGGACGTCTATGATAGGATTGGACCCTCTTGGTCACAACGTTCCAGATTGAATGGTCTCCCTTAAATTCATAAGGAAGTTGTGCCACTGAAACCTATTTTATCTATGATAAGTTCTGCTCAACATTCTTTTGCTCAGTGGCTTGTCGAAATTTTGTAGCCTGTGCGTGAATTATACAGCACGCATTGTATTCGTGATTCTTTTCAGTTTGTCAAATGTCTACGTGGGTTGGATTCGCATGTAGAGACATCATTTATGTGTTCTTTCGATGTCTCTAGTATTTTTGCTAACATACCGTTAGATGAGACGATACATATTTGTACCGATGCGCTTTATGGTGGTCACCTGACTTCTCCGGGCTTTCCTAAAGAGATATT
Source organism: Euprymna scolopes (assembly GCF_053919585.1). NCBI lineage: Eukaryota > Metazoa > Mollusca > Cephalopoda > Sepiida > Sepiolidae > Euprymna > Euprymna scolopes. Next base: position 85,488,708 of record NC_136507.1, read on the forward strand.
CGCTTAACTTATTTTAATGTGCACCAAATCGGTTGAGTTTAGCTGGGGTGACATTATCTATTGTCAGGTCGATGGGGTTTCAATGGGAAGTCGCTTGGCCCTAATTTCGGCTGATATTTTTGTCGGTTATTACGAATCCGTTTTGTTTAATTCTGCAACAAAACCCACCACCAATTTCAGATATGTTGACGACACGTTTGCTATGTTTTCATCGCAAAGTGGAGTGTTATCATTTTTTAATAGGTTGAATTTCTTGCATAGGGCTCTTAAGTTCACTATGGAAAGTGAGAAGGACAATTCTCGTTCCTTCTTGGATATTCTTGTTGAACGCTCATGAAGAGGCTATCTCACTTCCATTTATAGAAGGCCTACTTTTACTGGCTTATATGTGAACTGGCCGTCCTTTGTATCGAAATCTCGCAACGTCGGCTTAATTAATACTTTGGTACATAGAGCTTTCATGACATGTTCACCTAATAGATTAGACTCTGAACTTGATAAGATGAGAGAAACATTTATCAATAATGGTTATACCTTTGACCTTATTGAAGATTGCATTGACAAGAAGGCTGTTGATTTAAAATCCCCCAAAAGTTCGTGCCAGTGAAGTGTCCGGTTTATTTAAAATTACCGGGGATTGGCAATAAAAGCATTAAATTGTCAAAACAGATTGTTAAAAGTGTTTAGAAATGTTTCTACTCTGTTTCCTTGCGTTTGGTATACATTACCAGACCTGCTTTTCCTTCTTTTCGCAAAGATAGTTTGTCTTACACCCAAATTAGTAATGTTGTTTATCAATTTAAATGGCAGGGCGATGCCGGTTATGTCGGTCGAACATCCTTGCATTTTCTAACTCGTATAAACCAGCACGTTCCATCTTAAATTAGACAGGGGAGGGGAGGATCCGGTAGTCTTCCTCCTTCCGTAGCCTTGGACTCTACTATTGGCCAGAATTTGGGTGACAATCCATGCAGTGCTGATAAATAGCAAATAGAGTGGTTCCAAGTGCTACACACAGCAGCCTCCAAAAACTATTTAAAGATTTTGGAATCTGTCTCTATTGCGATTCGAAAGGAGACAAACGAATATGTTATTTCCGTTTGGGGAACTTTGACCCGTTTCTCCCCCGTCCCCCCCCTCGTTGTGCCAAGTTTAGTTTTAGTCGGTTTTAACGCAGTAATTTCATATTAACTTTTTATTTAATCGTGTTTTTTTTTCTTATTTCTGGCACATCCAAATTTCCCCATAGTGCGTTTTAATTTTTAATTTCGCCAGTAATATTGTTTTGTATGCTATCGATTTCTTCTGACGAGAGGATAGCCGAAAGAGCTCTCGAGAAATTCCCGTACATATATATATATATATATATATATATATATATATATATATGTGTGGAGAGAGAGAAAGAGAGCGTGATTTATTCATTTATATAACAGGAGTACAATTCGGTTGTTTTTTGGGAGGGGTAAAGAGGAACTCTTCAAGAGAAGAGTAGAGAAACTGCTAGGTAACATAATGGGGAAATAAATTATTTAAGTAATTTGTGGAACCATATTGATTTTGGGGATAGATGAGGAGTGTAGTTTGAAATATATAATACAAGCTGTTATATAGCATGTCTCTCATAGTTTGTCTAATGTGTGCGTTACTATGTGTTTAAACTTTCGCGGTAAATATAGAGGAAATGTAAATATGTTTCTTTTTTAACCATATTTCTAAATATTTTGTAACTACAGGGAGGTTTTTACATGATATATGTTGTTGCAATATTTTGGACGTATTATGGGGTAGTTATTTATTTGGTGTCCACCACACCAAAATGTGGCACAAGGCCGGAAGTTGGAAATAGGCAAGCTTCCCTAAAGGAGGGGAACTCTTGCCTCATCAAAAATTGCCTGGGAACACCCGTCGGCATTCCCCGGTAGGGGTGCCCCAGGCGACATGCAATTAACTTGCTCCACTGGAAAGCCCGATGGCAAGGCCTGCGAGGGTGGACCTCCTAGGTAGTACCCAGGCGGCGTACCTCAGTCCAACAGGTGCCGGGCCGGTTCCCGACCCCTCACCTGTTGGGCTGAGTGTCAAGAACGGATTCTTGACGAGTACTACTATCCTGTCTCCCTGCAGCCGAAGCCGCTAGGAGGCACATCCCATCATAACAACGTATTATGGGGTATTTATTTAAATGCTGCCCACATCAGCATTATTTGGCACAAGGGCTGGAAAGTGGGAAACCCGCAGGCTCCCCTAAAGGAGGGGCACTCCTGCAATTTTAAAAATTGCCTGAGTAACCCCGTCGACATTCCCCGGTCGGGGCGCCTCAGGCAGCAAGCAATAAACTTGCCCCACCGGAAAGCCTGGTGGCAAGGCCTGGGAGGGTGGACCTCCTAGGTATTACCCAGGCGGTGTACCTCAGTCCAACAGGTGCTGGGCCGGTTCCCGGCCCCTCACCTGTTGGGCTGAGTGTCAAGTGACGAATCCTTGACTGGTACTACCCTGTCTCCCTGCAGCCGAAGCCGCTAGGAGGCACATCCCATCATAACAACGTATTATGGGGTATATATTTAATTGCCGCCCACATCGGCAATAGTTGGCACAAGGCCTGGAAAGTGGGATACCCGCAGGCTCCCCTAAAGGAGGGGCACTCCTTCAATTTTAAAAATTGCCTGAGTAACCCCGTCGGCATTCCCCAGTCGGGGCGCCTCAGGCAGCAAGCAATAAACTTGCCCCACCGGAAAGACCGGTGGCATGACCTGGGAGGGTGGACCTCCTAGATATTACCCAGGCGGTGTACCTCAGTCCAACAGGTGCTGGAACGGTTCCCGGCCTCTCACCTGTTGGGCTGAGTGTCAAGTGACGAATCCTTGACTGGTACTACCCTGTCTCCCTGCAGCCGAAGCCGCTAGGAGGCACATCCCATCATAACAACGTATTATGGGGTATGATCCCACACAGTCGGACGATTCTATTTATAAACGATGCTCTAGGAACTGACGAATCAAATTAATTCACGTTCTGCTACCAATCAATCAAAAATCAGAATTGCTCCATAAATATTAAACCTTTTCTGTAGCAATGTCACATGTTTTTTCCGTCTCGACGCGGTAAGAATATTTTGCTCTGTGCAACTGTCTACTGCAAACAAGTCACCTCTCAGGACTTGTGTGTTACAATGAACCATCGGTAACTGTTCTGCCTGCTGCAAACCAGGCACCTCTCAAGACTTGTTTAGAACAACGAACCATCTGAAACTGTTCTGAAACTAAACATGGCTTACACTTCTAGATATTTCGTTTATGCTAAGTCAGTATTTTTAGCAAGTGTATCTTAGATTATAACCGCTACTAAGAGATATATGATATTGAGCGTAATACAATGATAGATAAATAAGGGGATACATTATACGTAGCGCCGTCTATTAAGATTCCAATTGTGTTAAATTAAGCTATAAGAAAAGGGATAAATTCCAAACGCTTGGAAGAAGTGGATTAAAAAATAGAATGTAACGACAGAAACCCAGAAGTAATAATGAATAAGTAAAATTAATATAGAAAAATATAAACCATACAAATTAATGAAAAAATATAAAAAATATGAAATAAAATGAAAGTTTGAAAAATTAAAGATTATTCAGTTCATATCGGAGAATGGTGTTTTTCTAGCCTATGAATATATTTTACTGTTTAAAAGGTACATGAGTATATACTTGTCGTTTTGAACTATTTTGGGTTGTGATGTGTATATACTTGCTTTAACAGTAGTGTTTAATGTGTATATACTTGCTTTAACCATGGTGTTTGAATGCATTTACGTATCACTAAAAGGCTGTAGGTTCTACAA